>NC_040900.2:15309762-15648181 GCF_900634795.4 Betta splendens | reverse complement strand
TTATCGCAGTGATTCTGTGTTCTTCATCAGGTTAGTCACTAAAGCTCAATCCTTCTTGTTTAGCTGTCAGCTGACATCGAGGGTGTAACCTTGAAGTTTAGATGCTGTATAAGTTTCTTAATTTCACTTAGTTTATTAAGTCCCAGTAAGGATAGATAAGTAAGGGTAAGAAATGATTTTTAGGGGTTGTACTAATGTGCCCATCTTAAGTTAGGGATTCGATTGTCCTCACTTTCTAAATTAGTAATTTGTATAATCACTTGGATGCAGTATGTGTGTATGGGAAGTATGAAAATGAAAATGAATGACAGGAGACTTGTATGTGTGGCGTCTGCTGTGGGACTATTCTTCTATTCTGTTTCTGTTGTGTCTCATCCCAAGTTGGCGAACTTATTCGAAGGAGGCCTGTTGGTTCAAAAGTTGGGGTTCAGTCGGTTCAAATGTTAACTTGGAGTGTAAATAGCTTGAGAATAGGATGATCTCAGCAGGATTCCTAGTGGAGTGAGAGAAAAAGAGATGGTAGCATGGTACAGTATGTGAGGGAGGAAAGGAGGTCAAGGAGTGAAGGAAAGGGAAAGTGTAAATGTTGACAATAGAGAGAGGAAACAGTGCTGTGAACCTTGCATTTCAGGGTGTAGCTTGTAAAAAAAAATATGCAGAACGCATAAAACTAACATTGCATGAAGCTTTGCTTGACAGAATAGTGTTTAATGCATCAACCAGTGACCTACGTTTTTATGTAAAACAGATAATTAACAAACGCAGGAGTGCTGTGTTGTTCCATTGCAGGAAAGAAGAGGTCAAAGAAGATGAAACTCCGGATCACTGATGGGCCCTGAGTGACACTGCTAACTCATTTAGCAGAACAAGGTCACAGGCTAGCCTTTCTAAATTATAGTTCTCATAGAGCAAGAGGGCTCTCTCTTAGCTCACGTGCACGATAAAAACCCTGAGCTCACGACAGTGACATGACTGACTGATATATGCTCTACGGACTGACCATGACACATGTCAATAATGTTTATTGTTGTTGATTTTATATAATGAGGGTTTAACCATTTTCATTCTGCATCTCAGTGTGTTGTTGTACACAGGAAGCTCACATTAACATCTTCAACCCTTCTCTTTAGGCGGAGCAGCAGTGGAGAAACTGTGTCAGCATAAACACCTCGCTTAAACTGATTTTCTTGCCTAACCGAACCGATTTCTCTCCTACCCCTAACCTCTGTCCACAGGTTACTTCAGTATCAGAAGAGGGTCTTCTATCTTCTGACCTGCTACAAATTGGTTATTTTATATTCTCGCATTTTCTGATTTCTACACGACGGCCTGGGACAAAAAGTAAGCCATATGTTCTATTCACTCTAACCCTAGCTCTGTAGGATGGTTTATGCTGCACTATGGTGCAGAGCTTTCTGCCTCTCAGCTATCAGCTCTCAGGTCAAGCTGGAGCACCAGTCTGAGGGGGACAGAGGATGACGCAGCAGAGGAGTGCTGAAGCCCTGGACAGTCTGGAAGCGAGTGACTTGGTGTGCTTCCCAGGACAACGCAGAGGGTGCAGTGCCACAACTTCCAGAACAACCATGATGGAAGGAGCCACTGGAGCCGAAGGAGCCGATGGAGAGTCCAATTAAACCAATTCCAGCTAGACCAAGACTTCTCACCCACCTAATATTGTGGGGCTGCGCGGACCAACACATCTATAGGAGGCGGAACGACGTGGCAGCACAGACCTTCAAGACTGACTGTTGCTGCGTGTGAGGATCACCTGTTGGAGCTGAAAGAAGAGCCTAGGCAAAAAGAGACGTCCTAGGCAGAGGACGAGCTGGAGCTGAAGTTGAAACCTGGGGATCCGGTTTTAGGAGAACGTGGGACCATGCCCGACAAGAAGGTCCCAACATGTTGGTCAAGACGACCTCAAGAGAAGTTCAAGTTAAAGGCTCTCCCACCTGGTATCATCTGAACCACTGTGTTAAAGTATCAGAGGGGGAAATGGGGAACCCTAAGATTGATGTTTAGTAAAAATGGTCCAAGTGTGTTTGTAAACTTGTCAGTAATTTGTTTTTGTGTTTATTTTTAGAGGCAGGTCATTTCACCTGTGAAATGTTCGGAGGTCATCAAGCTGGCTGCCCTGAAAAGTCCTGTATTAGCAGTAGGATAAATTTGGCTATTTTAAGTGATTTATGTGTCCACATTGCTAAGGTTAAACGACACTTAAAATGGGTTGGGACCTTGCTAGTGCTTATCACTGGTTTAAGGCAGTAAAGTAAAATGGGCTTAGCTTTAATGGACATTTGTCTGTCCATTGAGGGGGAAAGTTTGTGGTAAATTCTGTTCCTCCTATGGAGTTATTTCTGTCCATTGCAACAAATGTCAAGTTGACCGTGGTGTCAGGTTGGCCACTAAAACAAATAAACTGCTGCAGCTGAGTAAACATGGACTTTCGATGGACACGTAGGCACTCGCTGGTTGCATAAACAACACAGCTTTAAAAAGTGGGCATTGGGAGATGTTTCTTAGAGTGCTTCGCAGAGGGTCTGCTGCAGACACCCAGCTGACCTTTTTCGACCTCTCAGTTCTTTCTGCAGAAGAACAAGCGGGTGAATTCGGCCACCACCTCTCTCATGATTATTCTGTGATTGTACTATTTCATTCTATGTAATAAATTCATGTGTTAATTTGAGCATAAAAGTTGAGTCTGTGTGAACTCTCTAACAATGTCGGAACATCAAAATACACGACATTTTCATTCCATAAAACCCTGTAGATGTCCTAAAATGCAGGGGACGAAAGACCCACATGCACAGCTCAGAGACAGGACTGCAGTAAAATGTTATTTTAATAGGGACAGATCCAAAACGTCAGACAGGCTCAGATCAAAACCAGTAATCCAATACTCCAATGAATATGACTAGAAAATAAAACTGGCAGGAATAGAAACAAGCAGGAAGCAAAACAGGAAGTTACAAAATAAAACCGGAAACTAGCAAAACCAGACTATGAAGCTGAAACCATGATGGAAAGTACAGCATGATTTGACTAAAACAGAAACAGGATCTAAACAGAAGGTCGTCACAATAAAAACGGAAATGACTGAAAACAAGGACTAAACACTCGATTCATGACAGTAGATTGTCCACACAGCCACTGTCAATGTGTGGTTTTTAATTAAGCATGTAAGCCACCTTAATTCTCAACAGAAAAAAAGACAACACAACGCGGACTTCAAGAAAGCAATAATAGCGTTCAGTTCTTTCGGTAGTGGAGTCCATGCACATTTATTTGACCCAGAATCTGACCCTGAAGCTGGAGAGGAAGCTGCTAAAATGGAAAATTCTGGTTAATAGAAAACACTGCTTTCGCTTACATTATAAAAATACATAAATCGCTTACATTATAAAAATACATAAATGTTTGACTCCTCCTTATACTGCCGTCTTATCGTGGTGGAGGAGTTTGTGTGCCCGAATGACCCCGGGAGCTATGTTGTCTGGGGCTAAATGCCCCTGGTAGGATCTCCCAAGGCAAACAGGTCCTGGGCGACGGGCCAGACTAAGAGCGGTTCACAAACCCCCTATGAAAAGCAGATGACCAAGGCCAGAGACGTCGCTCGGTATGGCGCAGCCGGGGCCCCACCCTGGAGCTAGGCCCGGGGTTGGGGCTTATATGCGAGCGCCTGGTGGTCAGGCCTATTTCCACGGGGCCCGGCCGGGCACGGCCCAAAAGAGCGACGTGGGGCCGTCCTCAAGTGGACCCACCATCCGCAGGAGAAACCATAGGGGGCCGGTGCAGAGTGGATTGGGCAGCAGTCGAAGGCGGGAGCCTAGGCGACCCAATCCCTGGATAATCAATCTGGCTATTAGGACATGGAATGTCACATCACTGGGGGTAAGGGGCCTGAGCTTGTGCAGGAGGTCGAGCGGTACCGGCTAGAAATAGTTGGCTCACCTCCACACACAGCCTGGGCTCTGGAACCCCACTCCTTGAGAGGGGCTGGACCCTCTTCTACTCTGGAGTTGCCTGCGGTGAGAGGCGGCGGGCTGGTGTGGGCTTACTTATAGCTCCCCAGCTTAGTCGCCATGTGTTGGAGTTTTCCCCGGTGGACGAGAGGGTCGCTTCCCTGCGCCTTCGGGTGGGGGATAGGTCACTCACTGTCATTTGTGCTTACGGGCCAAATGGTAGTGTGGAGTACCCGGCCTTCTTGGGGTCTTTGGAGGGAGTGTTCCCAGCGCTCCAAATGGGGACCCCATCGTTCTTCTGGGAGATTTCAATGCCCACGTAGGTAACGACAGTGATACCTGGAGAGGCGTGATTGGGAGGAACGGCCTCCCTGATCAGAACCCGAATTGTGATGTGATATTGGACCTCTGTGCTAGGCGCAGTTTGGCCATAACAAACACCATGTTCGAACATAAGGGTGTCCATCGGTGCACATGGCACCAGGACACCCTAGGCCGGAGGTCGATGATAGACTTTGTAGTCGTTTCACCTGACCTTTGGCCATATGTTTTGGACACTCAGGTGAAGAGAGGGGCTGAGCTGTCAACTGATCAGCACCTGGTGGTGAGTAGGATACGCTGGCAGGGAAGGAGGCTGGAATGACTTGGCAGGCCCAAACGTATTGTGAGGCTCTGTTGGAAACGCCTGGCTGAACCCTCTGTCAGACGAACCTTTAACTCACACCTTCGGGAGAGCTTCAACCAGATTCCGAGGGAGGTTGGAGACATAGAGTCCAAGTGGACCATGTTCTCCGTCTCCATCGTCAATGCGGAAGTTCCGAGCTGTGGACGCAGGATCTCTGGTGCATCGTGGTGGTAATCCCCAAATCCGGTGGTGGACGCCAGAGGTAAGGGACACCATCAAGCTAAAGAAGGAATCCTACCAGGTATGGTTGACCTGTGGGACACCTGAGGCAGCTGATGGGTACCGGCAGGCCAAGCGTACTGCAGCCCGTGCCTTTGCGGAGGCAAAAACTCGGGAAAGCCCGGGAGGAGTTCAGGGAGGCCATGGATGAGGACTATCAGGCGGCCTCAAAGAGATTCTGGCAAACTGTTCAGCGCCTCAGGAGGGGGAAGCAGTTCTTTACCAACTCTGTTTTCAGTGGAGGTGGGGAGCTGTTGACCTCAACTGGGGATGTTATTGGACGGTGGAAGGAGTACTTTGAGGATCTCCTCAACCCCTTCAACATGCCTTCTGCTAAGGAAGCAGAGGCAGGGGACCCAGGCTGAGGTCACTGAGGTATTTAGTAAGCTCCTTGGTGGCAGAGCAGCGGGGGTGGATGAGATATGTCCTGAGTACCTCAAGTCTCTGGATGTTGTGGGGCTGTCTTGGGTGACACGCCTCTGCAACATCGCGTGGACGAGGGGGACATTTCCTCTGGACTGGACAACCGAGGTGGTTGTCCCTCTTCACAAGAAGGGGGACAGGAGAGTGTGTTCCAACTATAGGGGGATCACACTTCTCAGCCTCCCTGGGAAAGACTATGCCAGGGTACTGGAGAGGAGAATTCGGCCGATAGTCGAACCTCGGATACAGGAGGAACAATGTTGTTTTCGGCCTAGTCGTGGAACGCTGGACCAGCTTTATACCCTCAGCAGGGTGCTTGAGGGTTTGTGGGAGTTTGCCCAACCAGTCTACATGTGCTTTGTGGATCTGGAGAAGGCATTCGACCGCGTCCCTCGTGACATCCTGTGGGGGGTGCTCCGGGAGTATGGAGTCCAGGGCTCTTTGCTAAGGGCTTTTCGGTCTCTGTACAACCGGAGCAGGAGCTTGGTGCATGTTGGACTTCGGCAGGGCTGCCCTTTGTCACCGGTTCTGTTGATTATTTTTATGGACAGAATTTCTAGGCGCAGCCAGGGGCCGGAGGGGGTCTGGTTTGGGAACCACAGGATAGCATCTCTGCTTTTTGCAGATGATGTTGTCCTTTTGGCTTCATCGGGCCAGAACCTCCAGCGTGCGCTGGTGCAGTTTGCAGCTGAGTGTGAAGCGGCTGGGATGCGAATCAGTTCCTTCAAATCTGAGACCATGGTTCTCGACTGGAAAAAGATGGTTTGCTCTCTCCAGGTTGGAGGAGAGTTCCTGCCCCAAGTGGAGGAGTTTAAGTATGTTGGGGTCTTGTTCATGAGTGAGGGAAGGAAGGAACGTGAGTTTGACAGACGAATCGGTGCGGCGGCTGCAGTAATGCGGTCGGTGTATCGGTCCGTCGTGGTGAAGAGAGAGCTGAGCCAAAAGGCAAAGCTCTCAATTTACCTGTCAATCTACGTTCCTACCCTCACCTATGATCATGAGCATTGGGTCATGACCGAAAGGGCAAGGTCACGGATACAAGTGGCTGAAATAAGCTTCCTCCGCAGGGTGGCTGGGCGCTCCCTTAGAGATAAGGTGAGGAGCTCTGTCACCCGGGAGGAGCCAGTTGAGGTGGCTCGGACATCTGGTTCGGATGCCTCCTGGACGCCTCCCTGGGGAGGTGTTCCGGGCATGTCCCACCGGTAGGAGGCCCCGAGGAAGACCCAGGGCTCACTGGAGAGACTACGTCTCTCGGCTGGCCTGGGAACGTCTTGGGGGCCCACCGGAAGAGCTGGAGGAACTGTCCAGGGAGAGGGAAGTCTGGAACTCTCTGCTTAGACTGCTGCCCCCGCAACCCGACCTCGGATAAGCTGATAAAAATGGATGGATGGATGGATGGATGGATGGATGGATGGATGGATGGATGGATGGATGGATAAATGTTTGAGAGAACAACTGAAATAATATAAATACATTTACACTATTTTTGTCTCACATGTTCTGCTGCTCTGACATATTTTTTTTAAAAAAGCTTTAATATTTAGAATAATCACTGCATGTCCTACCTGGGAACATACATAGATTTGGTTTAAATTATATATTGACCTAACATATTTTTACTGCTTTTAGTAATGATTGATATATACTTCCGCCTCTCAAGGAGTGCAGACATGTTTTCTCTCTGCTCCCACTCTACTTCAGTGTCCTTGTCCTGTCTCTTCTGAGCACCCTGATCTGCTATTCTGGAATAACAAATTTTGAACATGGAGCTAATCAACTGGTCACTCAGCGCATTGAATTGCATGTTCTCCCCGTGTTCCCATGTTCTCCCCTTGTTCGCATGGGTTCACTCCAGGTTCTCCGGCTTCCTCCCACAGTCCAAAAACATGCATTAGGTTGATTGGCCTCTCTCCATTGCCCGTAGGTGTGAGTGCATGTGTGAATGACTGTTTGTCTCTGTGTTGCCCTGCGATGGGCTGGTGACCTGTCCAGGGTGTACCCCGCCTCTCGCCTATAGATAGCTGGGATAGGCTCCAGCACCCCCGCGACCCTGCATATGGGATTAATCGGTATGGAAAATTAATGGATTGATGGAAAGAATGACCGGGAGAGCTGCTCTGCCCCTCGGGGACTCTTGCCTTCGGCTACGTGCGGGATGCGTGGGATTCCTGGTGCTCCGTGTGTCTGGAGACACTGTCCATCGAGGATGCAGAGGAATTATTCATATTTTGGACTTTGATAACAGGGCTACTCATGATTGGCCTTGGTGGTGCCCTGCCTGATTGGAAAATCTGTGGCCGGCTTTTTGGCTTGTCCACCGGCCGTGGAGTTATAAATGCCGGTGGGGGCCATGGGGCACTGATGGAATTACACCAGAGGATGTAGACCCGGATTGAAGGACTGATCAGTAACATCTCAGCTCGTTCAGATGCCCGGATTGCAGGACTGACTAGCAAGATCTCAGCCCGTTTGGAGGAAGACAAGAGACAGACGGACAACGTCTGCAGACAGACTGAACACTTGTTGAATATGGTGACAGCCTTGTTTGACAGGCTTAAGGAGATGTCACGGGTACCCCATGGTCCCACAAGAGTCAATGAACTCCTGAGTTCTGACCGATTGGACTATTGATCTATACAAATTAGGCATGGATTTTTAAAATGTACTAAAATTGGCTGTGTATTATTCTGTCCCTTCTCCCTTTCACCCTCCCCTCCTGGGTCCAGTCTAGCTGACCAGCTGTGCCTCTATCTTTCACTTATTGTGTCTTCCTTCAAGGACAACTGTTGGACTGGCTTGTAAACATCTTGGTCTGCCTCAATCATACTTCTATAAACAACACTTCACTATACTGATGCAGATACACCCCCCACCTTACAGTCTCACCGTCTGCTCTCTGACCTTATCTATCTGTCCTGATGTACCCAAGAAAAAATTCCAGCAAGGTTTCTACTTGTACTGTGCGACACTGTGTATGCATGTGTTTTTGTATTGTATTGCTTTGTACTGCAACTTGCTTCCACTGTCAGTGGGGACGTGGCGCTGCAGATGGCTGCCTGGGTGTGCCAACACCAAGACAAGTTCCTAGTTCTGTAAAGTGCACTCTACAGGACCTGGCAATAAAGCTCTTTCTGATTCTGATATATCCAATATTATGGTTCAATAGGGTCGATTGTAGGAGCCAAGTACTACTATATAATAATCATAATGAACTAAATGTATTTCTTTTGATCATTCTTGATGAACCTGACAGTAATATGTCTCTGCATCTTAAGTTGTTACAGGTATCTAGACTACAGAGGCTAATGAGCTGGTGCTAGGGATTCCTGTGGGAAAGAATCTGACTTGTCATCTCTTCATGCTTGGTGTGTAGATCAAGGCAGATTTTCCTGGTGGATAAAACACTCACTGTATGTTGGATGTAGTACCTGTGGAATAACTCATTTACCATTTGAGTAGAAATGTTTTGTATGTGCAATACTCATTAAGAATGTTTTTAAGCAATTGTATTTTTATTTATATTTACACAGGCCCAACCCATAAGAAAAAAATCTTACCTTAATAGCTTACCATATTTAAGAGAAAAATAATGTAATTTCAATACTATGTTTTCCTGAATAAAAGTGTTTTTCCCGCATAAAACAAGGGTTCAATGAAATATGTAATAGACAAAGTGAACCTTATTGTCAACCAAATTAAACCACTACTCCAAAGCTGGAAGAAACTGTTATTTTCAGACTCCAATGTGCATTGTATGGGCTGCTGAGTGAGTTGAGAAGCCTGGGGGTTTGAAGACTGAAGCTTTTTTTGGAAGACTTTGAGCGGTAGCAGAGCTCTACCAGATGGAAGCTGCGGCTGTCCTCACCATCACCTCATTAAAAAAGGTACTGCAATCTGAATTGTAGATTAGTGAAATGTTCAGTATGTATTATGTAGGTCACAACCTTAGTGAGAATGCAAACATTCTCACTTCTGCATCATCATGTCTTGTTATCCAAAGGAAGGAACACCGAGCTTCCCAGACAAGATGCATTCACTTTAACAGCCTTGGGTCTGGTGGGGAGTCAGATAGGATGGAGCCAGAGACCAGGTGTAAAAGACAAACATATATCATAAATTATTAGTCAGTCAAATGGAACATCAGATGTACGACAGGGCACAACAGATTAGTTGTTTGTGTAAGAATGTTCAGTTCAGTATTGCACCTAACCAGCACATGACGACTGTGTTGGATAAGAAATAGCAAAAAGGCAAAATTTTTCCATTACATTCCCCCCTTTTGATTACACATTAATCAAACACTAAAATAATAAAAATTGTCAAACATTGCATTTTGAAATAATAACGGCCCTTACAAATGAAACAGTGAGTGTATTAACTCATCAAGATTCAAAAATACATCTTCACATAAAATGCAAGTAACTTGGAACTGTTTTGGTGGGTAGTTATACAAGAATAACCTCTGTATGAGCATGTGAAGAAAATAAGCCCATAATCATATTTGTATCAGATTATATTTTGTGATCGGATAGCCTAAGATCATCGTCAAAGTCATTACGTGGATTAGAGTCAGGGTTTCTGAACATAGTGCATTGTGTCATTTGATACGAGAGTGTTGCTGAGGTCGCACGCATGATGAGACCTCTAACCAGTGGGATAACTTTCGGATCTTTAATTGTAGATTTGGGTCTAGAATGAATAGGAGAATCAGGGATTTAACCAGAATGATGGTGCATTTGCTGCTTGTGTCTTATAACCTCTATTATCTGTAGATAAGGATAAAAACTAATTGTAGCAGTAAATAAAGTGATTGTGAGCAGTCAACCATCAAATCAACTTTAGTATATTTAAACTCAGTGTTGTTGTGAATTTTTTTTCTTCAAAAATAGTGTAAAGTTACATGGAAACATCCTATGATTAAGGCAATAATCAGAGTAACATAAAATGAAGTTTAACAAAACAAGGTTACAATCGATGTCTCGTAACGATCTGCTTCTTCCTGTTGAACAGTAGCGTTAGATTTTTTCCAACCTGTGTGTTGATGTATTGACAGTTTGTTGTGATCAGCTGATCACAGAGACACTTGGGATTTGTTATCACCGCCAGGTTTCCCCCCAATGTTGCCCGTGTCACTGTCACTCCTGTGATGTAAAGAGTCTAAACGTCCTCCAGCGTAGGCAACTCAAGGCTGCTTGTGTGTGTGTTTTCTGAGGAGCTTGTGTGTAGATCTATGGTCTGATAGTGTGATTCACCGGCACAGCTTCAGGCAGCGCTTGGCGTGTGTGAGCACAACAAGGGTCGTCCTTCTTAGTTCTTTTTGTTAGTGGTGGTTTTCTCTGTGTGGTGTAGATGGAGGGTCGTCGTTGGATCCGGGACCTTCCTGCAGTGGATGGAGGGGATCCAAGTCGCTCTCTCTGCGATCTTTACAGCCGTGTGGGTCGTCAGAAGGACCTGGTCATCACTGGTGGTGTGAGTTGGACAGTTAAAAACAGCATTAGCTGTAGGTGGCAGAACAACGTCCAGCAAAGCAGCAACCTTATCATGATGTAAGATAGGTTTGCAATCAGACTTCAAAAGCTTCCTAAGCTTCCATAGAGCACCAAAGTGTGACAAGCAGCTGTGGAGTCGGTGTAGATGGTAACAGACTTTCCTTCTGCTGGTTAACTAGCTTCAGTCAACGCAAAGCGCCAGACTTGACAATAATGTTCAGCATGCTAAACAAAGTGGTATTGTATCTAAGCCATCGGGCTGTGGAAAGATGGGATGATTTCTGTTCCAAAAGAATCAAAGACACAGTATGAGCACAAAAGAACAGAAGTCGTAAAACCTGATTTCTCATCCGCTGTTTGAGTGAAAAGTTGCGTAGCGTCAGATCAGGGAGACCCAAAGTAGGAGCCGAATGAAGAGCAAGCTTGAGTTCGGTGAACGTTTGTTCGGCCTCAGACGTCCACGTGAGACAAGAAGTGGACGATGAAGATGTCTGCATCAGAACCCTGAGTGGGGCCTCAAAGACAGCAAAGTTAGTACTGAAGGTCCTACAATAAGAACAAAGACCTAGAAAAGACATAAGCTGTTTATATGTGCACGGTTTAGGCAGGTTTCAAATTGCTTCAACTCTGCTGGGTGAGATGGATTTGCCATCAGCTGTAATTACAATAACACATAAAATCACCTTAGTCTGAACAAACTGTAATTTAGACAGGCTCTTTGTGGCCTGTAGCATCCAATGTTTCAGTAGCTTAGTGGTGTCTGCAGTAACGCCATCTATGGCTTCCTTTCAGAGGGTGTTGTTGTTTACATGGTCTGTGGTCAGATTTAGGTGTGATGACCACCATCCTCCGATCAAACCTATGTAACCCATGGATAAAACCATGAATTACTAATAACAATATTAATAGTAATTGGCCTGTCATCTTCTGTCGGGTATTTTTTTTTTAAATCTTTTATTTTGGAAGCGGAACTCAACCTCCGTATGTGGAGCAGTTCCCTTCTTCGCTGATTTCATTGAACGGAGATTAGCGAGACGGAGCAGGTGAATTGTGTTAAAAAACACGGAATATTAGTGAAAAGCAGCAGACGGACTGGACAAGTCAGCTGTAAGCGGGCTGAGACTGTGTGTTTCAATGTTGTAACATTTCTCGGTGAGTAATATGATTTGTGTATGTGTAACTTGTGAGCTAGCTTAGTGTGGTTAGCCACACGTGGCGGTGTGAAAGGCTGCACAGTTCAATTCACATTGTGTTGTAATTAAGTTAATCCAAGTTATGGGTAACGGAGAAAATTGATACATTGAATTAAGAGTGAAACATGTACAGTAAAGTATATGTAAGATGGTTAAAGCATTTAACCGTTAAAATAACTTTTTATATTTAATTTCAAACTGCCTGATGTTTTATACAGGCTGGGTTTTTTACTATCTTGGATGCCTTTAATCACACCATTGGACTACTGGTTGTGAACTGGACGACCTGTGAACTGGAATCTCTCCTTGGTGGAGAGTGGCGAGCCACCCATTGGACGTCTGGATCGGTGATTTTCCTGCCTCACTGTACGTGCGGTTGGACTGGAGGGACGTGGCTGAGTATTTTTTCTTTTGTTATTTTGGTTATTGGGTGCACCCATAACAAGGACTGTATAGAGAATTTTATGCCGGCTTTAGCATTCTTCCTGTTGTTACCCGTTGTTAATGTACTGTAATACAGTTGTGTATTCATATACCTCTGCTTCACGTGTACTCAATGCTGTCTCCAATCATTCACTAAAAGTTGAACCTAGAGTATTCTGGCCGTCTGTGTCTCCCACAGCAGGGTTACACACAAAACTTGGCGAGCCAGCCAGGAGCAATTAATTTATACATTCACATTGGATGTGTAGAGTTTAATTTCGATAATTAGGACACTTTTGAGTGACTGGAGTGTGTTGCGGTACAGTGAATCGAGCGTTTATTTGAAGTAAAAACCCAGCTGAGTTAGGAATTGTTATTTTGCAAGATGGATGTCATTAAGAAAGAGTGTGTGAAAATTCCAAATGCTGTTTTAGTCAGTGGCTTAACTAGGACAGTTGCAGATGAGGAAATTTTTGAGCTTCTTAAAAAATATGGGTCTGTCTACAGAATACTTGAAGTGTCTGCTACAAAGGCAATTGTAGAGTATCAATCTGGTGCTGCTGTACATATACTAGAAGCCACTGTTATGCCTTATCAGAGACCATCAGTTACAGACCCGACTATTATTCACACCATTGAAAGTCTTGCTAGTGTTTACACTACTGATGTTGGTGCTGCTGCTACCAGTTCTTTCCTTTCTGGGCTAAAAGACGCAGCTAAACTGAGTGGCAGGCAGTTTTCAGATATTCTCCGTGATGAGTTGGCTAGGATTAGTAGCAGTATCACAGACGATGCCCCTAGTACACCTAGGAATGAGAGCCCTAACCCCGAATCATCATCTAGAAAGAGTGGTGATCCTACAGTGCCCATTGACCCAGCCACTAACCCCGCCGATGTAGCTCCAACATCACAGCAGCCCTCCTCTCAGACTCAGCGTGACCGGGGAGCTTCAAGTTCGTCTTTGTCAGCAAGGGACAGGAGCAACATATCTCCCTTACATTCAGATCAATTCAGCAGTCCTGAAGTACAGCGTGTTGTAGTTGAGCACATAGTCAGAAGCAGTGAACTTGGCTCACACATCCAATCACACCACAAACTGAGGTCCTTCTCTGGTCGCTCCCCTCAACCTAACTTCGAGGTTGACTATGAGGCGTGGCGCAAAAGTGTGGAGTTCTACGTAAATGACCCATCAATTCCAGATTCTCACGTAGTGAGGAGGATTGTTGAAAGTTTGTCCTCCCCTGCGGCAGATTTAGTCGAGTCCATAGGTCCCCAAGCTTCATCAAAAGAGTACCTGTCATTGCTTGACTCTGCTTATGCCACAGTGGAGGATGGAGATGAACTTTTTGCACGGTTTCTGAACAACCACCAGAATGCTGGGGAAAAAGCATCTGAGTATCTGCAGCGATTGCATACAGCACTGAACCGTGTGGTGAAAAAAGGAGGAGTTTCCGTGCATGATTCTGATAGACAGCTACTCAAGCAGTTCTGTCGGGGGTGCTGGGATGGTGCTTTAATCAACAATCTTCAGCTTGAACAGCGTATGTATGTGCCACCATCTTTTGCAGAGCTTCTTCTTCTGCTTCGGACTGAAGAGGATAAACGAGCAAACAAAGCCAACATAATGCAACGCCATCTTGGGATTTCAAAGCCAAGGGTCATGTCACACATGCAAGCCGCACATCTGTCCTACACCACCGATGATAACACAGAGAAAGAAGCTGAAAACCCTTTTTTAGATGTAACTAACAAAATTCAAAAGCAGACTGCTGACCTACAGTTCCAAATAGCCAAACTCAGTGCTACCAGTTCAGGAAAACCTGTGAAGGAGAAGGGAAGAGGTACAAGCCAAAAACATAAATCACAGAGTACGCAGTCAGACAATCAATCTCAATCAGTGGTGACCGCAGACAATAATCGACAGACTCTGGCAAGACCAAAGCCGTGGTACTGCTTTAATTGTGGAGAGGATGGCCATGTTGCATCAGCATGTAGCAACAGACCCAATTCCACTTTGGTGCAAGCCAAACGAGCACAGCTCAGAGAGAAGCAGCGTGAGTGGGATCTCCAAAACAATGCACCCACAGTCAATTTAAACGAGAACAGGCTTCTGTTGAGGGACAAATAGAAGCCAAGAGATCACCAAGTCCCACATTCACAAGCAAACGAATTGTTGTGGCAAAGACTCATAGTGTCACACAAAGAGTTGAACTGCCAAAACACCTTGTAGGCCGCAAGTGTACGGCCAGTGTAAGCGTGGGTGGAGTGGATTCTAACTGTTTATTAGACAGCGGGTCACAAGTAACCACCTTGTCTAAGTCATTCTATGAAGCGTATCTGTCAGAACTACCTATTCGACCCATTGATGACATGCTAGAAGTAGAAGGAGCAAATGGGCAACCTGTTCCTTATCTGGGTTATGTGGAGGTTGACCTTAAGTTCCCGAAGTCTTTCCTGGAGTCTGAGCCTGAAATTTCAACTTTAGCCTTGGTTGTTCCCGATCTTCGCTCAAACAGTGGTGTTCCATTGTTGATCGGCACAAACACCCTTGATCTCCTCTATGAGCAGTGTGAGGATGAAATCTCTCTTACCAAAACTCCGTTGAGCTATGGTGTCAACAAGATCTTCCACATACTTCAACTGAGGAAAAAACAATCGACAAGCGGGAACCTTGGCTTTGTAAAGCTCAGAGGAAAGGACCCAAATATTCTTCCGGCTAAACAAAGAGTAGTACTTCAGGCCTACATGCATGTCAACCGAGGCAATACTGAGACATATGGGCTGGTGGAGCGACCAGCTACATCTACTCTACCAGGTGGTGTGTTTGTGGACAGCAGTCTCATTTCATTGCCAAACCAGGGTTCCCAGAAGCTGGCTGTGTTCCTCAGGAATGAAGCTGATCACGACATAGTCCTGCCTACTAACTGTGTCATTGCTGACCTCAATGTGGCAAATCCATTCATTGAAAATTACCAAGCCGCTGATGTGAATGGACAAAATGTTGTTGAACGTTTCACTCAACAAAATAGTAAGGCATCTTCAGTTGACAAGGAATCCTTATCGGAAACCTTTGATTTCGGCCCCACCCTTCCAGATGAATGGAAGGGAAGAGTCACACACAAGCTGAATGGCTTTTCTGATGTCTTCGCTCAGCACGACCTTGACTTTGGTCATGTATCAAAAATTCAGCATCACATTAGATTGAAGGACGAGACGCCATTCAAACAGAGAAGCCGTCCAATTCATCCTCGTGACTATGAAGCAGTTAAAAAGCATCTCCAAACCCTTCTCAGTGCAGGCATAATTAGAGAATCAGAGTCCCCATTCTCATCACCGATAGTGGTGGTGAGGAAGAAAGACGGCGATGTTCGACTCTGTGTGGATTACAGGAAACTCAATCTTCAAACGATTAAGGATGCCTATGCATTACCACTTCTGGAGGAATCTTTCTCAGTTCTTGCTGGATCCAAATGGTTCTCTGTGATGGATTTGAAGGCTGGATATTATCAAATTGAAATGAACAACGAAGACAAGCCCAAAACTGCATTTTGCTGCCCTTTTGGGTTTTATGAGTTCAATAGAATGCCTCAGGGGATCACCAATGCCCCGAGCACCTTTCAACGGCTCATGGAGAAATGCATGAATGATATCAACCTAAAAGAAGTTCTTGTTTTTCTGGATGACATCATAGTGTTCTCCGAGACTTTAGAGGAGCATGAGATAAGGCTTGTTCATGTACTTGACCGTCTCAGAGAGTATGGGTTAAAGCTTTCCCCAAAGAAATGCAAGTTTTTCCAAAGCTCAGTCCATTACTTGGGACATGTTGTATCCAGCAATTCTTGGGCTTCACTGGTTATTACCGGAGATTCGTGAAGGATTATTCACAAGTGGTCAAGCCTCTCACCAATCTCACTGCTGGTTATCCACCCCGCCGGAAGGGAACCGAAATCAATCATCGAAATGACAAATACCTCAATCTAAGAGAAGCATTTGGTGATCGCTGGAGTATGGCCTGTCAGGAAGCTTTTGAGGAGATAAAAGACAGACTGACATCAACTCCTGTTCTTGGATATGCAGACTCCAGGCTCCCTTATGTGCTACATACTGATGCCAGCACAACTGGATTAGGGGCCGCCTTATATCAAGAGCAGGAAGGTGAGACAAGAGTAATTGCTTATGCAAGTAGAGGGTTGTCCCGCAGTGAAGCACGATACCCAGCACATAAGCTTGAATTCTTGGCCCTTAAATGGGCAGTCACCGAGAAGTTTCATGACTATTTGTATGGGAACGATTTCACAGTGATTACTGACAACAATCCTTTGACATATCTGCTCACCACTGCCAAGCTCGATGCTGTGAGCTACCGCTGGTTGGCAGCACTATCCACCTTCACATTCAACATCAAATATCGAGCCGGTAAACAAAATGTGGATGCAGATGGGTTGTCGAGGAGACCTCATGGTCCATTGGAAAATGATGCCATATCACAAGAGGAGGGTCAAAGGATCGACCAATTCACTTCTCAATTATTGGCATCCACAAATGAGGTTGAACAGGTAACTCCGGGCACTGTCAAAGCTGTCTGTCAAAGACACACTGTAGAACATGGTCCAGAGCCTGTGCCCTTCTTTGGCTATGTTGAGTCACTTGCCATACACACAGAGGCAATCCCTGATGTTTTTGCGAAGGAGGAGTCACAGGATGGGTCCATCACTGTGCCAAAATATAATGAATCTGCTCTTGTTCAACTGCAAAAAGAAGATCCAGTTATCAGCAAAATTAGTGGGTTGATGGAAAATGGTACAGAATTACCGGCAGATTGCATCACAGACTCTCCTGAAGTACGGTTGATCCTAAGAGAGTGGAAAAGACTTCAGATGAAATCAGGCCTACTATATCGGACACGGAAAAGCGAGGGGGAAACCTCATTCCAGTTGGTTCTTCCAGCTGTCTTGAGACCTATAGTGCTCAAGAATCTCCATGACGAAATGGGTCATTTAGGCATTGAACGCACCCTGGAGCTCACTCGATCACGATTATACTGGCCAAAGATGGCCGCAGATATCGAGAGAAAAGTTAAAACATGTGAACGATGTGTTCGGAGGAAGGTGTACCCAGACAAAGCAGCCCCACTGGTGAACATTCAGACATCTCGACCTATGGAGTTGGTCTGTATGGATTTCCTTTCACTGGAGCCTGACAACCGAAACACAAGGGACATTCTTGTTGTGACGGATCATTTCACAAAATATGCCATAGCTATTCCTACCAGAGACCAGAAGGCCACCACTGTTGCTAAAGCCCTATGGGAAAATGTTTTGGTTCATTATGGATTCCCAGAACGCCTCCATAGTGACCAAGGCAGAGACTTTGAGTCTCATACCATCAAGGAATTATGTGCATTAACAGGCACCCACAAAGTCAGAACAAGCCCTTACCATCCAAGGGGAAATCCAGTTGAAAGATACAACCGCACACTCCTCAGTATGTTAGGCACTCTGGAGGACAAAAACAAGACAAAATGGCGAGAGTATGTTAAGCCCCTCACCCATGCCTACAATTGTACACGAAATGATGTAGCCGGATTCTCTCCATATGAGTTGATGTTTGGGAGACAGCCAAGGCTACCAATTGACATCGCCTTCGGATTGCCAGTCAAAGCAAAAGAATCAAGTTCACATTCTCAGTATGTGAGGAACTTAAAATCCCATTTGGAAGAGAGTTATCAAACTGCCATAAAAAACTCTTGCAAGATAGCAGAGAAAAACAAGAAGCGATTTGACAAAGTGGTCAGAGAGTCTATCCTTGATGTGGGGGATCGTGTTTTGGTAAGGAATCTTCGCCTTCGTAACAAACACAAGTTGGCAGATCGTTGGGAATCCATGATCTATGTAGTTGCCAAGCGGATGGGAGATTTACCAGTCTATTCTGTAAAACCTGAAAGAGGAGAAGGCCCGTCTAGAACCTTGCACAGAGACCACCTATTTCCTTGTGGATTTCTATCTAGAGATAAGGATGAGACACAAAAGACCAAAGGTGATCTGACAAACCCTAAAACAAGAAAGCAAAGTGCTATTCAACAAGAAGGAGAGGCTGTCGCTTCAGATGATGACAATGACGAGAGCTGGTATGGGGTTGCTCCATTACCAAATGTCACAGAAACAAGGGTTGTCAGAGAGTACAAGGTTCCAAAGACCAACCCAACACCTGGTTGGGGTAACCAAAGTAAACAATCTTTCCACCCTCATCCATGTCACACCAATGTGGACGAAGATGGAACTTTACAACGAAATGATGCCCAGCCTCAAGGGAGTAGGTGTTCAGATAACTATGACACAACCAAGACATTATCCTTGACACCTGACATAAACAACCTACCAAATGTGGAACACTTACCTGACGTGGGATCGCAAGCTGTACCTGAAATAGAAACAAGACAACCACCTGAAATGGAACTTCAACCCCTACCTGAGAACTTACCTGATGTCCTTCCAGTCTGCGCCGAACCAGAACTCATGGAAAGCTCTGTGGGGATTGAGGCTGAAGGATCGATTCTTAAAGAATCGGGAAAGCCACAAACTAACAATACTGAACTAGAGCAAACCCAAGAGACAACTGAGATGAGAGAAAAAGAGGGTATTCCTATCAGACAATCTTCCAGACATCGTGAACCACCACGGAGGTTCCATTACCCTAGGTTAGGGAATCCCCTAGTTTCTGTTGTCACTTCCTTGTTTCAGGGGTTGAATAATGCCCTGATAGGCTCTCTCATCGATGACAGTACGACAGGTTGGCTATCAGATATCCCTTTTGAGTTCAATGAGCCGATTACACAACAGCCTTAAAGCACAGAGACGCGCATTCACTTGAGGGGGGAGTGTGTAACCCATGGATAAAACCATGAATTACTAATAACAATATTAATAGTAATTGGCCTGTCATCTTCTGTCGGGTATTTTATTTTGAAATCTTTTATTTTGGAAGCGGAACTCAACCTCCGTATGTGGAGCAGTTCCCTTCTTCGCTGATTTCATTGAACGGAGATTAGCGAGACGGAGCAGGTGAATTGTGTTAAAAAACACGGAATATTAGTGAAAAGCAGCAGACGGACTGGACAAGTCAGCTGTAAGCGGGCTGAGACTGTGTGTTTCAATGTTGTAACATTTCTCGGTGAGTAATATGATTTGTGTATGTGTAACTTGTGAGCTAGCTTAGTGTGGTTAGCCACACGTGGCGGTGTGAAAGGCTGCACAGTTCAATTCACATTGTGTTGTAATTAAGTTAATCCAAGTTATGGGTAACGGAGAAAATTGATACATTGAATTAAGAGTGAAACATGTACAGTAAAGTATATGTAAGATGGTTAAAGCATTTAACCGTTAAAATAACTTTTTATATTTAATTTCAAACTGCCTGATGTTTTATACAGGCTGGGTTTTTTACTATCTTGGATGCCTTTAATCACACCATTGGACTACTGGTTGTGAACTGGACGACCTGTGAACTGGAATCTCTCCTTGGTGGAGAGTGGCGAGCCACCCATTGGACGTCTGGATCGGTGATTTTCCTGCCTCACTGTACGTGCGGTTGGACTGGAGGGACGTGGCTGAGTATTTTTTCTTTTGTTATTTTGGTTATTGGGTGCACCCATAACAAGGACTGTATAGAGAATTTTATGCCGGCTTTAGCATTCTTCCTGTTGTTACCCGTTGTTAATGTACTGTAATACAGTTGTGTATTCATATACCTCTGCTTCACGTGTACTCAATGCTGTCTCCAATCATTCACTAAAAGTTGAACCTAGAGTATTCTGGCCGTCTGTGTCTCCCACAGCAGGGTTACACCTACATCATATCTGTGTGTGAGCCACAGGGAAGCAGTGGCTCCCCGTAAGGCTGAGTGTTATGGGGTGCCGAATGTAAAAGGAGCACCTATAACTAGTTTTCTCACATTTAACTAAATTACACAACATGTTTTCTCACATTTAGTTAAATGTGCAAAAGTCTAAATGTAAATGTTAAATGTAAATGTAAATGTTAAATGTTAAATGTTAAATGTAAGTGTTAAATGTAAATGTTAAATGTAAATGTAAATGTAAATGTAAATATAAATATAAATGTAAATGTAAATGTAAATGTAAATGTTAAATGTAAATGTTCGCCGAGTGTAAACTGAATATTCATGAATTTGCAAGTAGACTCCACCCCTACCCTCAAACAGCGCTGGTCTAAGATCAGAGATGCGAACTCTAAACACCTCCAACAGTGCACGCAAACCCCGCCCACATCTGATCTGGAAACTTTCGTTTTTAGCCTGGACGTAACTTCGGGTAGCTAGTATAGTTAGCTAACTAATTCTCCACAGGCGCCACAGAAATATTCTATTTAAACCTACTTAACTCCTCATTAATGGTGTTTACGACAGAACAGCAGTTTGAAGCGGAGCCTCAGCCCGCACACCTGCCGTTACAGCCCGTTCAATCTCCGCTAACGGGAGGGAGTCGGAGCTGGCGGCCATGATGGCTTCGACTTCAGGCTTTACTCCAGTATTTTCGTGCACCGATCCAGAGTCAGATGTGGGCGGAGCTTTGCGTTCTGTTTGACATGTTTGAGTCCGCGTCACTGATCTATGATAATAGGGGGTGGAGTCTACTTAAATATTCAGTTCGATCATTTAACATTTACATTTATCATTTAGATTTAACATTTAGATTTAACATTTACATTTACCATTTAGATTTACATTTAACATTTACATTTAACATTTACATTTATATTTAACATTTACATTTAGACCTTTGCACATTTAACTAAATGTGAGAAAACATGTGTCATTTAGTTTTGATATTTTTGCTTTTTCAAATATCATCTTTTGTATCTAATTTTTTCTTTTAAGGTGCATATGTCTTTTACACTAAGTGATTCTCCTTTTGAACCCATAACCAGTTTTCCACTCATGGAAACATGAAACGCACCAATAACCATATTTACTTTTTATTTTTGTAATGTTGCAGTCTGGTGGTGGAGACTTAGATCGCCCTAAACCCATCTTTCAGAGTCCCGGCGGTTTCCTGCCTTAGATTTTTGTGTGTTCCGGCCAGGACCTCTTCGAAATTTCTCTTCCACAGACGTCTCCGTAGAAAGAGAACCGCTCAGATCAGCGACAGATCCTCACCAACAAGCCCCTCTAGGCCCGGGTCCTTCGTATTTTGAAAACACTTGCAAACGCGCTCTGTCTTTCAGAAGCCATCTTTTTTCTTGTCCACTCCCGTTGGACTGTGCTCAGATCTGCACACTGGTCAGATACAGACAGTACAGACAAAAAAGCTCGGTTCCACAAGCTTTTTTTTTCAACCCTAAGCAACCACCGTCTCGGCCACCAGGGCAGACTTTGACCTAATTCATTTTACCCGAATATTAAATTTTAAAAATATTTAAAAAATTGTTTGTTCCCTAACTATTATATTTTGGATGTTTTCAACGAAATTGTCATTTTAGAAATATTATTATCTCTAGTCCTAATCATGTTTTCTTTTATGTTTTAGTCTAGTAGGGGATGCTTTAGAATTAATTGTTATTTGCCTTATTTTCCCTAAACCAAATGATCAGAGCCAAGTAACCCCGAATACCTGAAACCAATTTCAAACCCGTTTTTTTTTTTTCTTCAACAAGTCGCAACAAAACAGAATCTCTCTCACCGGGTGGAGTAGAGGTTGGATCCTGTCTCCGGGTGGAGACAGGATCCAACCTCCAATCCAGTCCAGACGACTTGCAGCGGCTCCTGTTCGTGACGCCAATTTCTGTAGTGGAAATTTCCCATAAAGGACTCTGTCTGCTCTGGAGAGCAGCTTCAGTGAAAGACTACTCCACCCTTGCTGTGTGAAGAAGAGATATCGCAGATCTTTCCCACCTGTTGCTATCAGACTGTATAATCAGAATTGTTACCTACCTCCCACTACATTCACTTACCCATTGCATCAGTGGTTACCTAGTACTCTCCTCTGTACAATATTTGTGCAAATTGCGTGCATATATATATATATACCACTCTATTCTCACCCTCCACGGGTGGTCTCATCCACTTTCCAAGCTCGGGTCCTCTAACAGAGGTTGAGGGTTCTGCGCAGTATCCTTGCTGTTCCTAGGACTGCATTTTTCTGGACTGAGATGTCGGATGTTTTTCCAGGGATCTGTTGTAGCCACTCCTCCAGTTTGGGGGTCACTGCCCCCAGTGCTCCGATCACCAGAGGCACCACTGTGGCCTTCACCTTCCAAGCATTCTCCAGTTCTTCTCTGAGCCCTTGGTATTTCTCTTGTTTCTCATGTTACTTTTTCCTGATGTTTCCATCTCTTGGTATTGCCACATCCACCACCACGTCTTTCGTTTGCTCTTTATCCACCACCACAATGTCTGGTTGGTTCGCCATTACCATAGTGTCTGTCTGTATCTAAAAGTCCAACAGGATCTTGGCTTGCTCATTCTTTACCACCTTGGGAGGTGTTTCCCACTTTGACCTTGGGGTTTCCAGTCCATACTCCGCGCAGATGTTCCTGTATACTATACCAGCCACTTGGTTATGGCGTTCCATGTATGCTTTCCCTGCCAGCATCTTACACCCTGCAGTTATGTGCTGGACCGTCTCAGGGGCCTCTTTGCGCAGTCTACACCTTGGGTCTTGTCTGGTGTGGTAGATCTGGGCCTCTATGGCTCTAGTGCTCAGGGCCTGCTCCTGTGCAGCCAGGATGAGTGCCTCTGTGCTGTCCTTCAGCCCAGCCCTTTCAAGCCATTGGTAGGATTTGTTGAGATCAGCCACTTCAGTTATGTTCTGGTGGTACATCCCATGTAAGGGCTTGTCTTCCCATGATGGTCCCTCCTCCAGCATCTCATCCTCTGTTCTCCACTGCCTGAGACGTTCACTCAGCTTATTATTATTACTTATGGATCTTGGATGTATCATCCCCGATAGTGGTTTTCACACTCACTAGTCCTCAGCCTCCTTCCTTGCGGCTAGCGTACAGTCTCAGGGTGCTGGATTTGGGGTGGAACCCTCCATGCATGGTGAGGAGCTTTCGTGTCTTAACATCTGTGGTCTGCATCTCTTCCTTTGGCCACCTTATTCTTCCTGCAGGGTATCTGAGTACTGGCAGGGCGTAGCTGCTTCTTGCCTGGGATTTGTTCTTGCCATTGAGCTGGCTTCTTAGGACTTGCCTTAATGGTTGGAGGTATTTGGCTGTTGCCGCATTCCTCGTTGCCTGTTCTTTTTTTTTTTTTTTTTGTTCTGTCCAGCAGTTTAGCAAGCAGCATATATTACGCTGAATGCCACATTGTGGTGGACAGCTTTGCTTTAACAAGAAGAGTATATATAGAATATATATACTCTTCCTGATTTATGGTTTATTTAATGGTTTATTTAGCTAATCCAAAATGTGTGTGATGTTGCTGTGTTGGTGGACAGGTTAGGTTTCTGCTTTAAGGTGTGTATGCGGGAGGGTGGGGGGGGGGGGTAAGGGGTGCAACCAGCTGCTGAAACCAAGCAAATCTGTTAAGTAAACAATCGGAGCAAAAAAATAAATAAAAAAAATAAATAAGAAGCATGGATGTACCTTAGGCTAACACATTCATAACTAAACAATTTTTGTACTGTGGTTTACCTTGGAGATTAATACTAATACCAATAAGGTATGTGCACATACTAATACAAACATATACATACAATATACATACATATGTGCATTATTATACATATCCCATACTACTTAATAAAAGTCATGACATACAACACCACAAATTCCATATTCACACATTATTCATATTGGTAGTGATAAGTATAAGTAATACTTACAGTTGGATTTGGAGAGTGTCCCACTACAAGGTTAGTAAGGCTGTAGCTTAACATTATTCACCCAAAGGGTGAGGCAGACGTTGGTGCATGAACAATGCCACTTGTGGAAGCCAGGGTGATGTGAGGGGCTCCGCCACTACGCCCATCCAGCAAGCAGAGGAAGGAGTCCCAGCAGCCAGGGAGCCCACACACCTTCAGTTCCAGGAGGGCAGGTGTTGCAACCCAAGCTGCCCACACAGAGCCCCCCAGGCAGAGCTGCAGCAGCAACAGAGACAGCACCCAAGGCCAGAGTGGGCCACCGGGGGTCAACGCTGTCGCGCCCCATGAGAACCAGGGGCAAACACTCTCAAAAGACTCTCTCACATCAAACTAGTCAATCATACGTGAACCAATGCACTCTCAGATACATTCTCGCACCCACACCATTCGCTTGATCACATTCGTGGGGAGGGTAGGTCTCCGGCCTGCCGTCCATGTGGCCCCAGGCAGGGACCGCAGCTCCTCCCGAGCCCCGACCAACCCCCCCAACCCGGGGGAGGCAGAGGGCAGTAGAAAAAGGTACCCCAGAACCCTGCAACCCAGCTTGGACGTGAGTGTGTGGAACTAAAGTGAACTGAAGGTGGGTGACACCTCCAGGAGCACAACCGCTGGCTGACGGTGTGTCCCCCGGACAGTGCCCCCCTTCGCCCTAAATGTCTTTTTGCAGTTAAAACTGGGTGGTGATCTCTCCATCAGGGCCGAGGCCACAACTGGCCTCAGCCCCAGGCCCCAGTGAAAGAGCCCACCCCCGGCCCTAAATGTATGTGTATGTAGCTAAGTATGAGGAACTTTGGGAGATACCCAATTCTCCGGGGGGTCCAGCAGACAGAGCCATCAACGGGAAGGCTCCGTCTACTGGCCCCCCCAGAAGGAGCCCCCAGATTCCTGGACAAGTGTGTATGACTAATGCAATTAAAACTGCAGAGCATCCCACTTGGAAGGGACGGAACCACTTCCCAGTAGCCCCGGTCCCTCCATCAGCAGGACGCCCCTTGCAGACCTAAGTGGATGAATGCGGAGAA
Source organism: Betta splendens (assembly GCF_900634795.4). NCBI lineage: Eukaryota > Metazoa > Chordata > Actinopteri > Anabantiformes > Osphronemidae > Betta > Betta splendens. Next base: position 15,622,887 of record NC_040900.2, on the reverse strand, counting down.
ATGTAGTTGGGAAGCAGAGCACCAGGGTCCGCAGAGCCAGGTTCCCGACTGGCTCTGCTACCTATCCCACCACCCCCCACAACCCCCAGCCAGGAAGGGACAGCCGAGACCCAGGGACCGCAGTACTACTGCCCAGGCGCCACACGCAGCACAGCCAGAGCCATCCTCACCCTTCTTTCACACTTACCCATTCTCTCGCTCAAGTATGCCCATGCTCGCCCCGTGTAGTGTGACACTCAAACCCACACACATACTCTGCGGTTGTGCATTGAGGGCCAGCCTCCGCCCAGGGCCCAATGAAGGTTCTAGCCTGAGTAGTCCGCCAACCCCCCCTGCAACAGGCCCGAGCAGTTACCAGAGGGCGTCGGACCGCTAGGGCAGGCAGCGCCCCACCCGAGCAGGGGCAGCGCCCCAGGGGAGAGACACCCCTCCGCCCCCACACACCGGCAGGGAGGCCCGCCTCCGGCTCCCCGGAGACAGGCACACGCCAACCCTCAAAATGGTCCCACCCCGGCACAGGGTCCACCAACCCGTTGTCTTGGTTCCTTAGGCAGGCAGGCACCACCAACCACTAGCCACCCCCCCTCCACTGTGCCAGACATGACGCAGCACCCGAGCCCCACGCATCCTTACCTGGAAATGGAATCAATCAGAGTATAGTTTTGGTCATTGATTTGATGAAGCAGACAATGTGTCTAAGGTGGTATAATCTAACAAGCTGTTCAGGTATTGAGTAATGCTTAATTTTTTTTTAGTTTTCCAGTTCATGAGGATGATTTTCTTTGCGACACAGAGGGCAGAAAGAAGTGTGTGTGATGAGTTTGTCTCTAGATCAAGCCCACTTAGATCTCCTAGAAGACAAAGTGCAGGGGCTGCTGGGATTGGACAGCTTAACTGGGTTGACAGGTGTTCACATACTCTTTGCCAAAATTGCTGCACAGGTGAACATGACCAGAATGCATGTAGGAATCTATCTGCTGTGTTATCTGTACAGTGAGGGCAAATATTTGAGTTTGTGAGACCCATTTGGAACATCCTTTGTCCTGTATAGTGAGTTCTATGAAGAATTTTGTATTGTATTAGTTGTAAATTTGTATTTTTTGTCATTCTGAATAAATTAGAACATATGTTATTCCAGAACGTGTAATTAGTGGTGATATTGAGATCAGCTTCCCATTTAGAGATCGGAAGGCTCACTGTCTGGTCTACATTGGAAATTAAGATATAGATTTTGGATACTGTCTTTTTCCCTGATATATCAATAAATCGCTCTATTACTGGTGGTGGTTGCATGTGGATGGCAGTATTCTTACTTTTTGCATTAAGTATTGACTTTAGTTGTTGGTATTCTAAGAAATTGGCACTAGTGATTTCATAGTGAGACACTAGTTCTTCAAAAGAGGTAAACTTGTCTCTTGTGAAAACATGTTTCAGATGTGTTATCCCTTTGATATGCCAAGTTGGAAAGTGTATTGCCTTTTTGTTTTGTATGATGTCTGGATTGTTCCAGAGAGGTGTGTTTTGGCAAAGAGTAAGCGAAGACCCATTAATTTTAAGAAACTCCCACCAGGCTTGCAGAGATGCTTTTATGCTAATGTTCTGGTAACAACTATGATGTTTGATTTTGGTGCTGATAAAGGGCAGATCTGCAACTTTGATATTTCCACAAAATGTTTGTTCAATGTCTATCCAGGAGGAGTCTGCTGGCATGGGTTTTATCCATTTGTGGACATGGTTCAGTCTATTGGCAAGAAAATAGTGGTGGAAGTTAGGTAGTTCTAGGCCGCCGCAGCGTCTGGATTTTTGAAGAGTTTTTAAACTAATTCGTGGTGGCTTGGTTTTCCACAAAAACTGTGAGATGTAGGAGTCTAATGTCTTAAACCACGCCTGGGCTGGCTGAGTTGGAATCATTGAAAATATGTAATTAATTTTTGGCAGGATCATCATTTTTATGGTGGCAATTCTTCCCATAAGTGAAATGGGTAAGGACTGCCATCTTTGGAGGTTGGCTTCTATTTGTTTTAATAATGGATTGTAGTTTAGATCAATAAGCTCTGATAGCCTAGACGACAATTCAATGCCCAAGTATTTAATGTTCCCTGAATGGAGTGTGGTAGAGAAGATGTTAGTCACCTTAAGGTTAAGTGGTAGCACTATAGATTTGGTCCAGTTAATAGAGTACTCTGAAAGTCCTGAGAATTCATCTATGAGGCTGATAGTTGTAGGAAGAGATGTCTGTGGCTCCAGGAGAAACAGTAACACATCGTCAGCATATAAACTTATTTTATGATTTACTGATTTGGTCGATATTGCAGTAATTCCTTCATGCTGTCTTATTGCTGCGGCTAGAGGTTCAATAAATATTGCAAATAGTGATGGGGAAAGTGGGCAGCCCTGTCTTGTCCCTCTATGCAGATTAAACCTTGGTGAGATCTGGTTGTTTGTTCTGACTGCAGCGTTTGCTGAGTTGTATAATATTTGGATCCAGTCTATGAATGTTTCCCCAATGCCGAATTTGTGCAGAGTGGCTAAAAGAAACTTCCAGTTTACTCTATCGAAAGCTTTTTCTGCATCTAAGGAGACGATGGCTGACTCTAGTTTATGGATGGTGACATAATCAATTAAATTAATTAGTCTGTTCATATTGTTAGTTGACTGTCTACCTTTAATGAAGCCTGTTTGATCAGAGTGAATTATATATGGAGTGATTTTTTCTAATCTTCTAGCAAGTGCTTTACACACTATTTTTAGATCTACATTTATTAGTGAAATTGGTCTATAACTCGATGGGAGTGTAGGGTCTTTTCCTGGTTTTTGGAGCAGGCTTATGAAGGCAGAATTCATATTTGTGGGTAATGAATGTTGTTGTTTAATTTCAGCTAACATTTTGTAAAAGCTGGGTGCCAGCATGGACCACAACTCTTTATAAAATTCAGTTGGGAATCCATCTGGTCCTGGAGCTTTTTTATTGGGCATCTCCTGCAGAGCTTCATGTAGTTCTGCCAAAGATAACAATGAGTCTAGAGTTGTAGATTGTTCTTCATTTAGCTTTGGCAGTTCTAATTTATTCAGAAACGCCTCTATGGCTGAGGTGGGTGGATCTATTTGGGACGTGTATAACTCTTGGTAAAAGTTTTTAAAGGTATCATTTATTTCATGGGGATCACGAGTAATGTTGCCTTCCTTATTAGTTATTGAATGGATGATTTGTTTCTCTTTATTATTTTTTAATTGGTTAGCTAGAAATTTACCACATTTATTAGCATGGTCAAAGTTCTCCCAGCGTAATTGGTCTATCTGAAACTGAGTTTTGCAATCAATTATATTATTTAATTTCAGCTTTAGATTCTTTAGGTCTTCTAGGACATCATTGGTTGGGAAGGCTGCATATTTAATCTCTAGAGATTTTATTTTTTGCTCTAATTCTAATTCAAGTAACATGTCCTTTTTTTTCTTGTGTGATGAATATGAAATAATTCTACCGCGCATAACTGCCTTCCCAGTCTCCCAAAGAACACAGGGTGAGATTTCCGGTGTATCGTTGATTTCTATAAAGGTTTTCCATTCTCTCCTGACATAACTGATGAAGTCTTGATCATTGAGTAATGATGTATTAAACCTCCAATTCCTGGTTGATGGTGTGGCTGTCTTAATCAACGAAATGGACATTGGTGCATGATCACTGATTGTGATAGAGTGAATATTGGTGTCAGAGACATCTTGTAGGACTGAGTTATTTACTAAAATATAATCTATACGGGAGTGAGAGTGGTGAACTGGTGAGAAAAAGGTATATTCCCTGGATGTAGGATGAAGAGAACGCCATGTGTCACAGAGACCGAAATCATCCATGTACTGTTTTAAGGTCTGTACTGATTGCCAGTTCCTGTTGCTCACAGCTTTGCTTAGCCTGTCCAACTCTGGGTTAAATACTAAATTAAAGTCCCCTCCTACTATAAGTTTGGAACCAGAGTGAGCAGACAGTGATGTGAAGAAGCTGTGAAAGAAAGAGGGGTCGTCAGCATTAGGGCCATACACATTAGCTATGCAATATTCAATGTTTCCTATCAAGATATTAATGATTATATATCTCCCTTCTGGATCTACAATGGTATCGTTATGCGTAAAGTTAATCTTTTTATTTATCAGGATGGCGACCCCTCTTTGTTTAGAATTGTAACCGGCTAAGTAAGCATGTGGGAACTCTGCTGATGTCAGAGTGTAATTTATAATTTTGGGAATATGAGTTTCCTGTAGTAAAACAATGTCTTCTTGTAGGGTTTTCAAATGGTTAAATATTTTAAATCGTTTCTCCTTCTTATTGATTCCACGTACATTCCAAGTGACAATCTTCAGTGGTGTCATATCTTACCTGACTGCTGTGGATCACTAGTCTTGTGTGTATGTAGTGTGACAGACTTTAGGTGTGTGGCTAACCTTAAGTACCTGTGTATTCTGAGTTGTGTGTTATCTATGTATGTGCACGTGTTTCCCCTGTGCAGTAGATGTTTGTGTGTGGCTGCTGGAGGGCTACATAGCTGGCTGACTATGTGGAAGAAGAATAGAGAAAAAAAGGATGTAGACAGTGTGGAGTGAAAGTAGATGAAGGAAAAAGAGTAAAGGGAAGGAAAATTAAAGTGAAAGGGAAGTGAGTGATTACGTATGGTGAGCGCTTTGCAAAGTGAGTGAGTGAGTGACATTAGAATGACAATAAACATTTACATGAAACATCTGCGAGAGAACGAGTTTGAATACTGGATGTAAAGTTATAACACATAGTTGCATTGCATCTATTATTTTTTTTTTAACAAACCTTATACATTAAACCATTGTTTTTACATACCACCTGCTAGTACAGCCACGGAGTTGCTTCCCGGTCCCGGTAGAGCTCTCCGTTGACGTACAGTTTGTCGACGCTGATGACAGCCCTGCAGCCTTCTGCCATGAACCTCTTACGGATGGGGAACAGTCGGCGGTGGCGGTCGAGGATCTCCTTGGGGAACTGGTCGTTGACGCTGTAGTCGGTTCCCTTCAGCTGTCTGCCCCGGCTCTTAACCAGTTCCTTCGCCTTAAAGTCATGGAACTTGGCAACGATGGGTCGGGGGCGCTGGCCATCCGGTCGTCTTCCTCCAAGTCTATGCGAACGGTGGAACGCCATTTTGTCGACAACTTCCGCTGGAATCTTCATCTGTTGTTTAATGAAGTTTTTAATTGTGGTTTCCGTGTTTTCCTCTGCCTGTTCTGGAATCCCCGAGAACACCAGGTTGTCCCTCATGCTGCGGGCCTGCAGATCGATGATACCTTCTTTTATTTTTTTATTTTCGGCCGCTAGCTGAGCCACATCCTCCGTCAGGGACTGCACCGTATACTCTGATTGATTCCATTTCCAGGTAAGGATGCGTGGGGCTCGGGTGCTGCGTCATGTCTGGCACAGTGGTGGGGGGGTGACTGGTGGTTGGTGGTGCCTGCCTGCCTAAAGAACCGGGACAACGGGTTGGTGGACTCAGGGCTGGCCGCAGGGGTCCCCTGCGGCGGGGGTGTGGTGGCTGCTGGGACCGGCGGCCCTGTGCCGGGGTGGGACCATTTTGAGGGTTGGCGTGTGCCTGTCTCCGGAGAGCCGGAGGCGGGCCTCCCTGCCGGTGTGCGGGGGCGGACCTGGGGGTGGAGACCTGGGTAACCTGCGTCCGGGGGACTCCCTCTGGGGGTGCCTGCCTGTGCCCGGAGAGGTGTCTCTCCCCTGGGGCGCTGCCCCTGCTCGGGTGGGGCGCTGCCTGCCCTAGCGGTCCGACGCCCTCTGGTAACTGCTCGGGCCTGTTGCAGGGGGGGTTGGCGGACTACTCAGGCTAGAACCTTCATTGGGCCCTGGGCGGAAGCTGGCCCTCAATGCACAACCGCAGAGTATATGTGTGGGTTTGAGTGTCACACTACACGGGGCGAGCATGGGCATACTTGAGCGAGAGAATGGGTAAGTGTGAAAGAAGGGTGAGGATGGCTCTGGCTGTGCTGCGTGTGGCGCCTGGGCAGTAGTACTGCGGTCCCTGGGTCTCGGCTGTCCCTTCGTGGCTGGGGGTTGTGGGGGGTGGTGGGATAGGTAGCAGAGCCAGTCGGGAACCTGGCTCTGCGGACCCTGGAGCTCTGCTTCCCAACTACATTTCTCCGCATTCATCCACTTAGGTCTGCAAGGGGCGTCCTGCTGATGGAGGGACCAGGGCTACTGGGAAGTGGTTCCGTCCCTTCCAAGTGGGATGCTCTGCAGTTTTAATTGCATTAGTCATACACACTTGTCCAGGAATCTGGGGGCTCCTTCCGGGGGGGCCAGTAGACTTCCCATTGATGGCTTTGTCTGCTGGACCCCCCGGAGAATTGGGTATCTCCCAAAGTTCCTCATACTTAGCTACATACACATACATTTAGGGCCGGGGGTGGGCTCTTTCACTGGGGCCTGGGGCTGAGGCCAGTTGTGGCCTCGGCCACTGGCCCTGATGGAGAGATCACCACCCAGTTTTAACTGCAAAAAGACATTTAGGGCGCGGGGGGGCACTGTCCGGGGGACACACCGTCAGCCAGCGGTTGTGCTCCTGGAGGTGTCACCCACCTTCAGTGCACTTTAGTTCCACACACTCACGTCCAAGCTGGGTTGCAGGGTTCTGGGGTGCCTTTTTCTGCTGCCCTCTGCCCCCTCCGGGTTGGGGGGGTTGGTCGGGGCTCGGGAGGAGCTGCGGTCCCTGCCTGGGGCCACATGGACGGCAGGCCGGAGACCTACCCTCCCCACGAATGTGATCAAGCGAATGGTGTGGGTGGGAGAATGTATCTGAGAGTGCATTGGTTCACGTATGATTGACTAGTTTGTTATGAGAGAGTCTATGGTGTGTGTGTGTGTTGATGTGATGATGTGTGTTGCACATGTGGGTGGGTGTATGCATCTGTGTTTGTGTGAGTTGGTATGCGTGTGGTGCGGTTGAAGTGTGGGGGGTCCGGTTTTTCGCCCGGGGTACGATGATCGTCTGCCTGGGTGGTCTCTTTTCTGCTGACCCCACCAATTGCTGGCCTTGTGCTGCAGGCCGCTGTAGCGCCAGGGGATGAGGTCGGGCCGATGGGGTAGGCCCCGCTCCGCCCGTGTGGGGGTGGTGGGCTGGGGGCGGGCCCCACTCTGGGCGCGGGGGCATCTTCTGGCGGGCTCCCTACGGACCGTGGGTCCTCGGGCTCTACTCTTTCAGGCCGACCCTCCCGCCGGGGGGAGTGTTTGCCCCTGGTTCTCATGGGGCGGACAGCGTTGACCCCCGGTGGCCCACTCTGGCCTCGGGTGCTGTCTCTGTGGCTGCTGCAGCTCTGCCTGGGGGGCTCTGTGTGGGCGGCTTGGGTCGCAACACCTGCCCTCCTGGAACTGAAGGTGTGTGTGCTCCCTGGCTGCTAGGATTCCTTCCTCTGCTTGCTGGATGGGCGTAGTGGCGGAGCCCCTCACATCACCCTGGCTTCCACAAGTGGCATTGTTCATGCACCAACGTCTGCCTCACCCTTTGGGTGAATAATGTTAAGCTACAGCCTTACTAACCTTGTAGTGGGACACTTTCCAAATCCAACTGTAAGTATTATTGATACTTATCACTACCAACATGAATAATGTGTGAATATGGAATTTGTGGTGTTGTATGTCATGACTTTTATTAAGTAGTATGGGATATGTATAATAATGCACATATGTATGTATATTGTATGTATTCGTTTGTATTAGTATGTGCACATACCTTAGCACTATTATTGGTATTAGTATTAATCTCCAAGGTAAACCACAGCACAAAAATTGTTTAGTTATGAATGTGTTAGCCTAAGGTACATCCATGCTTCTTATTTATTTTATTTATTTTATTTTATTTTTTTTTTGCTCCGATTGTTTACTTAACAGATTTGCTTGGTTTCAGCAGCTGGTTGCACCCCTTACCCCCCCTCCCCCCCACCCTCCCGCATACACACCCTAAAGCAGAAACCTAACCTGTCCACCAACACAGCAACATCACACACATTTTGGATTAGCTAAATAAACCATTAAATAAACCATAAATCAGGAAGAGTATATATATTCTATATATACTCTTCTTGTTAAAGCAAAGCTGTCCATCACAATATGGCATTCAGCGTAATATATGCTGCTTGCTTAACTGCTGGACAGAACAAAAAAAAAAAAAAAAAAAAAAAAAAAAAAAGGGACTGCACCGTTCCTTTCAGGGCCTCGTTCTCGGTGGCGAGAGAAATCACCTGCTGCTGGCTAAATTCTAGGGAGTCGCGGAGGGCCATAAACTCTTTGTGGAGGAGTTCCACTAGCGCCAGACGTGCGTCGAAGCCTGATATTTTTTTCTCTATGGACTCCAGGATGTCCGTGATGTTTTTGTCCGCCGAGCTAGCTCCAGGTGACTCAGGTGAGTCAGACGGACGGGAACGCTTGTTGGGAGCCGTCTCCTTTTTCCCCATTACCAGACGCTCGAAGCACTCGTCGATGTACTCGAAACTTTCTTCGGTGTTATCCAGAATGGTAGGGTGGTTGATTATTTTCCGTAAAATAAGGTAGTTATTTATTTAAACTGGCGGATAGTTTGTCGCGCTGTTGTTTACTACCGGTGTCGCGCCGCCTTGTTGAATTTCTCGTGCTGTTCTCGCAGAGTCTCGCGTTCTCTCACAGCATCGCGCCACCCACTCGTTGCCTGTTCAAGGTTTCCATTTGTCTGTGGTATTCCAAGGTACTTGTAATTGTCCTCATTGTCTGCTATTCCTTCTGGGAGTGAGACCCCTTCTGTGTGGATTACCTTGCCTCTCTTTGTCACCATTCTCCCACATTTCTCGAGCCCGAATGACATCCCGATGTCTGAGCTGTAAATCCTGGTAATGTGGATCAGTGAGTCGATGTCTCGTTCATTCTTGGCGTACAGCTTGATGTCATCTACGTAGAGGAGATGCCTTATGGTGGCCCCGTTCCGGAGTCGGCATCCATAGCCAGTCTTGTTTATTATTTGGCTGAGGGGGTTCAGACCTATGCAGAACAGCAGTGGGGACAGTGCATCTCATTGGTATATGCCACATTTGATGGATACTTGGGCATGTGGCTTCCCATTGGCTTCAATTGGTTCTCCACAATCTCATCAAGTTTGCAGTACAGCTCCAAGCATTCAGTGATCCATGTGTGTGGCATTGAGTCATAGGCTTTCTTGTAGTCGATCCAGGCTGTGCACAGGTTGGTGTGTCGCACTCTGCTGTCTTGGACGACTGTTCTGTCAACCAGGAGTTGGTGTTTGGGTCCTCTGGTATCCTTACCAATGCCCTTCTGTGCTTCGCTCATGTATTGACCCATGTGCCCACTTATCTTAGCTGTGATGATGCCTGACATGAGCTTCCATGTTGTGGAGAGACAGGTTATTGGCCGGTAGTTGAATGTGACTGTACCCTTTAATGAATCCTTCATTATCAGGATCGTTCACCCTTCGGTTAGCCATTCAGGGTGAGTCCCATCCCTTAGCAGCTGGTTCATTTGTGCTGCCAGGCGCTCATGGATTGCAGTGAGCTTCTTTAGCCAGTAGGCGTGGATCATGTCCGGGCCGGGTGCTTCCCAGTTTTTCATACCTGAGACTCTGTGTGTGTGTGTGTGTGTGTATATATATATATATATATATATATATATATATATATATATATATATATATATATATATATATATATATATATATATTTACACACATTAAGTACATCACAGTGGGGGGTCATGTCTGGTGTAGGGGGGCTTGGTGGAACTGTACCTAAGTCATCTAATATCATGACGAGATCAGTGTGAAATCCAGCAGGAGCGAGGCCCCGATAATTTGCCACTCCATCTGTATGATCTTGGTGATGTAAAAAATGATACGTCAGTTACAATATGGTGATGTAGTTTTTGACCATTACAAAGAATAGTCAGTGTACCTGCACATTTATTCGTTTATTTCAGGTCACAGTAAGATGTTATTAACTGATCATTTTTTAAAGCAGTCTTACTGAAACGAATTAAATACCACATACCTGCAATCCTGTGAAACTCCTTTTTAATGGCTGAGGAGTTTGTTGCAAGGAAAGCGCTTGAGGTTGAACTATTCTAATACAGTGGCTTTACTAATGTGCTCAGCATCTCTACTGTTTGCAAAACATCGTAACACAACACAAAGAATATGCTGGGATGTAAGAGCATGGCCACGATGGGTGATGTGTGTGATGTATGGGTGGATAAGATTATTGATATATGTTATGGACTCTCAAGAAAAACGGTACCGCTCAAACAAATATGCACGGCGATATGACAGAAAATTAACTTGTGGCGTCAAAATCCTTTCACGGCGTAAATTCAATGACGTGTGAATTAATACAGCGTCTTCATCTACAGAATCCTCTAGAAACGGACATGACATTCTGGTCTCTGCGTGAAGGAAACAGGTGAAATCTATGAATATACTGAAATATTAAACGAGGTCAGCCTATTTAAACACTGTTCACTTTTAAAAGGGGCAGGGACCAAAGGAAACTCTGGGTTTCCCCAATAAAACCTGCTCGCAACCAGGTTAGGTTCACATAGTAAGTTGCCATAGTAACTGACTGAGCTTCGATTACCTTGCTTCTTGAAACGGGTTTAACTTATCCTGCTTTACGGGTTTAAGTTACCTCACTTTCTGAAAACTCTGAGTTTTCCTCATTTCGGGGATAACAAACTCAGAGTTTCCAAAAACCTCCTTCTTGAAAAGGGCCCCTGATCCGTAACTCTGAACCAGTCGTAGTTACACCCAAGACCATATATAGGCTGTGTGCAAAACAATATCCGCTTAGACAGGAAGCTATAAATGGCATAACCCCAGTTTTTAACTCACTAACTGAAGCAGGCATTATCATACCATGTGACTCTAGTCCCTGCTGCACACCCATCTTTCCTGTGAAAAAACTAATTTTTGTCTGCTGTGTGAGACAAAGATTAACCCACTGAGTGGAGATTTGTACAGGCTCTACAAGCAGTGAAAGCAGTTCAAGCCAGAGTGAATAATGTGCCTTATCCGTAGACCTTGTTATCACAGGTGCCACCTGATGCAGGATGGTTTTCAGTTGTCGACTTGGCAAACGCCTTCTTCAGTGTTCCTGTTCATCTAGATAGTCAATTCTGGTTTGCGTTCAGTTCAAAAGCTGTAGATGGACATGGACTAGGCTGTGTTAGGGGTATGTGGAGTCACCCACCATCTTCTTTTTTTTCATTGTCTGCAGTCCCACAAAGGATCAGTGTGAAAAAGATACACTGGTTTTGTTGAAACATTTAGCTGCCAAAGGCCACAAAGCTAGCTTGTGCAAATTTCATTTTGTCCAGCAAGAAGTTACTTTCCTTGGACATGTTATCACTGCAGCTGGGAAATCGCAATTACCCAAAAGAGTTGAAGCTATCCGGACCATCCCAAAGTAACAAATGATGTTTTTCTTGGGAATGTGTTAATATTGTCAAAATTTTATTCCCAATTATGCTGTCCTTGAAGCACCTTTGAGTGCCCTCATTCATGGAAAATCATTGCAATCTCATGACAACATTCATTGGAGTCCTGAGGCAGAGGCAGCCTTTGTAAATTTAAAGTTCACTTTGGAGACTGCTCCTACTTTGGGTCTTCCAGACCCTACTCAACCATTTATTCAGGTTGTGGATGAAAAGACGGGTGCATGGTATCTGTACTGCTACAAAAACATGGTGGAAAACTACGACCAGTCGTTTACTTTCCTGCTAAACTTGACCCTGTGGAAGCCGGACTCCCTCACTGCCTGAGAGCAGTGGCAGCCGCTGAAAAGTCTGTGCTGGCCTATAGAGACATCGTAGGATATTCTGATTATTTGCTGATGGTTCCTCATTCTGTCTCTTTTATCTTGCTTGAACAAAAAACATCTATACCACACCATCCTCTTAGACATGCCTAACATCACAGTTAAACGATGCACTATTCTGAATCCAGCTACTTTGCTGCCTACTCCTGAAAACGGTGAACCCCACGATTGTGTTGCTTCTCTCCAGCAGGTGTGCACACCAAGACCTGACCTTCAGGAGACACCTTTGACTAAACCTGATCTTGTGCTTTTCACAGATGGATCTGCTTCCAGGGACCCTGATACTGGGGCTCTTCATGTGGACTATGCAGTTTGCACAGAGTATGATTTTTCTTCGACCCAGTCCTCTGCCATCTCATCTCTCTGCACAAGCAGCAGAGCTGGTTGCACTCACTGAGGCTTGTAAATTGGCTAAAGACAAAACTGTCACTGTTTAGGTTGATTCCATATACGCCTTTAGTGTAACACATGATTTTGGAGCTCTGTGGAAACACAGAAATTTTCTTAAATCAGACGATATCTCTCATCATGATAAAGTTTCTGACCTCTTAGAGGCTATCCTGTTACCAAAACAAATTGCTGTGTGCAAGTGCACAGCACCAACGATAGGATTTGACTCTGTTTCCACAGGTAACCGCAGGGTGGATGCAGCTGCTAAGGCAGCTTCACTTTTACCACTCCCTCTGACTGCTGTTTCCATCACTCCCTTAACCCCACCTGATTTTCTCTCTGCACTCCAATCTTTTTCAACTCCACAGGAACGATCTTTTGGAAGACGTGGGGAGCAACGTTCCAGGACGACATGTGGTGAGGACCTGATGGAAAACTATGTTTGCCCAAGCATTTCTTTCCTCATTATGCTAAATTAATGCATGGATTGAATCATGTATCAAAGGGCGGGATGGTGACGGCACTGACTCTCAACTTTACAAAGGGGTTTTGCATTTATGCACAGAAATTATGTCAAGCGTGCATGATTTGTAATACACACAACACAGGTCGTAAACAAATACAAACATTAGCAGCACATCCACAGCCAACCAGACCATTCAAATACTCAATGATGGATTTCACTGAACTATCTCCATGTCAAGGGAAGAAGTACTGTCTCACCATTGTGGACATGTGGTCAAAGTGGATTGAAGTGTTTCCAGCAAAACATGCCACTGGTGGTACAGTGGCTAAGGTGTTGCTAACTGAAATACTGCCCCGATGGGGCATCTCCGAGAGAATCTCCAGTGACAATGGCACACATTTTGTGAATGAAGCTATTGACCAAATTGGTTCCTTTTTAGGCATTGACATAAGAAGACAGTGGACCACCCAGCCAGTGGAGGGGCCATAGAACAAGAGAATGGCAACCTGAAACGTAAATTGGCTAAATGTTGTAAAGAAACAGGACTCACATGGATACAGGCACTACCAGTAGTGACTATGTACATGAGAATGAGACAAAGATAAGGGTAAATTTAAGCCCTTTTGAGATCCTGTTTGGAAACCCTCCACATATGGGAATGCACCCCACTGAGAGGCCGTTACCATCCACCTCTCTATACGAGGATGACATGTGACAGTATTATAAGTTGTTGTCTGCTGTACTTTTTCAGATCTTTCAGCGAGTGACAGTAGCCTTGCCAGTTGCAGCCCAAGGACCACTGCACTTTCTGGAACCGGGTGACTGCATTGTGGTACGAGAGCATCGTCCAAAACACTGGAAGGCACAGAAGTGGATTGGAAAATTCCAGATGCTGCTGACCACACATACGTCTGTGAAGGTTGCAGAGAGGACGACGTGGATCCATGCAAGCCACTGCAGGAAGGTTCCAGAACTGGTAGATGACATCCCAACAGCTGTCTACCAGGACGACGGCTCGGATCAACAGTAACACTCTTGTTTACAAGAGGCAGCGTTGATCAGCACAGTAGGAGAGGCACGTTGAGTGCTTCTTTGCTGCACCGGTGATACACACTCTTAGCTTAGCACATACCACACGTTCCTGAGAAAACACATACACGAGTGACATCGGGTCACCTACAAGGGACTACGAGGGAACTCATCGCTACACGTTCGTACAGTGCAATAGTGTGTCTGGTGACACAAGGGAGGGAACCTAACGGTGATAACAAACCTCCCTGTGACACTATAAGGACCAGTTGCTTGGGTGAACTCCATACAAACTGCTTGGCTTTTGCATTGACACTCTGGACAAGGGCAAGACAACACGCGGTGACACAACAAAAGAATTGTGAGAAATACCTGTGTTCTGATTCATAACCCTTCTAACCCCAAAAATGAACAGGGAACCGTGGTATAGGTGGCCAGGGTTTTGTGGGCAAAGAGGGTCTATTGCTGTACTTACCATAATCACAGTAATAACTGTCACAATCATTTGGAGCCTACCACTACCTGATTCAGGAAAAAAACGTACACGTCTCACTAGAGTTGTCAGGGCTCACCGTGAGCGGACAGGGATGAAGGACCCAAACGCACAGCTCAGGAGACAGGATCAGGGACGAATGGAGTTATTAAACATGAACCAAGGACGACAGGCAAAACAGAAATCGGGCAGGCAATTGTGTCAAAACCGGGGTCACGCAATCCGGGCATAAGTACAGGCAGGGAAAAGGCTGAACACAGTCAGAGCAGGCACGAGTCAAAAAACCAGAAAGACTTACTTTGGATACGGATGGCGGGTTTGACAACTGGGCACAGGACAACAAATAACTGACAGAGAACAAAGGGACGTGCAGGCGCTTAAATGCAGGTAGGTGATTGATTATGATACACAGCTGGTTATGACGTGACAGGAGACAAAGGTGAACTAGACAAAAACAGAACAACACGCTCAACACAGACAGACCAGAAAAACCCACCCGAAAACAAAACATGACTCAGACCAACACACAAGAGTCCACAAGTTTGGCCACCAGGAACCGATGCAGACGCGGCAGACGCCCGACCACCAGGAACCGATGCAGACGCCGGGCCACCAGGAACCGATGCAGACGTGGCAGGCGTCAGACCGCCAGGAGCCGAGGCAGACGTGATCCACGCTGAACTCGTCGGTCGTGGTCGGACCACCAGGAGCTGCTTCTGTTGACAAGGTCGGACCCCCAGGAGCTGCTTCTGCTGACGTGGACTTGATCCGTGCCAGGCCACCAGGAGCCGAGGCGCACGTGGCCGGTGCTGGACCACCAGGAGCCGATGCAGATGAATTTCCGCAAGAACCTCCTGCACCTCCCGGAACGACTCCTGTGCACAAAGGAACAAGAACAGCGGAAACTACAGCAGAAACGACCTCCTGCTGGAGGCCGACAGGAACTGCAGCAGAAGCTGCAGCAGGAACGACCTCCTCCTGGAGGCCGACAGGAACTGCAACGAAAGCTGCAGCAGGAATGACCTCCTGGAGGCCGACAGGAACTGCAGCAGGGACGACCTCCTCCTGGAGGCCGGCAGGAACTGCAGCAGAAGCTGCAGCAGGAACGACCTCCTCCTGGAGGCCGACAGGAACTGCAGCGGAAGCTGCAGCAGGAACGACCTCCTGGAGGCCGACAGGAACTGCAGCAGGAACGACCACCTCCTGGAGGCCGACAGGAACTGCAGCGGAAGCTGCAGCAGGAATGACCTCCTGGAGGCTGGCAGGAACTGCAGCGGAGACTGCAGCAGGGACGACCTCCTCCTGGAGGCCGGCCGGAACTGCAGCAGGGATGACCTCCTCCTGGAGGCCAGCAGGAACTGCAGCAGAGACTGCAGCAGGGACGACCTCCTCCTGGAGGTCGACGGGAGCTGGAACGACCTCTCTGAGGCCGACGGGAGCTAGAATGGCGTCCTATCTGGAGCCAACAGGGACAGGAACGGCGTCCTCACTGGAGCCGACACGAACGGTGTTCTCACAGGAGCCGACAAGAGCAGAAATGGCATCCTCACTGGAGCCGAGAGGAGTGGCCCTCCCCGGACCGACAGGGAAAGGGGTCGAGACCTGGTTTGGCTGGGCGGCAGCGGAGCTCAACGGGGCAGAAGCCAGGCTTGACTGGGCCGGAGCTGGGCTTACCCGGGCAGCAACAGAGGTCAAGACAGGTGAAGAGCCTGCGGTGTCTGTAGGCTGGATCACAGGGGCTGACGCAGGCTGGACCACAGGGGTTGACCCAGGCTGGACCACAGGGGCTGACGCAGGCTGGACCACAGGGGCTGGCTCCGCTTGTTACTCCTCATAATTCCGATGACTGGGAGCCGACTTTCTCTCCTCAGGCGGCAAGGCGGAGTTGGGAACCTGAGCCGGCGACTGGAACCTCGGCCGACAACGTGGCGACTGGGACTACGGCCGACGGAGCAGCGACTGAGAGAATGGTGGCGGAAGCAGCTGGTGACTCGTGGGTGGACGCCGCTCGTCGAGCGCATCTCAATTCTGCCCACAGCGCCCTTACCCCAGGTTAGTGGAACCACCAGTGCTCCTCCTCAAGAATCTCCACCGCCAATTTCACCACGTGGAGCCGCGCCTTCACACCTTTAGCGAGCTCCGCGAAGCCCCAACGGAGATCTTCTGGTAATCCAGAGCATGAAAACGTTGAGGGAAAAAACGAACAAAAACAAGTGTCCCGTAAAAAATAACACCGGGCGAGAGAAAAACAAAAACAAAACAAAATACGGCTGATACGGCTGGCTGGGTCCGAGTCTGGTCAGTTAGTACTGTCAGGGCTCATCGTGAGCAGACAGGTATGAAGGACCCAAACGCACAGCTCAGAAGACAGGATCAGGGATGAACAGAGTTTATTAAACATGAACCAAGGACGACAGGCAAAAAAGAAATCAGGCAGGCAATTGGCAAAACCGGGGTCACGCAATCCGGGCATAAGTACAGGCAGGGACAAGGCTGAACACAGTCAGAGCAGGCACGAGTCAAAAACCAGAAAGACTTACTTTGGATATGGCGGGTTTGACAACTGGGCACACGACAACAAATAACTGACAGAGAACAAAGGGACGTGCAGGTGCTTGAATGCAGGGAGGTGATTGATTATGAGACGCAGCTGGTGATGACGTGACAGGAGACAAAGGTGAACTAGACAAGACAGGACAGAACCGGAAGTGCATGAAAATAAAACAGGAAGTAAACACGTACAAGTGAACCAAACTAAAGCAGACAGGAACCAAGACCGGGAACAACAAAACAAAACAGGAAATGAACATAACAACCTAGAAGACACAGGAACAGCCTGGTTCATGACAAGAGCTGTAGGAGATGAAGAAGCATGGAAACAGGCACAGGCATGCATAAAGAAAAACCCAACCAACAATCTGTAGCTAGTTTACACAAATTACATGTCACGAACCTTCACTAAAGAATCATGCCTGACCTGTGCAGCAGCCAAACCCACCCTAATGGCAGTGCCAATTCCTTTTAACAGTAGTTATTGCTATAGTGAGATACAGGAAAGCAACAGAGATACCAATTGTGAATGGAAAACATCAGCCTCAATAAAGTGCAATTTTGAATGCAGCATGATAATTGTGCATGCGTTAGGAGACAGTGCGCGTTATGCCAAGCAGAGAGGTTCCGGCTATATGGTGATAGAAAATATTAAAATTAATGAAAGAACCTCAAGTCACTTCAACAATGTTTATCATGTGCAAAAAATGTCAATTTGAGTGTTTTTACTGTGATCAACAAGGTACCTGTACCTGTTGGTGAATTCCCTGACTGTCGTGACTTGGAATGTGTTGGGGGACCTCATCTGTATAATCTGTTGTTAACAGAATTATTATTAAGGTCCCACATGCTCAGACAAAGGAAATACTGCGGCCTGCATGTAAAGTCCTCATCAGTCCAGTAGTGAGTGAGAACAAAGAGATTTCAAATCTCAGCGCCAAAACCAGGCGCCAGGCTGGGGACCCATACCTGGCTCCCCCGCTGACATCCAACTCCCGCTGACACAAGCGACAAACGGAGAAGAAACTTGGACGTCAGCCGGAAGAACTTGGACGTCAGCCATCCTGATTAGACCAAACAATAGGACGGGCGTGACCAAAAACACGGTTATAAAAGTTGCCGTGACCGAAGACTCGTCCCTTGTTCTCTTCGACCTTGTTCTCTCCCTTCTTCTCTCCGACTTCGTCCCGGACCCTTCTCTCCTCGCACACGAGACCACTGCAAACCTTTCTTCTCTCCGTCCGCCTGGAGCCTCCACCGCAGCCAACAGCTGAACCAACGGAGACGTCGTCACAGAGAACGGGCCTGATCACCCATCTACTTCCAGCCATACGGCAGGAAACCGCCAGCTTAACCGCCTCACTCGCCGCCGCATCAGCTGATCACGACGCGATCACCGCGACGCACACCTGGACCGGACCGGACCGCAACAGCGCAAGCACGCACGCACGCAACGCCGGATCGTCTCACCAGGACTAAGCAGTAAGGCAGAGGCATTCTTAGGTCTGAACAGAGTAGAACTCTTAGGGTATCAGTAATTGTTTTATTGTTGTGTTGTTTCTTTTCCTGCACACACGATCTGACCGCTGTGTATTTCCGCGATCACGTGACTGTAACGCTGTTACAGATCTACGTGAATCTAAGAGGTGCACATTGAAGTGTTGTAACCTGTGATTTCGCTAGCTTAAGTGCTTTATTGTGTTACTGTGGAGCGGTGCTCTGTTTCTTCTGCGACCACGCCAAGCGCACGTTCAACCACTGCACGCTTCCGCGATCACGTGACTATATCGCAGAATATAGCCCCACGTGTTTGTGTGACCACAAGCTTTATCCACGCTAGTCCCACTTCACACTCTTTTACACGCTTCTTTCCCTGTGAGCGCCAGACACGCGCGCTCCATTCAAAGGGCTCACAGGCACACGCGCGCAGCTGTGCCACCTGGAAATGCAGTGAGAGGCCGTTCCTGCAACCCTGCCTAGACCTGCCCACAACGCTGCTGCAGCTAGCGCAACCTCAGTGAGTGGCGCTCAGTTTGCCACACCGGGAGCTGCCATCTTGGAAGTGAACCCTTGTGTGGTGGAATTATGTGTGCTCGCGGATATGACCTGATTATTTCAACCTGAAGTGTGGAGGACATTAGCTGAACTGGCGGAGCGTGTGACTGTTTGTTCTAGTCCTCAGCTCAATGGACTAGTTTCTGTCCCGGAGATTACAAAACTTGACTCAGTTTCTGCAATAAATGACTCGCAGTATACTCCTTCCTTGCCCTGTTGTCCTGTTGGTCAAGTACTCTTCAGCTTGACTCTTCCTAGTAGTCCTAATCAACGTTTGGCTCCTGTTCCAGCTCCAGTTCCTCCTGGTTTGTCACCCTTGTCCAGTTCGTCTGCTGCTGCAGCCCTCAGCATCACTTTGTTCTGTCTCATCCTGCTGGTCCAGTGTTTGTTATACGTCTTCGTCCTGGTGATCCAGTGTTCGTCACGCGTTTTCGTCCTGGTGGTCCAAAGATAACCATGCACCGTCCTGGTGGTCTAGGGAAGACCACCTGGCCTCAGGGTTCAGATAAGGCCATTTCTGCCCCTGTCAGAGTATCTGCACCTTTTCCAGCAGCTACAGTGTTCTTTCCCTTGATTCCTAAAGGCAGCACGGCCACTGTCCAGCCCACATCATCAGTTCCTGCATCTGCAGAGGTTCTTTTGGTGGTACCTGAAGGCAGCATAGAAGCTGCTCAGCCCACTGTATCTCTGCCTGTTCCTGTCTATGGCGGTCCCAAGGTGTGGATCTCGCTGATTCTGTCTTGGTGGAACAAAGACACTTGTCGATATTCATGGAGGTCCAGTGACGTCTCCTAGTTCAGGACCTGGTTGCTGTTGGCTGTGGGTTGTTCCTGGGGAGTCATCAAGCATTTGGTTTAGAGACAGTTGGTGGTTTTACTGCTTGTAATTAAAGGAATGCTGATTTCATTATCAAGGACCGGTCAACATTTACATGTGGGGTTTTTAACAAGGTATAAATACAGTGGCTAGCGCTTCAGGTCTTCAGTGGATACTTTGTACATAGTAGGATGTACCTTATGTCTTAGGTGTACCGTAATTGTGATCCGTGTCGACACAAAAGTGGTTCATCACACTGACATTGTAGATCTCTTAAAAACAAAGATTTCCACAACATACGGCTCTCCACTTGTCTCGTCAGCCTGGTACGGCTCTTTACTTGTTTACGTGACTGGTGGCCTTGCCACCAGTGGTGGTTCTTTGTCCTGAGTCGGCTTCTCAAGAGCGCCTGGAGGGGTGTTCCTCCCAGAGGACTTTGTTTGACCCTTGGCACTGGAAGTGCCACTTGGTCCCCAGCGGTTGCTGGGTGAAATTGGGACAACCACCTACCATGTGGTGATATTGACCATATGAGACTGTATTCATGGACTCCCTCAGTTTGTTTGGTTTATGTTTACATTGTTTGAATTGTTTGTTTTATCTGTCACTGCTATGTATTAGCTCAATTTCACCTGTCTGTATGTGTATTTAAGTCCTGGTTTGTATTGTTTCCTTGTTGATCCATTGTGTTCTGTTACCATGTCCATTGTACTTTTTCTGTCAAGGTTTGTTCGTTCGTTCTGCGTGTCTCATGTTTTGTTGGTTGCATGTTCAGTGTTCTGATAAGATAAGAAAACCTTTAATAATCCCGCAGTGGGGAAATTACTTTTCACAACAGCAGTACAGATAATCGAGAATACAGCTACAGAACAGTTTGTGTTGGCACAGTACAAAGCAGTACAGTACGGTTGGAGTGAGTACGAGTTCATTGCAGGGTTATTGCACAGTAATGGGTATAAGATATGTACCGGTAACAATATACATGATTGTTCACAGATTTACACAAATATTGTGCAGAGCAGGTTGCTATATAAACCACTGACGCAGTGGGTAAGTGACTGTAGTGGGACGTGGTCAACAGTTTTGATTGTACAGTCTGACAGCAGCAGGTAGGAAGGATCTACAATATCTCTCCTTCACACAGCGAGGGTGGATCAGTCTGCTACTGAAGCTGCTCTCCAGAGCAGACAGTGAGTCCTCCAGTGGGTGAGAGTCTGGGTCCATTATGGATGTCAGTTTAGCCAGGACCCTTCTCTCACCCACCTCCTGCACCGTGTCCAGAGTGCAGCCCAGGACAGAGCTGGACTTCTTGATGATCCTGTCTAGTCTCTTCCTGTCCCTCACTGTGATGCTGCTGCTCCAGCAGACCACACTGTACAAGATGGCTGATGCCACCACAGATTCATAGAAGGGCTTCAGGAGTGGCCCCCTCACTCCAAAAGACTGCAGTCTCCCCAGCAGCTAGAGTCTGCTCTGACCCTTCCTGTACAGTGCATCCTTGTTATGAGTCCAGTCCAGTTTATTGTTCAGATGCACACCCAGGTACTTGTAAGAGTCCACTCTCTCAATGTCCCTTCCCTGGATGTACATCGTTGGAATGACAGCAGGCTGCCGTCGGCGGAAATCCACCACCATCTCCTTCGTTTTCCCTGCATTGATCAGGAGGTGGTTCCGCTGGCACCAGTCCACAAAATTCTGAGTGAGTCCTCTGTACTCTGCATTGTCATCATCGGTGATCAGTCCGACGATTGCAGAGTCATCAGAGAACTTCTGCAGAACACAGCTGTCCGTGTTGTGTCTGAAGTCTGACGTGTAGAGGGTGAAGAGGAAGGGGGACAGTACAGTCCCCTGTGGGGCCCCCACACTGCAGGTCAGAGTGTCAGACACACAGTCCCCGGCTCTCACAAACTGAGGCCTGTTTGTGAGATAGTCCATAATCCACTCCGTCAGATGAAGGTCAACACCAGCCTCCTCCAGTTTGTGTTTCAGAAGCACCGGCAGGATGGTGTTGAAGGCACTGGAGAAGTCAAAGAACATGATCCCCACAGTGCTGCCGGGCTTCTCCAGGTGAGAAAGAGCTCGATGTAGGAGGAAGATGACGGCGTCGTCTACTCCTATGCCGTGTCGGTAGGCGAACTGCAGCGGGTCAAGGTAGGTTCCCACCGCAGAGCGGAGGTGACCCAGGACCAGTCTCTCCAGTGTCTTCATCAGGTGTGATGTCAGAGCCACTGGTCTGAAGCTGCTGGGGTCTTTGGTGTGCGGTGTCTTGGGCACTGGTATCACGCAGGAGGTCTTCTAGAGCTGTGGTACCACCCTCAGCTTGAGGCTCAGGTTGAAGACATGCTCCATAACTCCACACAGTTTGCCTGCGCAGGACTTTAGGAGTCTGGAGCTGATGCCGTCTGGTCCAGCTGCTTTCTTGGCCTTGATCTTCCTGAGTTCACTTCTCACCTGGGTGCTGGAGAAGGATAGGGGTTGAGGGAGTTTCTCAGTGTGGTGTGAAGTGAGGGGGTGTTGTTGGGATGAGTCACCAGTCTGCAGTGCTGAGGGTAAAGGGCTTTGTGCAAAGGTGTGAAGGACTCTGGGGGGTGGTAATCCAGTGGTATGAGGTGAAAAAAGGTTTTTGATTTATTTTCCTGCTCTGCAGTGATCTTTAGTTATCTAGTTATCTGTGTGTTAGTTTTGTGTTATCAGCTGCAGCTTATATTTTGTCATATTTGTCTGTAATTAGGTGCTGTATTGCACGTGTTTAATAATTTTATTAAAATAACGTGGTATTTGATATTAACATTTAGATAAACCTTACCACTTGGTTTCAAAATAAGGTTTGAAGAAGCTTGAACCAATTGCCAAACCTACTGTCATGAATGGTTGATGACCCAATAGTGAAGCCAGTGTGCTTGAATGTGTATTAATTACAAAACACTTTTAATATACACACTGTAAAAAAAGACCGTAACATTAACAGTATATTACTGTAAATTTGTGACAGCATAATACTGTAAACGACAGTACAACAAAACACAATTTCATTTACATTAATGTGCTGTATACCACACAACCAAATAAAATTGTTTTTTCTATCGTACAGATTTGTTAAAAAAACGTAATTCTTATGTGTATATACCAGAGCCTGTAGTTTATACACTAAACAACTGTAATCCAAAAGTTAACATAATACTGTTAACGTTCCAGAATAAACACGCTGAAACTATGTTTTTTTCTTTTTTGTTTTGTTTTTTACAAAACTAATTTTACATTTTATTTTTAGGTTATACATAAGGTATTTTGTGATAGAGACACATTAAGTTTAGGTTTCTGTATTGCTATTGTGAAAACTCTGTTTATCAACATTACAGTAACTTCTTTGTGTAGTGTATGTAAATAGATTATATCAAGCAGTGTACTCTTTAAAAGCTGTTGGAAATGACTTGCAACTGCACAGCCCCTTGAAATGACAAGGTTAAGTTAGTTAATATAATTGAGGTAGGAATAAAATATCTTCAGATATACAGTACATATAAAAATGATGTTTTAGTTGACCCACTTACCTCTTTTGGCAAATAACAAGGTAAAAGTTAGTGTAATTTAGCACCAGGTTGGTTGGTACAGAAGCTGGCCTTTTGTTCAGTCTGAAAATGTGAGCTCTGTTTCCTTGAAATCTGAAAGGTGCATCAGTTCACTGACCCCTCCCCACTGAGTAGGTGAGCCAGCACAAATAAAGCAAAACTAATAGTAGCTTTTGTTCAGCAGCTCTACTGTATGTATTGTATGTAATAAATGAATCAATAATTCAATAACAAGGATTACATGATCAAACAAACAATGAATAGTCTTATGGTGCACAGGAACAGGAATGATGAAGATGTAAAAAACTAAGTGGGAAATTATGTTTTGATTGTACCTTATACAAAGGTACAAATAATTAATTTCAAGAGTGTTCAAGTGTTTAAGAACTGTTAAATTGATTAATATTGTCAGGAAAACAGACCTGTAATTGAATTTAAACCATGAGGCACATCCAATCACCGAAGAGCGCGGTTTATTTGTCCTCCGTAATTGGATATCGCAAAAAGCGGGATAACGGCGAGCTCGGCGAAGCTCCCGGTGCCTGGTTGGTTGTTGCGGCGCCAAAGAGCTTCACCTGCAGACGCCTCGATGGAAACACAGACAACCAACGTAACCATCTGAAATACTGGTAAGATTCACTTTCAGTTTTCCTTTTTGTTTCACATTGCCGTACCAGAGTGCCTTTAGCTAACATGCTCATCAAGCTAGCTCCGTCAAATTAGTGTGTTTTTTATCGTAGTCTTTTGCGAAAATGATCACCTGTCGCTCTGCAGCAAAACGCTAGCAAGTTTAAGGGGTTAAGTGTTACACTGTAAAGTTCACAGAAACAAGCCTCGCTGTTTTTTTCAGTGTGTCGGTGCTGACTGCATGCAAGCATTTTGTACATACGCAGCTTTCAAAGCTAATTTCTATCGAGTTCACAGTTTGCCTGCTGTTCCTCCTATTGCTGGGCCCGTTGTTACGGATTTGAAATGCACCATATCGTTGTGCTCGCGCCAATTTCAAACAGTGAAAGAGCTTGTTTTCCATCTAAAAGATCATATACTTGAGGGGCGAGTTGTATCATGTCCAGTAACTCTTTGCTACATTCAAGGTGAAGTCATCATTTACTGCTCACATGTCCACAAAGCACAGAGCATGTACAGCAGATAACATAAGTAACGTGTATAAGGACGCCGTCTTCTATTCTTCAGCTGTAACTACATGTGAAGATGCACACCAGAGTTCAGAAGATGTCAGAACACATGAAACAACAGAATTCCCTGACAACTTTAGTGAGAACTTTCTTAAAAATATGTTTTTTTTTCTACTTAAAATTGCAAGGACAACTCATCCTTCCAGATTAAAGAGATGCAAAATGTACATGGGCTGGATTACACTTTAAATAAACTATGTTCACTTTTGAAAGATGATGCGTGTCTGACAGGTCCTGGAGGTCGCCGGGAACCGCGGCGGCAACTCCAGCTGGCGCAACCTCCTCCTGGACAACATGGCCGACAGGAACAGGAACAGGGACAGGAACGGCCCCAACATGGCCGACGGGAACGGCCTCAATATGGCCGACAGGAATGGGCACTGGAACGGCCTCAACATGGCCGACAGAGACAGGGAACGGGCTCAACATGGCCGACAGGGACTGGGACGACGTCCTCTCCGGAGCCGGCATGACTACTTGCAGCTGCCGAGCTCGACGGAGTAGACGCCGGGCCTGATTGGGTGTGACTAACACTCGTCAAACGGATGGTGCCCTCTGGCTGGGACAAGGCCTGAACGTGATTGACCGGACGGGAACCTGGACTAGACTCGACTGGCCTGGAACCTGGACTGGGCTCGACGGGGCTGGAACCTGGACTGGGCTCGACTGGGCTGGAACCTGGGCTGGGCTCGACTGGACTGGGACCTGGGCTGGGCTCGACTGGACTGGAGCTAGATCCTGAGCGGAGCTCGACTGGACTGGGGCTGGAACCTGAGCATGACAGGGCTGCACTGGAGGCTGAACAGCGCGCGGCTGGACTGGAGGCTGAACAGCGCGCGGCTGGACTGGAGGCTGAACAGCGCGCGGCTGGACTGGAGGCTGAACAGCGCGCGGCTGGACTGGAGGCTGAACAGCGCGCGGCTGGACTGGAGGCTGAACAGCGCGCGGCTGGACTGGAGGCTGAACAGCGCGCGGCTGGACTGGAGGCTGAACAGCGCGCGGCTGGACTGGAGACTGAACAGCGCACGACTGGGCTGAGACTTGAGCAGAACGCGGCTGGGCTGAGACCTGAGCAGAACGCGGCTGGGCTGGAGACTGAACATGGCTTGACTGACCTGACTGAGGTGCAGGATCTGGTGTGGCTGCTGACCACAGGCCTGGGAGTTGCAGGACCTCGCGCAGGGCAGGTTCCCTCAGGACGAGAGCGGCAGCCTCCCCAAACAATTGTTCCCTCGTGCCCTGGTCCGCAGCCAAATCGGCGGTGTTCATGAGGTGGGCGAAGAGGAACGTAACCGGAGGAGAACAGTGGAGGTGGATCTGCCGTGCGACGCCATCTGGGATGCCTGCTCTTAACGGAACACAGTCAGTCGGGGAACCAAGGGGCTCCTCTGCCGGAGAAGAGGGCTGCTCGGTCCCCATGACCGAGGCCTCGGGACCCGGGATCCTGGAACCGCGCCGTCGCCGTCCGGAGCGGCTGCGACTGTCCGACGTTTGAGGTGCTGGGAGCGGCGTGGGCCGGATCTCTGTACCGGGGTCCGCGTGGTGAACCGAGGCTGCGACGTCTGGAACGTGGGCTGGAGCCGCCGGAGCGGCAGCGGAAACAGGAACGTGATCCGCCGGAGCGGCGACAGGAACAGGAACCGCCGGAGCGGCGAATGGAACGTGGCCAGACGATACGCGCAAAGCGCGTGTCAAGTCCCTCCGCATTAGTCGGAGTCCATCAAAAAACGCCTGCACTCCGGGGTACTCACGCCACCAGTACTCGTGCTCCAGTATCTTAATGGCCAGTTTTACTACGGAGAGCCGAACCTTGAGGCTGGATGCCTCCGCGTGTTTCCTGGCTAAGCTCTGGAGATCTCCACAGATGTCCTCCGGTAAACTCGGGCAAAAGAAATCCATCGCTCCGGTGAGCAATTTGTATGCGGAGCCGAACAGGGAAAAAGAAAAAACAGCGGTAACTAACCTGGGTGAAGGCTGGGCACTGGCTGGGTCCAAGTCTGGCCAGATTGTTCTGTCAGGGCGTTGTAGATGGCAAACCCACATGCACAGCACCACACAGCGTTGAGGTTAAAGGGACAGTTTATTCCAGATACAAGGTCCAGTTCAGGCAGGGTCATACACGGGAGATCAGTACAATACCAAAACGTCAGGCGTCGAATCGTGGTCGGGCAGGCAAGGTCGGCAACAGGCAGTAACAGGTAATCAAGGCAGACAAGGCAGACAGGGACTAGGCAGGCTCAGAATCCGAGGTCAGAACAGGATACGACAATGAACGCTGGAAAGTGGTGATCTCACGCAACAATCTGGCAGGTAACAGGTGTGAGAGGTGGACCTTAAATGCAGAGCAGGCTAATGGCAGATGAGATGCAGGTGTGGGTAATGAATGCCGGTACAGACAGGAAACAGCTGAGTATGTGGTGCGGAACAGGAAGTCCTTTCAGAGTAAAAGGCGGCTGTAAAGCCCGGACGTGACAAATATATATAACTATATGACAAATGTCTATAGTTTGGTAAGTGAAACACTTACTATTATTGATTTTATAATTATTAATTGAATTAACAATTACTTAATTCACAGGGCACCACCCTGTTACCAGGGACCAATAACCGATTTGGAATAGCCAATACAGTCTCATTTGTATTTAAGTTGGTTGAAGGATGAACTCCTTGAAGGATGTAGAGTAGTTCATTTTTAAATATTATAGATTATTATGCGTCTTTGCTCGCTAGTGTGGGCTATTGTTTGTTGTCAATTGCCGAAGCTGCTAATGTTTTTACACAGTTTTCAGGCCAGCCGAGAGACACAGTCCCTCCTCCAGCCAATCCAATAGAATAATATAAGTATAATAACATAAAATAGGAATCTATATTTATTCATCAATCTGTGTTATAAATGTATTTTATATGTATATCTGTACTCGTCTTCTGGTTTGTTGATCATGAGGAAAAAATACAAAACAAACTGGATTTGTTTCGTTTCGTCCTCTCTTTATATGTGCGACAAACGGAATTCAAGTGTTGTTGTTTTTTCGACACAAGGCACGGAGTTGGATTTTAAGCTGATTTTTCGTTTTGAGAAAAAAGCAGAGAACGAAAAACTAAGTCGTTCTCGCGTTAGCAGCTTTTTTGCCCTGCCGAAAGCGGCTGGTGAACCTCTTGGGAACATGGCTGTAGCTCTGCTAAATAATACAGGCAGCCTATCATGTATGCGAAAATATAAAAATGTTCAGTAATTACAACTTCTGCTCCCACCGGGATTCGAACCCGGGGTAAAAAATTGACACATCAAGGCTGTTAACAATAAACAAACCATTACACCACGAGGATGTTGTTACATAGACCTAAATGGGCCTATATAACATAGGTCTAAGACAGCGTCATAAAGGCCAGTGTGGGGGCTGATCGCCACCTATAGGCCAAATAGACGCAACGCAGCTCCAACGTGCTAAAAACACGCGGTGATACCGCGCTGAAAATGCAAACAAGTGAAGTGCTACGACTGTATGTGTATGCGTGTTACCTGAGGTAAAAGGGGTGTGTGTGTGTGTGTGTGTGTGTGTGTGTGTGTGTGTGTGGGAGAGAGAGAGAAAGAGAAAGGAGGAGGGGTGAGGTGGCACAGCTGCGCGCGTGTGCCGTCGAGCCCTTTGAATGGAGCGCGCGTGTCTGGCGCTCACAGGGAAAGAAGCGTGTAAAGGATTGTGAAGTGGGACTAGCGTGGATAAGGTTTGCGGTCACACAAACACGTGGGGCTATATTCGGCGATATAGTCACGTGATCGCGGAAGCGTGCAGTGGTTGAAACGTGCGCTTGGCGTGGTCGCAGAAGAAACAGAGCACCGCAACAGTAACACAATAAAGCACTTAAGCTAGCGAAATCACAGGTTACAACACTTCAATGTGCACCTCTTAGATTCACGTAGATCTGTAACAGCGTTACAGTCACGTGATCGCGGAAATACACAGTGGTCAGATAGTGTGTGCAGGAAAAGAAACAACACAACAATAAAACAATTACTGATACCCTAAGAGTTCTACTCTGCTCAGACTTAAGAATGCCTCTGCCTTACTGCTTAGTCCTGGTGAGACGATCCGGCGTTGCGTGCGTGCTTGCGCTGTTGCGGTCCGGTCCGGTCCAGGTGTGCGTCGCGGTGATTGCGTCGTGATCAGCTGATGCGGCGGCGAGTGAGGCGGTTACGCTGGCGGTTTCCTGCCGTGTGGCTGGGAGTAGATGGGTGATCAGGCCCGTTCTCTGTGACGACGTCCCCGTTAGTTCAGCTGCTGGCTGCGGTGGAGGCTCCAGGCGTGTTGGTGCAGAGGGAAGCTCCAGGTGGACGGAGAGAAGAAAGATCTGCAGTGGTCTCGTGTGCGAGGAGAGAAGGGACCGGGACGAAGTCGGAGAGAAGGTCGGAGAGAACAAGGGTCGGGGAGAACAAAGGGGAAACGGGACAGGGTCGGAGAGAACAAGGAAGCCAGGTATGGGTCCCCAGCCAGGCGCCTGGTTTTGGCGCTGAGATTTGAAATCTCTTTGTTCTCACTCACTACAGGATGAGGACTTTACATGCAGGCCGCAGTATTTCCTTTGTCTGAGCATGTGGGACCTTAATAATAATTCTGTTAATAACAGATTATACAGATGAGGTCTCCCAACAGCACCAAGCTATTCCTCTTAAACACAGTGTGCTCTCAAAATAAATCAAATAAATCTTGACCACAGTGCTGGACACAACCTAACAGAGGTTGATGGTACAAAATACTAGTTTTACAGGTGAACAGTTTTTTTCTCTTTGGTAAATAAAAAGCATAATTCCTCATTCTACTCCCATTTAAAATGTGAGTTTTCTTCCCTTTTATATACTGGGGTACTTTTGTCTGTTTGTCATAATCTTGAAAACTAGTGTTGTTCTTTGATTCCAGACATGACTGACTTTGAGCAAACATTTCTAAGCACGGCCATCAAAGAGGTCTTGCCTGACCTTCCAAAGGTGGCCCTAAAGATTGTGGAAGAGACATTACAATCCCTTGGGGTGGAAACACATGATGATTTCCAGTTTATTGAGGAAGCGGATTTACTATCAGTGTTGTGACCAATTCAAGCAAGAAAGCTCCTTGCTGCATGGAAACTGAAATGTAAGTCAAAAAATGTGCAACTGGTGTCAAAAGTAATCTGTTTAGAAAATTTATAGAACTTTAACAATATTGTGTTTTTCTGATGAGTGTTTGTGTTTTTGCAGGCCAGACACCTGAAAGTAGCAGCACATCCATTGATGCCTTACCAGGACCTTCTACATCTTTGCTGTCTATTTCACCCAAATGTTCATCCTCAACTGCTTCCAGTGTGTGGTGAGTTAACTTTTCTTCTTGGACTTTGAACACTGACCACTTTGTTCCATTAGGTTTTGGGGTTTTTTTACGTAGCATTTTACTTTATGCTACTTATTATCGGAAAAAAACTGGCAGCTGTGGTTGCCAGAATATTTCCGTAAAAATAACAAGTTTATCTGTAAACATATCAACAGAAAAAAACATTAACATGTTTAATGTTTTCAACATGTTTTCTTTGTAAATTTAATAACAAAGAAAACATGTTGATATGTTTACAGAATAACATGTTGTTTTTACGGAAATATTCTGGCAACCACAGCTGCCAGTTTTTTTCCGTAAAATATACGGATTTTTCTGCCAGATTGTTGTCGATTAATTTCCGCATTCCAACATTGCTTGTACCTAGCCTTGTAATCAGTCCTGTTTCGAGTTCGACCTTGTCTCCTGTTTAGCCCTTGTCTGTACTGTTGCCGAGTTTGCCTGCTGCTGATCACCATCTGTTAATCCGACGCCGAGTTTGTCTAGCCCATCTTACACATTGCCGACCACTGCCTGCCCACTGACTCCGAGCTGCCTAACCCTCCGGTGGTATACCTTGAGCTTTCTGTTGCCGACCCTTGCCTGTCTGACCACCGCTGTATGTCTGTTTGTCGTGTGGAGGATTGTGCTGGAGACCATTCTGTCTGTCCTGAGATCTTCACAATAAAGACTTTTGTATCGAAACCCAGTTGGACTCTGAGCCATGCATGTGGGTCCGCTTTGTCAAGTCGTCTGCCAATCCTGACAGCGAGATGAAAACATGGTGAAACAGAAACCCGAAATGACTACAAAATAAAACAGGAAATAACATGCAGAACCAAAACCTCAGATTGTGACACATTCATGGAATGAATCAGTTTAGTAATTTCATAAACAATTTTAGAACATTTTACCATTTACAATTACATATTCACCTGACATATTTTTAATTGCTTTAAGTAAAGTATATGATATATTACGAACAAATATATAACTAATAGAAATGTAGTTATTTTTGCATTTCACATTCTTCATAAATTTGACAGTAATATGTCTGGTTGCATCTCAAGAGATGCAGAGTTGAAGTTTTGTCAGCTGGTGCTGGGGATTTCTAGGGCGAAGAGTTCAGGTTGTCATCCCATCATGGCACCTATGTTGGACTTAGACCACTTGTAAAATAACTAAATTACTATTTTTGATTAGAAATATGTTTAATAATATATATTATAATATAATATATTATAGAATATTTGTCTTTTTTCCCCTCATAAAAAGAGTTCAGTAAAACAGCAATAGTCAAAGCCAACTCTAATCAAAGTCAACCAATGCACCAGCACTAAAATGCTGGATTACTTTCACAGTCTAATGTGCAATGTACAAGTCGGTGAGAAGTTGAAGTAGGCTGATTAATTAATGAAAGGAATTAGGGTAAACAGACAATGGGATGAATGGGTTGGATTCAAAGTTATGTTAAAGGCATAGTTTCTGGAGTGGAACAGGTACAGCCATAGGCAGTTGGCTGGGGCAATGTGGGGATCTTTGTTTTTCTCATCACTTTTTGGAAGACATTTTGA
This sequence comes from Betta splendens, assembly GCF_900634795.4. Classification (NCBI taxonomy): domain Eukaryota; kingdom Metazoa; phylum Chordata; class Actinopteri; order Anabantiformes; family Osphronemidae; genus Betta; species Betta splendens. The sequence continues at coordinate 15,591,548 of NC_040900.2, read as the reverse complement.
TTGGAAGCAGTGCAGCTATCTCACAGCCTTAACAAATATAAATAATACAGTCGTAGCACTTCAAAGCAACCACCTTTTGTACTGCAGTACGGTCACGTCGCCAGCGCGCAACGGGTGTGTCCTCGACTAAGGATTTTTAATCCTGCAGCAAGCTGAAAAAAATGAGGGTGCTAGTCCCGTTTTAACCACCAGGCGGCGCAAAGATGTGAGGTCCGACTGTTCATTTCTATTTGTGCACATTAAGCACAAAAAACAATGTCATGTTATTGTATCATTTAAATGTAGAGTAGTTAATTTTTAAATATTATAGATTATTATGGGTCTTTGCTCACTAGTGCGCGCTAGTGTTTGTTGTCAATTGCCAAAGCTGCTGATGAAAAACGGAATTCAAGTGTTGCTGTTTTTTCGACACAAGGCACGGAGTTGGATTTAAAGCTGATATTTCGTTTTGAGAAAAAAGCAGAGAACGAAAAAATAAGTTGTTCTCTTGTTACTGCAGCTTTTAAGTTGGTGGAGAAACCACTCTTAAAATTTAGTTTGCTCTGTTTCTGAATAAAACGTAAGACCCCCAATGACAGATGATGTGTCCAGGTAGAGCTTAACCAGAAGTGTATGCATGTGATATTGCAGGCAACGAGAGAATCAGGGAAGTGGCGTCACCGTCTGAAGCAGACAGTGTTGTGATGTTCCAACGATTTGGTGCTGAGGAGCTACTTATTCATAGACTTGGATCAAGTTGTCATTGCGCTAGTGATGTGTCGTTCGTGAACGATTTGTTCAATATAAACTAATCTTTTAAATGACTCGGGAGGAACGAGTCCTCTCAGTGAATATCTCGTTCAGTTTCATGCAGTACCTTCTCTTGCCACATGGCAGCAGTTGCTTAAGCTCAGTCAGCAGGACTGGAAACAGAAATGATTTGTTCAGGACTCACTCAACTGAGCGTCGTTCCTCAAGAATTAGTTCTTTTGTCATGTGACAGCCGTACTGCGCGGGCTCTGTAGAGCAGCAAGCGCTCAGTTCGTTCCTGATTCATTCCTGCAGATTCTTATGGATCGTTTGTTCGTTCTTTTGTCACGTCACAGCTGTGGTTCAGCTACTAATTATCAGGTTGCTAATTGTCAAAATAAATTCTACTTTAATTTTACCAGCCGTCATGTAAACGGCAGCTCGGCTGCGCGATTTAGTTCATAGTTCTCGTTCATAGTTCATCGTTCATCGTTCACAGCTCAGCACCAAGTACTACAGTGCTTTTGGGACTCGTTCCCATGGGTCGTTCGTTCGTTCACTTGTCACGTGACAGCCGAGCCGCACAGGCTCTGTAGCGTGCAGCAAGCGCTCCAGTTCATTTCTACTGCTACCAAGTGACTGTCGCGCTGTTAAACAACAATGGCAGGGAAGATGCAGGACATAAGTCACGTTAATGTGGTGCGTATTTGCTAGGTTTTCATATGGTTTGAATTGCTAGTGGTCAGTATATAGTGTTTGAGAACCGCGGCCATTATTGCAACGCCCACAGCGGCACCTGCTGTAAATGAACGAAATGAACGACTGACTCGAAATACTTTGTTCACTTTACTGAACGAGACTTAAAGATCGTGTTTAAGTACTGTGTGTCGGGTCCGTGTACGTTCTAAGTTTGATTTCCCCACAAGAGTAAAAGCTGGGAAAACGAGACGGAGGAGCTTTTACTCTGCAGTTTTTAAAAGCTGGGAAAATGACAAAACGACTTGTTATCAACTTAGACAGAAAATGGCTTGATGTCAGCCGATGTTGGAAGGAAGGAAAATCCATTACTTGCCCTTACTGTGTTTCAAATTAAGAGTCTCACTTTCTTGCGTGTTCAGACACATTAACAGGTCCTCTGGGTATAAAACGTTCTAAAACGACTCGTTGTCTCGTTTTCCCAGCTTTTACTCTTGTGGGGAAATCAAACTTAGAACGGACTGTGTCGCCCTGCAGCCCAGTCTTTGTTGATTGCACACATTAAGAGAAGAGACACACAGTGTTTTTGAAAACAAAAATAACTTCTTCTGCTCTGCAGCATAAACCACTTTGATTAAAGTCTACAGTCAGTACATTAATCACAATATCTGCAGAAAAACAAACTTTTATTAAACAGGCAACAGTGGATTTGGTACTCGCTCTGCGCCGTAAACATGGCGTCTGATGTTGGTTCAGTCCCTAAAGCAAACTTCATATCCCTTCCCCCTACTCAGTATTGGCACAGAGACGTCAACATATTGTCACCACTCGGTCATTAGGTGTAAAATACTTTAGCTCCGGGACAAGCTCCATGGGAGATCGGGCAGCGTGATCACTGCACCTACGTTTTTTAAAACGCTCTTCTTATGGTATTTCACACAGGTCTGGCAGACTACCACTGCTAACTTGTAGAGAATATCATATAATAAAAATAAATAAATTATAATAAACTCTTTCTATGGTATGCCAGAACGCCAGGACTCAGTAGATCTCCGACTCATTAATGCAGCAAGTTGTTTGTTCTGCATTTATTGATTCTGCATGAGTAATAAGGACTGTTTAAAGACAAAACTCAAGAGGAGACCTACTCATTTCGGCTTTGAACTGCCATAACTTGGAAATACTACTATACTAAATACTACAATCGTCTGCTGAATAATACAGACAGCCAGACCTGTTAGTTATTTGTTATTATCTTGTAGGCCAAAATATGAAAATGAGATAACAACGCTGATTGTTCAGTAATTACAACTTCTGCTTCCACCGAGATTCGAATCCAGGACAAAAAACTGACGAGTCAAGACTGTTAAACAATCAGCTTCGTAAGAACACATTTCATATGGTACAGGTGAAAGGGAGACTAACAACGCAACGCAGCCGAGGCTGTAGCAGGCAGAGAAACGCAGATCTTTGTCCTGCGTGTTGATGCGTGTTTCCCCTTCCCCCAGTGTCCCCTGCTCTGGGACGTGGATGGCCACGTTGCCTTGCCATAACACAAATTAACACATCAGGAGTGTGTTACCACGAACCAGGGAGTCATATAAATGTACCAGAATGTCAAAAAAGTGGATTTTGCATGTGCAGGGACCTTTAAGCAGTTTATCACTAACTGATTTACAACGTTCCTGAAATCAAGGTACTGCCCAATACTTAAACAAAGTAATCCTGTTTATTAACAGTCAGCACTGCTCTACTGTGGTATTGAGACTTTGGTCCTATGCTGACGAACAAATATTACAATTTATTCTTGGCTAGCATATATGTATATATCAATCAAACTGCCAATGCTTTTTTCACATTCCTTTGCTTTGCTTATTTGTTTAAGAATATGGCGTAAATTAATTGTGCCTGATTGGCATTAATGTAGTCAAATAAGTAATTCTAGAATTTGCTCATACTGAATGCCCTGAGGGCACCTGTGTCCAAATCCACAAGAGTACTTATCATGCCTTCCTAAATTGCCTGGCAGCATTTTTCCAGAGAGTAGTATTTGTTGTTGTTTCAGTAAAATACTGCTGTGTGGCATCTGACTTGTTTACTGTTATGTGCGCGATCAAAACAATGTAACTAATAATAGTATACTGGATTTGATCATTGTGTTTTTAATGATATTTTAAAAATGATTTAAAAATAATGTTTTCACACAAATGTCAGTTATTGTTTCTCTCTCTCATCTAAGCAAATATGAGTTTCAAATTTCTGTTATACATATAGGGTGGCTGCAACCATTTCAGGAGAGCCCCCCTCCCCCACTGGTAGAGATTGAATGAATTAGCTACCTTGTCCAGTAAGAAATGAGCCTACTCTGATGATGTCTCAGAAATCAAATTAGCATTCTATGTGTTTGTATACATGTGGAAATATGTGAATATTTTCTGTTTTGTGTACACAAGTGCACGTGAATGTCGCCCTCATTTCAGGCGCGATTGTATTGTACATATTGTCTGCTGTTTGGGAGAAGTGCTTATCATTAAACACATAGCTACAACTAGCCTGTTTCAATAGTCATTCATCTTTTGTGCTACTAATTCTGGAACTCAGCCAGCCTTGAAGCCTGGAACTGGGAGAAAAAAATCTTAATTAACGTTAAGCCAGCAATCAGCCAAACACTTCCTTTAAGTTTGCATCCCCCATCTCTCTGCTGTGAGCCATGCTCCACATGGCTCACTACGCCTCATCCCTCCTCTATTTTGCTTTTTCACTTTCCCTTCTCTCCCATGCTCCATCTCTGCCCAGGGCCCATGGGAAGAACTGACTCTGGGAGCAGACAGTCTGCAGCCCTGAATAAATGTATAAGATGGAGAAGGGGAAGGGAGGGCACAATAACAGGCAGAGCGAGAGTGAGAGAGCAAGAGGGCAGTCAGAACATATTGAGTGTTGGAGGACATACAGTACATGCAGTGTACAGAGAGAGCAAGATCCACAGATAGAGGGAGAAAGACACAGGGAGAGGGGAGGAAATCAGTTTAGCTTATATGAGAAAGGAGGGGATTTTAGTTCCCTTTAACCATCTCTACGTCTCCTCCCAGCACAAACACATGCTCGTACACACTCCCACTCCTTCTTCCTAACACACACACACGCACGCACGCACGCACGCACGCACGCACGCACGCACGCACGCACGCACGCACGCACGCACACACACAGGCACAATTGCTTTAGGGTATACCAGTCGACACTGGCAGTCCTCTCCTTTGTTGTTTTTGCTATTGGTTAGTCTCAGCGGCAGCACGGCGTGTGCCTCTATCGTCGGTGTGGGTGCATGTGTAAATGTGTGTGGAGTCGCCGAGGCGGTGTGTGAAAGATGCCACCAGCAATAGCCGGGTAAGTCTGCTTCTTCCTTCTTCCCCGTTTCCTTTCCTCTTTCTGTTTGTTTTCTCTCTGAGCTTTTCTTTCTTTTTCTCTCTGATGTGCAGTCTCTCCATCTTGCTTGGGATGCTTCCCTCTCTTTACCTACTGTGCAGATATGTACACCTATGTACAACTTTCTCTCTATTTATCTGTGCAATTTCAGTATCCCTTAGTGTCTTTCTCAGCCAGTGTTACACTGTCTCCACCCGACTGTGCTCTCGCCATCCCTGCTTCTCATTCCCATTTCCTCCAACCTCTCTCTCCCTCTCCCTTTCTCGCTCTCTCTAGGCTGCACCTCATTGGTGTGTCCTGATTCCCTTTTTCTATTAGGCTTCAGGCCCATTGGTCGCCTGCCTTCCAACCATTATCTCTTCTTCTCCACCCTTCTGTCATCTTTTCTCCCTTTGCACTCCCTCATTCCCGGTCATCTCTCAAGACGTAAAAATGATTTGCATTCTGAAGGAGAGAGGAACTTTGCAGTGAGCACAGTAAGTGAATTTGAAAACAGGAAGCAAAAGAAGTAAAGGAAAAACTGAAATAAGGAGAGGAAGCACATTCTGGAGAGCGAGCTGAAAAGTTTAAAGTGAAGACCAATGTTGGTAGGTAACTTTTACTTGTTTATGGCATATTATCGCTTAGCTTTCCCACTAGCTAAAGGTGTAATGTATTATATCTATAGTCTTGCAAAAGTAAATTTTGATAGAGATCAACAATTGAATTTTAAGTGTTCTGTTAGTGTTCTTGCAGTGTTGTAGTTCTAGTTTTGGCTGTACATTTGATAGTGTAATCTTATGACACTGGTGGAGTAAGATGATCATGTTATTTCATTATTCTCCAGTTATGTCTAGGATGACTTAATACACAGTAAGCAAAGTCTTGTAAGCTCTTTTGCACTGCAAACTTCTGCTGGTTTTGACATTGCTGTTACTATCATTATCTTTATCATTTATTGAATTCATTTAACATTGAATGGAATATTAATTTGTGGTCACTTTAAGGTTGGCTTTTGGAGTCTGGAAGGTAGCAAGAACAGTGTTTGGCATCCAGAGAAGTTAGACACTGTGGCTCACAGAAAGCAATTACAATTAGTGGAAGAGAGACTGCAGGAGAAGAGGAAAAGGAGAAATTGTACATTCAGTCTACTTTTCATTTAACATACTGTATTTGAGATTTTACTTGTAGGAAAAGGCAATGCAGATGTTGTGTGTCTGCTCCTGTGGGTGGCATACTCTATACTGTGTTCCCAGCAGAAGGCAGATTTGCTTTATTCTGTGTAGATAGACAAAGCTCTGGTAGAAAGTGAGTTTTTTGCCTCTTCTTTCTCTTGTCCAAGGTGTGGCAGAAGAAATGTTCCTAATGTCAACAAGAGAACAACATAGAGAACATTTGAAGATACTGTCTTGTGGGGCTCAGGACAAGCTGTTTGGCATAAAATGAGGCCATTTTCTTTGTTCTTTTAGCTTGAATAAGAAATAATGCCTTACTTGTTAGGGGAAGACTAGTTGCATACACGTGTGTGTGTGGATATCCATGGCACCACAGTGCCTGATGTGCTTTGTTGAGTGAGCCGAGCATAGGGAGACAGCCGAATGTAATTCAATTATAGAGGGAAAGCACGCTACCCAGGTCTGACACAGATCTAACATTGCGGGAACCCCCTTCACACACACACACCCACACACACACACACACACACACACACACACACACACACACACACACACACACACACACACACACACATACGTTACGCTTTGGTAGTACTGTCTAAAAGCATAAGATATTCACAACAGTGGAAGAGAAAATTGAGTGTTGATGAGATTGCTACATCATATGATGTGTGTACATCTGATGTGTGATACTGTAATGGGTTCTAGCTCTTCCCTGCTTAGTAAATTCTTGTGCCTTCTGTTGTTTTTCTATATTTGATGTTTTATATATACCGTACACATATGTATAGTAAGATTAGTATATTCATTTAGTCAAAAGTTGTATTCAGTTCTCTTACCCAAGATCATTGGGTAAGGATCTTTAGCCAAGTCTCATGTGGGACACATTGCATGTTCCTAGAATCCTACTAAATGAGCAGCAGAAAGCCTCCAGGGGAAACAATACACGCACCAGCGAAGCATGGATTAGGGGGTTCGCGGTGGCAGCTATGTGCTAATATTAGCCTCCACGTAAGTGGTAGAGTCAAACATTAACATACAGCACTATACCATGTTTAGAATTTCTCAGTTATAAATCACAACACCATGACTCATGCAGTTGCTTCTAAGCTGCTGGACTGGTTTCTTTTGCTGCTTTTTACACAACATAAATACAGTATATACAATATACTGTAGATTTAAATGCAAGCATTGTTTAGTTTGAGTTTTGAGTTATGTGCAAGTTATTCGGAATAACGTTCAGTTGTAATTCACCAATACACTAGTGAAGATTACTTTTATGTTAACCTATATATCTTTTCATATCTAGAACCTGCACAGTGTTTCTTAAAATAATACTGATCTGCAGCTTCTGCTCACAGTAGACATTGCTTTTATTATTGTTGCATTAAGCTCCCTGCAGAAGCATTTCCATACACAAAATGCTCACCCTCAACCAATGTTACACCTTCTGTATTTTATTTAGTATATTTGTCCACACTGTGGAGCATGTCTGCTGTTATTTCTTATGGTGATTCATAGCACAAAACACATTCATTAGAAAGATTAATTTCTTCCAAAAAGGTTTTACAAAGTCCAGAAGCACCAGCCTGTGGTTATGTTGAGAACATGTCCTGCATGAAGATACCATAGGGAATCAATGTGTTCTTACTCCGAGTCTCAATGACATGATCAGACTAGGGTGGAGAAGGGATTGATCTGTTTGAGCCAACACAATGTCAATACCGACGTCAACTCAGTGGAAGATGTAGCTGCCCTTCACACATGCATTGTAGTTGTACATGTTGCTACAAATTAAGTAGAAGCATCAACAAACATCTCAAACCAATTAACAATAATTAGCAGAAACTGAAAAACATAACATTCTGAAATTTGATTTGGTTTACAAAATTACAGCTACCTAAATTATAATTCAGTAATTATCATAACAACATTGACCTTCACAATTTCGAATAACAGCATTAGTTTGTTAGGGTGTAATTGCTTGATTTATTTATCCTAAATCAAAGTTTTAAAATAAACTTACACTACTTACTGCCCAAAGGTTATCACCTTATACGTGACATGATAGCACTTAAATTTCCAGTTTGTCACTTTCATCGTATTTTATAGGTATGGGTATTCCTTCAGAGATAAAATATGTGCCCCCACCATTATTCACACATCTTTGTGCCTTTCCTGGGGGAAAACATGATCTATCTCCTGGCGGGCAGGCCAATTAAAAACCAATCAGGCTGCTTGGAGTGAACTGGTAATGGGAAAGCCACGGCAGTGGAGAAAGTAGAGCTGATTAATGGACATTTTCACCTTGTGCCATAACAACCTCCCACAGGCATCCATCACCTCGGGACAACATTCACCTAAACCTCACACCTTACACTTGTCCAACACAGTCCGACATATTATATAGGTTTGCATATGTACTGTATGATGAACATAAAGCCATAAAGTAGCCTTATAATTCATACCTATTAGATCTTAAAAGTGATTTTATAGAATAGATAATAGATAGAATATCTACTGTATTTTGGGGAAAAACTTGAATTATGCTAATTTCATTCCTTTCTAAATATCTGCTCTCTCTTTTTTAATTTTGTTTATTTTGTAATGTTTTGTCAGGTAAAAGCTGTGCTTTTCCACAAGGTACACACACATTATTATTATCAGCAGAGTCAAGATGCTCTTGCTAAGGAACAGTGTTTGTGTCTTCCTCCTCTAGTGCCACTGTAAGACTGCAAGCATTCAAAAGAAAAGTATAAAATGGTGTGAGTTGGGTTTGTTCCATTTCAGGAGCTGCTGTGACCTACTTCATGCAGACAGACAGTTAGCTGTAAATAAGAATTTTTATAACCTGGTTTGGCCTTTACCATTACACGTACAACTGTGCCTTGAAGAATTTTACAAAGAGCACAGGAATAGCTGTTTAGAACGCTGCTACAGTATTATCAAAGTACTGACCTTAAGACTGCTTGTAATGTGATTGAAATTAGTTTTACTAAGAGCTAATAGTTGTATGTCCAAACAATGACAAGAAATAAAAGTACAAGTAAAATCTTTTGTGCTCCCTTCTAAATCTTCTCTGTGACAATATTTCCTATCTTCACTCCCCTGATATCTGCCTACACTTCATCAAAGAAATACTAAGATCAGAGATTCTAATTATTGTAAATTTTGGGAATCAAGCCTTCCATCAAGTTATAGCTGAAATTTGACATGAAACTCAGTGACGTACACAACTCATCTGATCTGTTTGCCCAACATTTCACTCACACAAATGAAAGCATCATTAATTTTCTAAATTTGCAGAATGTTAATAAGATGTAAAAAAACATGCACATTGACTTACACTTGACATACATATTGACATGTTAAGTAAAAAGCTTTCAACCTTTAGAGTCATCATTTGAACCAAGCCATAATGTATATGCAGTATGAGCTACTCTGACTTTTTATTGTTACTCTTACTACCAACATAGAATGCTGCAAAAGAAGGATGAAATTAAAATAAAAGTAAATTAAAAAATCTCAACAAGATACAGTAAAAAAAACAGCACTTTGCTCAGCCAGTCTAACTGAAAGTTTATAGTTAACGATATTGGATGATTACCAAATAGGCATCCATTATTCAACAATGCAATCAGGAAGGACATGCTCTCCTTATTTCTGCTAGCTCTGTAAATCGGGTTTGTCAGTTTTGATAACTTTAAAATTTCCCAGTCACATGACGTAAATATTGGACGAATATTACACTCTCTTATGTGTAATTGACGGTGGCATGTGACAACGGTCAAGACACCCACGGGAGCAGGAGTAGGGGTCACTAAAAGTGTTGGAGGAAGAGACGAGTAATGAGCATTCAGTAGGGATATTACGGGTCACTTTATAAAGTAGTATCTTCATGCCCGGTTTCCTTTTAATCTTTGATGTGCAGGATAGAAATAAATGTATGATTGACTAAGGAGGGGGTTTTTTTTCAACCAGGACTCACAACTGTGATTGTTTTAGACACTGACAGACATTTGTTTTTACCCCATCATTTTTCCCAAGCAGTGTTTTGTTTCTACTTAATAGTTGTGTCAGAAAAAAAGGGACCTGATAGAAATTTTGAATATATATATAAATTTTTGTGTGTGGAGGGGTCGCTTTATGTATGAGTGTGTGTGTCATGATGATTTTAGGAGAAATACTACAGTGTTAGGAGGCTAGCAGGCACACATGATGTGCTCTGAGTTGCAGCGTCTCTGTGAGGGTGGCCTGACCTCTGCCTTCAGCGCCACTTCATGGGAAAAGGAGCAAATGAGAGGTGTCATTGCATGACAGCGGCAAAGCCTCTCTTTAGAAGTGACAGCTCATCGAATGCATGGCACAAATATGTGACACTGCATGCAAACAATTGCAGCAGTTTCAACATACACAGACATACATGCGCAAATATTTACCCGCACAAATTCGCAAGAAAACAAAGCACAGATCAATAGTTTACTTTTGTGAACATACAGCTTTTGTTAAGGGAAGAATGATTTGGATTCAGGTATGACCACTTAGTGCTTAAAACTGGTTTTAACTAGCTTCAAAAATCAAACTCAGTTGAAGAAAGGATTGTGGCACACAATCTAAGCAAAACAATCTGAACACACTCATTTTGATTTGGTCCCATTTTTGACGGGTGTCTGAAGAGCAGTTTTGAATTAGAAAAGCTATTTTAGTATAGATAATCTGTCATGTGCATTTGATTTGGATAAATTCTTGTTGTTGTTGTTTTTTGGTGCATTTTGTCAGAGAAGCCATTATCAATTCAATTCAATTGATTTCAATTTAATTCAGTTCAATTCAATTTTATTTATATAGCGCCAAATCACAACAAAGTTATTATTATCTCAAGGCACTTTACAAATTAAGTTTTAAGACCTCACACAACTAAACCCAGCAAATCCCATATACAGCAAGCATTTAATTTGACAGCAAAAGTGGAGAGGAAAAACTCCCTCTCTAACAAGAAAGAAACCTACAGCAGAACCAGGCTGGATAGGGGTGGCCATCTGCCTCGATCGGTTGGGGTGAGAGGATAAAGAGAGAGAAAAGCACAGCAACAACAACAAGCAACAACAGAGCACAGGCAGGATGGTTGGACCAGGGACTGGATACAGGCAGGATGGCTGGATCCGCAGCTGCCCATCACAGACACAAAGCTCTGAGTCCAATAATACCTGTAGGTAAGGACAGGGTGGAGGAGAGAGGGAGGGAGAGAAGCACAACTACTGAAGAGAAAGAGACAAGGTTAGTTAAACATTGGACAATGATGGGAGGTTATTGGACAGAAGAGGTAGAAGGAAACAGAGGAGCTCAGTGTATAAATTAAGTCCCCCAGCAGTCTAATCTTAAAGGTGGAGAGTGTGTCAGCTTCTCGAACCTGGAAAGGGAGCTGGTTCCATCCATTTTCCAAGCCTTATTATAATTGTTTATTCCCATATGTGGGATCACAGGGGTGCTGGAGCCTAACCTAATGCACGTCTTTGGACTGTGGGAGGAAGCCAGGGAACCAGCAAGATCCCACGCAAACACAGGGAGAACGTGCAAACTCCACACAGAAAGGCACCAGGGTTGCCTTGGGGAATCGAACCCAGAACCCTCTTGCTGTGAGGCAACGGTGCTACCCACCGCACCACCGTGCTTCCCAAGGAGGGGAGCTTGGTAGCTAAAAGCTCTAGACTCTAGGAACCACAAGTAGCCCAGCGCTCTGAGAACGAAGTGTTCTGCTGGGAGCATAAAGAACTATGAGGTCTTTAAGATAAGAAGGAGCTTTATCATTGAGTACTTTGTAGGTGAGTAGGAGAATTTTAAATTCTATCCTACATTTTACAGGCAGCCAGTGCAGAGAAGCTAATGTAGGAGAAATGTGATCTCTCTTTCTAAGTCCTGTCAGGACTCTGGCTGCAGCATTTTGAATAAGCTGTAGGCTTTTTAAGGAGCTGTTAGGACATCCTATGAGTAAGGAGTTACTCGTCCAGCCTAGAGGTAACAAATGCATGGATCAGTTTCTCTGCATCACTCTGAGAGAGGATGCTTCTGATTTTAGCTATATTTCGAAGATGGAAGTAGGCGGTTCTGGAGATTTGTTTAATGTATGATGTAAAAGAGAGATCCTGGTCAAAGATGACACCAAGGTTCCTCACAGTAGAATCTAAAGCTAATGTTATGCCATCCAGGGTGGCTATCTGACTCAATAGTGTCTCTCTCAGATTTTTAGGTCCAACAATAAGAATCTCGGTTTTATCTGAGTTTAGTTAAAGGAAGTTTTGGGACATCCAGGATTTAATGTCTTTTAAACAACCCTGAATTTTGACTAGTTGATCTGTTTCATTTGGTTCCAAGGACATATACAGTATAGCTGAGTATCATCTGCGTAAAAATGAAAATTAATAGAATGCTTTCTAATAATCTCACCTAGAGGAGACATGTATAGGCTAAACAGAATTGGACCCAGCACAGAACCCTGTGGTACTCCATAGCTAATCCTTGTGCATGTGGAGAATTCATCATTAACATGAACAAACTGGAATCTGTTCAACAAATAGGATTTAAACCATCCCAATGCTGTTCCTTTAATCCCGATTCTATGTTCTAGTGTCTGTAATAGAATGTTATGATCAATTGTATCAAATGCAGCACTAAGATGTAATAGGACAAGGACAGAAACTAGACCATTGTCCGAAGCTAATAGAAGATCATTAGTGACTCTAACCAGAGCTGTTTCTGTGCTATGATGTTTTCTAAATCCTGACTGAAAATCTTCGTACAGGTTATTCCCCCTCAGGTGGTCAGATAATTGTTTAGCCACGATTTTTCCAAGAGTCTTGGAAATAAAGGGTAAATTTCAAATGGGCCTATAGTTGGCTAGTTCTCCAGTGTCCAGGGTTGTTTTTTTCAATAGAGGTTTGACCACAGCCACCTTAAAACCCTGTCGTACATAGCCTAGTTGTAAAGATTGGTTGATTTGATTTAATATGGACGAGCTGATTAAAGGTAGAATCTCTTTGAGTAATCTGGTTGGGATTGGATCTAAAAGACAAGTGGACGACCTGAAAGAGTTGATTATTGAGGTTAACTCCCTATGAGTTATGGGGAAGAAGCTGTCAAGGTAAGACAGAGGATTTGGTATATTTAAAGTTGATGGATCTAGACAGTGCTTTCTGTCGTTTGGATGAAGTCGCTGCCTAATATTTTTCTAATGATGATAATTTTATTAGTAAAGTAGTTCATAAAGTCATTGCTGCTGAGATTTAAGGGGATACAGTAGTAGACTCATTACAGCTATGACTCTTAGTCAGCCTGGCTACAGTGCTGAAAAGAAACCTGGGGTTGTTTTTGTCTTCCTCAATTAAGGAGGAATAATATGTTTTCCTAGCAGCACAAAGTGCGCTTTTTTATATTTTATTAGACTGTCCTTTCATGCAATGAAGTTTACATTTATTTTGTTGGAACGCCACTGTCTTTCTAGTTGTCTGGTCATGTGCTTTAGGCTGCGGATCTCTGAGTTATACCACGGAGGTAACCTCCTCTGATTCACTGCCTTCTTCTTCAGAGGAGCCACTGTGTCTAACATTGTACTTAGAGAAGCTGCAACCTCATCTACAAGACAGTCAACCTGTTCATAAGGATTAAGGTGACTGCTCTCTGTGTATCTACAAGACATTGAGGCAAAAAATGATGGAATCATCTGCTTGAATCTGGCAACAGCGTTGTCAGATAAACATCTGCTACAGTAACATTTCTTTCCAGCTATTGTCAGGGTCAATTATGCTAAATTCAAAAGAATAAGAATAATAATAAGAAGAAATGGTCAGATAACAGAGGGTTTTGGGGAATAACTATTAAATTGTCAATTTCAACCCCATATGCCAGGACAAGATTGAGGGTGTGGTTAAAACGATGAGTGGGTTCATTTACCTGCTGTGTAAAACCAATAGTGTCTATTAAGGAGTTAAAAGCAGTGCTGAGACAGTTGCTGTCAACATCTACATGAATGTAAAGTCTCCCACTACAATGACTTTATCTGTGCTAAGAACTAGGTCAGATAAGAATTTAGAGAATTCAGTTAAGAACTCACTTAGATAACAGTGAAAATTAGCAGGACATTTAATGAAAGGAAAGGATGCTTGAGTGTTACAAACTTGTTTTGCAACTTTTAGCAGTCGCTACCAGATATAAAACGATAATGATTAGAAAAGAGTGGAGAGTAATGCCGTACACACACAGCGGCAGCAAACTTCAGTAACCGGAAGTGACACGATAAGCTTACCGTCATTCAGCCAATCCCCAATCGCCAAATCATACTCTATCACAGACAAGTGAGTATGATCTCAATCTGTTGTCAACGATAAACATTTTTTAGAAAATTATAAGAAACAGGATGAAATAATTACTATGATAATGAGGACTGTGTTGTTGTTATTTATATTCTTAATGCAAAGGTTGCCTCTGTGTGTGTGTGTGTGTGTGTGTGTGTGTGTGTGTGTGTGTGTGTGTGTGTGTGTGTGTGTGGTGGTAGTAGTGGGGGCGCATTGACCAGTTGGTGAATCTTTTGCTTTCAGTTTCTTTTCAGTTCAGCATGAGAGATGTATCACGTATTTACTAATAACAAGGGGGATGCCATCATTTCTCATCTCCCCCACCAATTGTGCCCCATATGCCCATGCAAAATAAATCTGACTCTCTGTGTCTGCATAGGTCTCTGCACAATGCAGAAGGTTTTTGAAGCTATGCTTTCAAAGCTGGATACACGCTTCACTTCTATTGCTGCAATGTATTCAGGTCATTGTCAGGTCCCTGATAAAATGCTTCATTGCTTTGCCTGTGTTAAGCTCCTGTATCTTGTTCATTTTACTCAAATCTATGTACCCCTGCCCTGAATAATGTAACGTGTTTTAGTTCTTCAGTCTCCACCCCCTCTGCTGCTCGTTTTCCGAATGAAGGCACTGCCCTACTCGTGTAAGTGACCTAATTTTCCTGCTCGGCCCAGCATTTTCTGATGAGCGCCATTCCAAAAAAGCTTGGCTACAGCAATGCGTGGCAAGCTCGATTCCATCTTGCATAACAAGGACCAAACATCCTCTCTTCCTGAGCTCAATGGTGAGAGAGCCATATATCCTCACAGTCTGAATATCAGTTTTTTACCTCACTGTCTGAGGCTGATGGTGATATTAAGAATTTGAATAATGCATTTCCCCCCACACTTTGTGTATTCTGTCTGTTTACTCTGTTTATTGAACATGTCATTTCAGTATCCAACATAATCCAAATTTTGCGGGATATATGTATTTAAATAACAAAGGAATAGAAAACCAAACTGGAAGATACAGATACAGTAATAGGACAAAATCAGTCATAAAAAACACAGATGGCTATACACTAATCCATACTACAGTATAACAACAATAAGATCACCATTCATATCAATACGAAATCATATTTCATTGCAAGCCCTGAATTTGTGTCATTGAAAGATGACATTACAGAACAGTATAAGGGCTGTACATGTAGTTGGCCCATATCTGCTCCTTGTCATTGAATTGTCTTTGGAAGCAGATAATGTGGAGTAGGTGGTAGAGAGAGGAATCATTATTTTACCCATGACTGCTGAACTTCTTAACAGGGTCTGTAGGGTGCCTTCACAAAGCTAATGTAGAGAAATGGAAACAGATGGATGGCATGATTATTTGATCTGCAAAGGGCTCTTGGTGGGCTTTGTAGTAACTGGACCAGACTGCTTAGAGGCAAGAGAGTGGGTTGTATATTTTTCTGGGTGTGTATATATGCGTGTTCGGATGGAAGTACATTAGTGTGCCTGGGTGTGGGTGGCTATTATATTATATATTGTATATTTGTCCATCTGTTCATATGTTTGAATGCATTGCATGTGTGTGTGTGTGTGTGTGTGTGTGTGTGTGTGTGTGTGTGTGTGTGTGTGTGTGTGTGTGTGTGTTTACTCCCATATTACGCTCGAGATTTTTATTTTAATAAGGATTGCAGTAATACAGGCAGGGGCTCCTTCAGACAGTTTGTACAGCATATGTGGTTTACAGCACTGCTTTGCTACACACACAAATATCAGCACTGCATACACTAGCACACTAGCAATGATGGGACGGAGTAGCATGCACACACCCAATGCAAAGCTGCAGATGCTTTCACAAAACATTACTTGTGATGGAGTCAATGCATGTTACACATACACGCACACCCACACACAGTCACTGAAAGGAGTTTGTAATAGCTTAGCATGTGGTTCCCTGTCAGGCGTGGGGGTTAGAGGACATGGCTGGCTGGTGCGTTGCGTGACTGGCGGGCCACACCTGTCAACAGTACTCCATAGGCTTGCGTTTGATACTGTCTGACAGTGCGGCTGCTATGTCAGGATGTGTGTGTGTGTGTGTGTGTGTGTGTGTGTGTGTGTGTGTGTGTGTGTGTGTGTGTGTGTGTGTGTGTGTGTGTGTGTGTGTGTGTGTGTGTGTGTGTGTGTGTTCCATGACCATTTGGGTGAGTCACAGCTATGGGTTCCGTTGCTGCGTTCCCCAGAGGACCCTCTAGTGTCTGACTGGTGGTTCCACTGTGTGTGTTTGTGTCTGTGTGTGAATACGTGTGTCATGTTTTTTTTAGATCCTATTAACAGCTGGCCTCTGACTTACCCAGTAAACAATGTTGAACTATCCAAATTTTTAGCAATCTAGTCAGTAGTGCCTCTTAAAACACACCCAAATGTGCAACGTGCTGATAAACCTATGAACTGTGGGGCTTGTGTCTGTAATGTGGCTGTGCTTCATGAGAAGCATTTACATTAAAGAATAACACCTTCTTCAAATTGACTCTTTGTGGTGCAAAACCCATTGCTTTAGCCATAATGTTTAAGTCTACTTTACATTCCTTGCTATAAATGATTACTTTCTGGATGCAACTTCAAGACACCATCCTTCAATCACTGTTGCCACAGACCCATCTTTAAGAAGCAGCTGTACCCTCCAGTGCCTCTCAGCAGCATGCATTTGGCTGAAATATTCAGCCCAGCTCCCAGCGTTAACTTGCATGTATAATTACCGGATATGCTGCCTGCCGCTGATAACCCCCCCAAACAATGTTTGAAAGGGAAAAGCGGAGATGAATTCCCAATGAAGTGACTGATTAAAATTACTGTGGTCAAAAGCCAGTGCACCAGTATGTTCTGCTCCTTCAGACCACGAGAGATGGGGAGAAAGGCTTTGCAGTTACGTTAGCTAACAGTATTATTTATTTATACATTTGTGATAGATTTTTTGCGCTGTATTTTTGAGTGAATTAGTGGAAATTATTAGTATGTTGCACATATTTAATTTTGTGCTTTGGCCATTGATACTGAATCGTCCTATTTTTGCCACTCTAGAAGTATGATCTAGTCGATAGTCTGGAATAGTGTGTGTTTGTGGGTGGGTCTGTGTCACAGTCCAGGTGCCAGGCAGCCAATGAGTTTCATTCAAGACATGTGGGTGTCAGTCTTAGGGCACCTAATAACAGTCCCAACTCCCTCAGCCCCATGTTTGCATGATTATTTGCCAACAGCATCAAATGATACGATCCCATCGTCTCGGAAGCTTTGGTCTCCAGAGGGCTCCACCTTAGTAGAAAGCCCCACTGTGTCTGATTAGCTGGCTTAAATGAGATCCCTAGCTATCTGGCTATGTTGTCATTCTCTTTGCCAGACAGACAACTATGACCATTTGGCTTGTTAGCGCAATCGTGACATATCTATACAATGCCTAAGAAACTTCGGCATTACAAACCTTTTCTGTTTCTATTCCAGTTTGTACTTTATACTCTTGGAAATGGTTAGCAATCTAGTAAACTGTGTACTGTACATCTGGGTGAAAAAAGGACAAAAAAAGGAAATCGTCTTTTTTATTTTTCTTTCATTTTTTTCTGGTACACTGGTGTACAGTTCAGTAAATGGTGGTTATTAGTAAGCTTGCTGTAAAATAACTGGGTAGCTGGTTAACCCTTTCCTTCCCTAAAAGATGGCAATTGTCTTTCATCTCATTTCAGAAGATCAAATAGCAGTGAGAGAGTAGCAGCAGAAGACGGAGATGGATGCCTATAGCGGGGGGTTGGTTATTATATTTTGCCAACAGCAGATGCCAGGCACAGCAGTTTCAACCAGGAACACTTTAAAACACAATGCAGCTGCCTTTCTGCATCTGGGTGTTTGTGTAGAAAAACGAAAGAAGCAAGAGTAGGAAGCAGAAGAGAGAAAAACAGACAGGGCGTAAAGAATAAGACAGAAAGAGATCAAGCAGCAGACTGTGGAGAGATAGAAACAGAAGGAACACAAAGGAAGGAGGAGGAGAGAGGGACAGAGAGAGGAAGAAACAAAGGCTGACACAGATAACATCTATCAACACTGCAGAAACATAGACTAGGTTTACAATTATAAATAGAGAGATACCCACACACCCCTCCTGCCTCATCCCAAGTTTAGCATTCCCTTACAAAAGCTGGGAACCACTAACTGGGCCATTCCACATCAGGGATTAGCTACTTAACTGCAGAGACATTTAAATATACTCGTAGTAAGCTCCGTGCTTTCCGTGGGCGTTACTGTATACACAAACTGTACGACTGAACGTTTTCCCAAAGCCATGAGCTGTGAATGAAATAGGAAGCATGTTAGCAGGAAGTTGGCTCAATGACTAAGCGACAGAGGAGAGCTGGGGGTATGTTGCTTGGAAAGACAGTGAATGGATTGTCTGCCATAAATTGAAACTCTTATAAACTGTGTTGCATCATTTGTTTAGATTTACTGTGAATCATTTGGACTTGGGAAACCTGTACCTCAGTGTGTACCACAAAGGTAGCTTTAAATTAATGCAAAACGAGGATGACTGCACAAATGTTTAATGACCTCATGATCCACTACAAACATCAACTTATAGTCATCTCTTTGACATCTTGTAAAGATGGTTAAGTACGGAAAAGGCCAAATCCTAATAGAAAAATCTAACATTTAGAAGATAAGATTTAGGCTTTAGGTCTTTATTAATGCCATATAAATCATTCTAATATACACTAACCTTATAATATGAAGGGACTGCTATAGAATAAAGTCAGGGGGTTGATGTTTTATTTTTACAACGCACAAGTTAAATAAATAATTCTAAATGAACCGATATACAGATGGACAGTCAGACAGGTAAGCAGGTAGACAGACAACCAGGGAAACAAATAGAGATACAAACAGATGACAAATAGGCAGGCAGATATTCAGGCAGATTGGCAGAGCGGCCGCTTGGCTGTTTTCTGGCGGAGAAGTATTGGCTAGAAAGACTGGCTGGCAGGCAGACAGGCAGATGGACAGGCACACACCCATACACAAAGACTGATACACAGATACAAAACCAGACAGACAGGAGGACCGATGGATAGGGTAGCTGGAAGACAGACAGGCATGTAGAGCAACAGAGAGAGGCAGGCAGGGAGGATGCCAGACAGTCATGCACCATTGGTAGCAGGACAGGCAGTTGGCGTAGGAAGGAGACATGGGGACAGCAAGTGCCTCTGGCAGAAAAGGAGAGCGAGATAGACGGAGACAGAAATAGAGGGAGAGAGAAAAAAATAGAAAGAGAGGGATGAGGTCAGTGCACGGCTGGCTGGCTGACTGTTGATCTGTGGCACTGGGCTGGCAGAAGAGGCTCCTTGGGGAGAGAGCAACTCCACGCATACTCCATCTACACCCCCCCCAGCCTCCACCCATCTCTTCATCCCTTCATCTCCAGTTGGGATGGAGGGAAAGACTTTTAGCAAACAGCAGTAATGGGAGGCATGACAGTTGTGGACACAATTATGAATCCAACAGGCTAAGAGGGAATGCAAAGTGAAAGCAACGAGTGAAAACATGCTATATCTACACAGGGTAGGAAATAGGAGATTGCAGTGTTCTCCGCTCTTCTTTAACACACTTAAAAAATTACAAGTTTAAACTGAACACAGCACCACAGTTTATTAGGAGTAGTATGTACTGTAGGTGTTTAACAGATTTACCCATGTACCTACAGTCTACATTTTTTACATTTACATACATGTTCAGAATGTCTAACATCAGTTGCCACTAGTGTGTCACATTCATATTTATATGCCATATTCTTTTATCATACTGTACAGTATATTTTAGGCATTAACTCAACTTCATTTCTTCTTGACATCAATGAATATTCATTCATTCATATTAGTACATAACCAATAAAGCACAGCAATATATTTATGGTGTCACATGAAACATTTTTATTTACTTTTCAAGCACTGATCAGGTACTGTGTGTGCTGCTGCTACAGATATGTGGTTTACTACATGCATTTATATCACATTTTCAGACCACCTTAGGTAACTACGATGATTGAAGCCCGTTGAGGTACTTTAAGGACATGAAATACTAGAATATTATGTTTGTGTTTGGACAGCCGAAATATTGGGTCAATATGTCGATATGCAATTTGAGGTGCTGAGGATGTTTCTTCATGGTTTTCTTTCATTTAGAGTTACACAAGGTTAAAGCTACAGCCTTGTGTGGAATCATTAATGTGTTTATGTGTGCTCACGCACTTTGCCACAGGGTGCAAAGCTGCTCCAAATGTCCATCTGCCGAGTTTAAAATCCACCTGAGCCCACTCATAAATGCACATGTGCACCCCTTGCACGTGAGTGCCCACACACACACAATTCACCTTGTTCACAAAAATGCACGCAGAAGCAGATACCCAACATACTGTAGCCCATAACCTTAAATGTTCAGCACATACCTATACAGTCCTGCTGTGAACTTTCCTTATTTCAGCTCCAGTCTGTCCTGTCTTAATTCTCTACACTATATTGCATAAAAAAACATCCCACCTTTTTTCAAGCTGTCACCTTGATGTAGCTGCAATACACAGTGTGATATCAACATAGCAACTTTTCTGACAAGAATCCAAAAATGCACATATACATATGTAAAGTACATAGGGAAGTAAATAATGCGGCACGAACACACACACATGCAAGCAGTGACATACATATACACAGCCATTCATAAGTTATATGTACCTGCTTTCAGTTCTTGTTTGCATACAGTTTTTTCAGCTTGTATGTCAGTATGGGCATGTGTGCTTGGCATACAAATCTGATAATTTTTTAAATAAAAGCTTGTGACTTACTGCTGGTAAGTTAGAATTGTGAGTCGTGAACAAATCATTTCTGTTTCCTGTTCTTCTGACAGCGCTTAAGCAGCTGCTGCCATGTGGCCAGAGAAGGTACTGCATGAAAATGGTCGTTTACTGAGAGTAATACAACAATGGACAGCTGGTCCGGTGGCGTAGTACAACCATATATCTATGACCCTGAAGCTAAAGATGAGGCTGTTGAATTCATCACATTTCAACTGATGCAAGATGTGTCTCATTGCAAATGTCACATTTACTTCAGTTTATTTGATTTATGTAATTTCCAAAGCAACTAGCGGTTGCTAATGCTAACACTTATTGTAAATGGCCTATGCAGAATATTCATAACACAACTTACCTAGAAAACTCTCGTTAATATAAAACACAGCTTTAACTTATATTAAATGAATAAACGTTTGAGAGCACAGCTGAAATAATATAAATACATTTTACGTTAATTTCTGTCTCGTTTGTGCTGCTGCTGACATAATTTTAATAAAAAATTGTGCATTAATATTTAGAGCAATTACTGCATGGCATACTTGGGAACAGACAAAGCATTGGTTCAAATTATATATTGACCTAACATATTTCTAGAGTTTTGATCTCTTCATGCGTGGGTTGTAGATCAAGATCACTCACTGTATGTTGGATTTAGACCACCTGTGGAATAATTAATTTACCATTTGAGTAGAAATGTGTTTTGTGTGTGTGCAATACTGATTAAGAATCTGCCTGTGCTAAAACAACAGATAAACATAGTTGTCATAGTAGTAGTCTACCAATTAAAATCTTCTATTGCTTAAGAGATGATCTTACTGTTGTTAAATGCACATACCTTCACTCTGAGCTGAGCAGCCGATCTCTGTACAGTCTACAGTGAATTCTCAGTTTGACCTCCTTGCCTGTGGGTAACTGGGATAACAGTAACTTCGACAGTACAGAAAAAGACAATGACTTTTACTGTAAACTGTATATTTGTATTGGTTATACCAATATAATGGCTATGGTACACAAGCTATACAGTAGGAACGGCTCAGAAACGCTGACTGCCTCCAGCAGTTTCAGCAGGACTTCAGTGTGGTCTCACTAATCCCCATCCTTGGCTCATGATCACCCACTGTGACATATTCAACGAGTAGCTGCCTTGGTAACGCCCCCTAAGCCTCTCCTGAGAAATGTGTAGCAATGGCGCATTGATCCACCAGGTGGAGTGATCAGTCAGTGATCACGCACCAATGTCCATTTCGTTGATTAAGACAGTCAAACCATCAACCAGGAATTGGAGGTTTAATACATCATTACTCAATGATCAAGACTTCATCAGTTATGTCAGGAGAGAATGGAAAACCTTTATAGAAATCAACGATACACCGGGAACCTCACCCTGTGTTCTTTGGGAGACTGGGAAGGCAGTTATGCAAGGTAGAATTATTTCATATTCATCGCACAAGAAAAAAAAGGACATGCTACCTGAATTAGAATTAGAGCAAAAAATAAAATCTCTAGAGATTAAATATGCTGCCTCTCCAACCAATCATAGAATCCTAGAAGACCTAAGGAATCTAAAGATGAAATTAAATAATATAATTGATTGCAAAACTCAGTTCCAGAGAGATCAATTACGCTGGGAGAACATTGACCATGCTAACAAATGTGGTAAATTTTTAGCTAACCAGTAAAAAAATAGTAAAGAGAAACAAATCATCCATTCAATAACTAATGAGAAAGGGAATATTACTCATGATCCCCATGAAATAAATGATACCTTTAAATACTTTTACCAAGAGTTATATACGTCCCAAATAGATCCATCCACCTCAACCATAGAGGAGTTTCTGAATAAACTAGAACTGCAAAAGCTAAAGGAAGAACAAACCACAACTCCAGACTCATTGTTATCTTTGGCAGAACTACATGAAGCGCTGCAGCAGATGCCCAATAAAAAAGCTCCAGGACCAGATGGATTCCCAACTGAATTTTATAAAGAGTTCTGGTCCATGCTGGCACCCAGCTTTTACAAAATGGTAGCTGAAATTAAAGAACAGCATTCATTACCCACAAATACGAATTCTGCCTTCATAAGCCTGCTCCAAACACCAGGAAAAGACCCTACACTCCCATCAAGTTAGAGACCAATTTCACTAATAAATGTAGATCTAAAAATAGTGTGTAAAGCACTTGCTAGAAGATTAGAAAAAATCACTCCATATATAATTCACTCTGACTATTATGTCATGACTCATAAACTAGAGTCAGCCATCGTCTTCTTAGATGCAGAAAAAGCTTTCGATAGAGTAAACTGGAAGTTTCTTTTAGCCACTCTGCACAAATTCGGCATTGGGAAATCATTCATAGACTGGATCCAAATATTATACAGCTCAGCAAACGCCGCAGACAGAACAAACAACCAGATCTCACCAAGGTTTAATCTGCATAGAGGGACAAGACAGGGCTGCCCACTTTCCCCATCACTATTTGCAATATTTATTGAACCTCTAGCCGCAGCAATAAGACAGCATGAAGGAATTACTGGAATATCGACCAAATCAGTAAAATCACAATCCATCCATCCATCCATTTTCATCCGCTTATCCGGGGCCGGGTCGCGGGGGCAGCAGTCTAAGCAGAGAGTTCCAGACTTCCCTCTCCCCGGACACTTCCTCCAGCTCTTCCGGTGGGACCCCAAGACGTTCCCAGGCCAGACGTAGTCTCTCCAGCGAGTCCTGGGTTTTCCTCGGGGCCTCCTACCGGTGGGACATGCCCGGAACACCTCCCCAGGGAGGCTTCCAGGAGGCATCCGAACTAGATGCCCGAGCCACCTCAACTGGCTCCTCTCGATGTGGAGGAGCAGCGACTCTACTCCGAGCTCCTCCCGGGTGACAGAGCTCCTCACCTTATCTCTAAGGGAGCGCCCAGCCACCCTGCGGAGGAAGCTCATTTCAGCCGCTTGTATCCGTGACCTTGCCCTTTCGGTCATTACCCAAAGCTCATGACCATAGGTGAGGGTAGGAACGTAGATTGACCGGTAAATTGAGAGCTTTGCCTTTCGGCTCAGCTCCCTCTTCACCACGACGGACAGATACACCGACCGCATTACTGCAGCCGCAGCACCGATCCGTCTGTCAAACTCACGCTCCTTCCTTCCCTCACTCGTGAACAAGACCCCAAGATACTTAAACTCCTCCACTTGAGGCAGGAACTCTCCTCCAACCTGGAGAGAGCAAACCACCTTTTTCCGGTCGAGAACCATGGCCTCAGATTTGGAGGAACTGATTCTCATCCCAGCCGCTCCACACTCAGCTGCAAACCGCCCCAGCGCACCATTCGGGTTCAGAACAGGGAGGCCGTTCCTCCCAATCACGCCTCTCCAGGTATCACTGTCGTTACCTACGTGGGCATTGAAATCTCCCAGAAGAACGATGGGGTCCCCAGTTGGAGCGCTTTCCAACACTCCCTCCCACTCCCTCCTGGCCCGGCCACCAGGCGCTCGCATACGAGCCCCAACCCCGGGCCTGGCTCCAGGGTGGGGCCTCGGCTGCGCCATACCGGGCGACGTCTCTGGCCTTGGTGGTTTGCCTTTCATAGGGGGGTTATGAACCGCTCTTAGTCTGGCCCGTCGCCCAGGACCTGTTTGCCTTGGGAGACCCTACCAGGGGCACTCAGCCCCCCCGACAACATAGCTCCCGGGGTCATTCGGGCACACAAACTCCTCCACCACGGTAAGGTGGCGGTTCAGGGAGGAGAACCTCTAGCCGCAGCAATAAGACAGCATGAAGGAATTACTGGAATATCGACCAAATCAGTAAAATCACAAAATAAGTTTATATGCTGACGATGTGTTACGTACTGTTTCTCCTGGAGCCACAGACGTCTCTTCCTACAACTATTAGCCTCATAGATGAATTCTCAGGACTTTCAGAATACTCTATTAACTGGACCAAATCTATAGTGCTACCACTTAACGTTAAGGTGACTAAGATCTCTTCTATCACACTCCATTCAGGGAACATTAAATACTTGGGCAATGAATTGTCGTCTAGGCTATCAGAGCTTATTGATCGAAACTACAATCCATTATTAAAACAAATAGAAGCCAACCTCAAAAGATGGCAGTCCTTACCCATTTCACTTATGGGAAGAATTGCCACCATAAAAATGATGATCCTGCCAAAAATTAATTACATATTCTCAATGATTCCAACTCAGCCAGCCCAGGCGTGGTTTAAGACATTAGACTCCTACATCTCACAGTTTTTGTGGAAAACCAAGCCACCACAAATTAGTTTTGAAACTCTTCAAAAATCCAGATGCAGCCTAGAACTCCCTAACCTTCACCACTATTTTCTTGCCAATAGACTGAACCATGTCCACAAATGGATAAAACCCATGCCAGCAGACTCCTTCTGGATAGACATTGAACAAACATTTTGTGGAAATATTAAAGTTGCAGATCTGCCCTTTATCAGCACCAAAATCAAACATAGTTGTTACCAGAGCATTAGCATAAAAGCATCTCTGACAGCATGGTGGGATTTTCTTAAAAATAACCGGTCTTCGATTACTCTTTGCCAAAACACACCTCTCTGGAACAACCCAGACATCATACAAAACAAAAAGGCAATACACTTTCCAACTTGGCATACCAAAGGGATAACACATCTGAAACATGTTTTCACAAGAGACAAGTTAAGAATTAGTGTCCCACTATTATACTACTATTATTAGTAGTATAATAGTAGTACCAGTACTACTGGCACCAGTAGTATATAATACTATTGTCACGGCGCTCTAGGTAGCGGACCCACACGCACAGCGGAGACAAGGCTCAGTGAACAACAAGGGTTTATTTGAGCTCGTGGTCAGGCAGGCAAGGGTCGGTACACAAAGACAGCGGTTTCAGTACAGGCAAGGATCTGGCAATCGGTGGTCAAAAGACAGGTTTAGGTCGGACTTACGGCAAGGCGATATCACAGGTGAGGCGGGTGGCAAGGTCAGGAAACAACAGGGTCGGTAACAAAAAACAAGGGATGAAGAAACACTGGATCGCTGGCAATAACACACAAAGACAATCTGGCCAGGTGCTGGGCTTAGAGGTGGTGCTTAAATACTAATGAGAACACAGGTGAGTAATGATTGATAGAATACAGCTGATGATATCACGTGACTGCAAAGTAAAGCTAAAACAAAAGTGACAAGACAAAACCGGAAGTATAAGAAAATAAAGCAGGAAGTGAGTCCAGACTGTGACAACTATTATACTACTGGTGCCAGTTTCTTAGAATACCAACAACTAAAGTCAATACTTAATGCAAAAAGTAAGAATACTCCCATCCACATGCAACCACCACCAGTAATAGAGCGATTTATTGATATATCATGGAAAAGGACAGTATCCAAAATCTATATCTTAATTTCCAATGTAGATCAGACAGTGAGCCTATCGATCTCTAAATAGGAAGCTGATCTCAACATCACCACTAATTACACGTTCTGGAATAATATATGTTCTAATTTATTCAGAATGACAGAAAATACAAATTTACAACTAATACAATATAAAATTCTTCATAGAACTCACTATACAGGACAAAGGATGTTCCAAATGGGTCTCACAAACTCCAATATTTGCCCTCACTGTACAGAAAACACAGCAGATAGATTCCTACATGCATTCTGGTCATGTTCACCTGTGCAGCAATTTTGGCAAAGAGTATGTGAACACCTGTCAACCCAGTTAAGCTGTTCAATCCCAGCGGCCCCTGCACTTTGTCTTCTAGGAGATCTAAGTGGGCTTGATCTAGAGACAAACTCATCACACACACTCTTTTCTGCCCTCTGTGTCGCAAAGAAAATCAACCTTGTGAACTGGAAAACTAAAAAAAATTAAGCATTACTCAGTACCTGAACAGCTTGTTAGATTATACCACCTTAGACGCATTGTCTGCTTCATCAAATCAATGACCAAAACTGTACTCTGATTGATTCCATTCCCAGATAAGGATGCATGGAGCTCGGGTGCTGCGTCATGTCTGGCACAGTGGTGGGGGGGAGATTGGTGGTTGGGGGTGCCTGCTTAACTTTTTTTTTTTTTTTTTGTTCTGTCCAGCAGTTTAACAAGCAGCATATCTTGCGCTAAATGCCATATTGTGACGGACAGCTTTGCTTTAACAAGAGGAGTATATATAAAATATATATACTCTTCTTGATTTATGGTTTATTTAATGGTTTATTTAGCTAATGCAAAATATGTGTGACGTTGCTGTGTTGGTGGAGAGGTTAAGTTTCTGCTTTAGGGGGCGTATGTGGGAGGGTGTGTGTGTGTGTGGGGGGGGGGGGGGGGGGGGTAAGGGGTGCAACCAGCTGTTGAAACCAAGCAAATCTGTTAAGTAAAAAATCGGAGCAAAATAAATAAGAAGCAGGGATGTACCTTAGGCTAACACATTAACACATTCATAACTAAACAACTGCTGTACTGTGGTTTACCTTGGAGATTAATACTAATACCAATAATAGTGTTAAGGTATGTGCACATACTCATACAAACATATACATACAGATGGAGCGGTTCATTTTCGCTGATTTCAGTCGACTGTCAGTCACCTTTCTGACGCTGATCACACACTTATCACACCCTCATCAGCCGACTGTCAGCAGCCCCCCTCCTTGGTCTGTCTGGGGAAGGTGTTAAAAATGTTAATGAGGCCACCCCCATTTTAGCACCAAAGACGCAATTCCAGGGTAAAACCAAAAGGTGGAGCTTTAGTATCTGACCTGTAGAGTTAGAGTCAAACAGCAAGTATAGGCACAGTTCTGAGAACAGGGCATAGATCTGATAATGTCAGTTCTACACTGTTTGCTAGGGCATACAGACAAACAGACAGACAGACAATAGTCTGTCTAAACAGTGAACTAAAAAGTTGAGAAAACTTGAAAAGTTGACCTCATTTCAGAATTGAATGTTGTACTAACTTTTTTTTTAATCATAGATAAGCATCGGCAGCTCACGCTGCCACAGCTGCCAAACTATCTTCTGGAGGTTTATCAGTTACTGGCTGTATTAGGTTGAGTTGGACTTCACAAATGAAATTAATACATTCTCATTCTATATAGGGCGGCACGGTGGTGCGGTGGGTAGCACTGTCGCCTCACAGCAAGAAGGTTCTGGGTTCGATTCCCGGAGGCGGACCTGGTGCCTTTCTGTGTGGAGTTTGCACGTTCTCCCCGTGTTTGCGTGGGTTCTCTCCGGGTTCTCCGGCTTCCTCCCACGGTCCAAAGACGTGCATTAGGTTGATTGGCTTCTCTCCATTGCCCGTAGGTGTGAGTGTGTGTGCGAATGGTTGTGTGTCTATGTGTTGCCCTGCGATGGACTGGCGACCCATCCAGGGTGTACCCTGCCTCTCGCCCGTAGCCAGCTGGGATAGGCTCCAGCACCCCCGTGACCCCGCACTAGGGAGTAAGCGGTTAAGAAAATGGATGGATCATTCTATATATTATTCTTATTCACTTGAATGTAGTGTGTGTCAGTCTGCCTGCTTCAGGAGCTGTTTTAAATTAAAAAAGAACATTTCAATGTTCTAATCAAGCTTAGATGAACATAACAATAGAGAGCCTCTTTTCAGACAGAACGACCAATCCACACCACCAGTTAGACTGGTTTCACACCACCCCCTTCTCCCCAAAGCACCAGAGTCCTGCAGTGCTGTTACCTGATGTAACCAGATACATTTGTGAACTACTTCATCCATCCATCACTTATAAGAGCCTAGTGGTTAAAGCACACAACTTTTCACCCACAGTTTTTAATTAAACTGTTTTTGTTAGTTGGTGGTTTAAATTAAGAAACTTTTATATCCTAAAGCCATAGACTTAACACTTTCTTTTTAACAAGTTTTATTCACAGATTTTATAAACCTCCAGTTCATTTGACCATTTTCTAAACCAAGTTGTCTGAAAGTTGGGTCACTACATTCTTTTAGAGCAGAAATGTTTCTCAAGGAGCTTCTACATTATATGTCCTTCATGGGGGACATGGTCTTCACACCTTCTCACAGTCCTTTGTTCAACTGATGAGCCAGTTCTTTACAGGTGTGAAGTGAAGCCTATTGTAAATAGAGGATAGTGCCTAACTTTACTCAGACTGAAGGTTCCTGCACTTTTGGTAATGTTTCTGCTTTAAGAAAAGTCTGTAAGTTAACTTGAAAATGATTGAGCAGTCACAATCAGCCGATTGCAGTGACATTTGGCAGTAAAAGGTGACTGAAATGACACGGAACTGAAAGAATATCAGCTGGAATAACTCATAACACATATGTATGCAGATCTCTGTATTTTGTGTCACTTGAATTTGTGTGGTAAACAAAAGACACCAGAGGCAGGTTTACACCAGGAGTCTCTAGCTGGGAGCTTCTGTGCCTTAACCACCAGGCTGTTGGTCCTCTGAGGCAGACGTACTGTATGGACAGTAACTAAATTCCTTCATACAGCATTATGTTAACAGAGCCTTGATTTGAGTGGAACCTTTAAAGTTATGGATCCATGAAGAATTTTCTTTTTAAGCACTTTACAAATATATCTGGTTTTTATGGCTCAGGTGAAGTTGTGTTGAAGTTGAGTCATGTCAACTCTTTCAGTCTGGTGTCCTTCTTGGGGGAGGGTTCATCACACCTACTCACTTTTGTGTCTTTTGTTCACGTAACGAGCCAGTTCTTTGCAAGTGTGAAGTGAAGCCAAACTGGAGGATAATATGGAACTTCCCTCCGACTGAGGAAGCTTTTGGTCTTTGTCAGTTGTCAAAAAATGCCAGTAAATTTAGAGCTAAACATTACAAAACAGTAATACATAAAATATCCATGTGGATGTTGACTGAATGTTTGACTAAGGGCATTGTATTCATAACAGCTGTAATTTTCTACTTCTTGCTTAGACATAAATAACTTTAAGTTCAGTTATAAACTACGCTCATTTCTGTTATATATATATATATATATATATATATATATATATATATATATATATATATATATATATATATATATATATATATATATATATATATATATATATATATATATATATATATATATATATATATATAATATATAGTACACAAACCTCATGCACTTCCAATCTGCCTATGGGCCTGCATTACACATCACTGCTCCACCTGGTGCATGAATGTTCAATTGCAGGTCATTTCTTAAAAAAGGTTTAGGGGGCGTTAACAAGGCAGCCACGCATTAAGTACATCACAGTGGGGGGTCATGACTGGTGTAGGGGGGCTTGGTGGAATGATACCTAAGTCATGCTAATGTCATGACAAGATCAGTGTGAAATCCTGCAGCAACGAGGCAACGGAAATTTGCCGCTCCATCTGTATCATATACATACACGTATGCATTGTTATACATATCCCATACTACTTAATAAAAGTCATGACATACAACACCACAATTTCCATATTCACACATTATTAATATTGGTAGTGATAAGTATCAGTAATACTTACAGTTGGATTTGGAAAGTGTCCCACTACAAGGTTTGTAAGGCTGTAGCTTAATATTATTCACCTAAAGGGTGAGGCAGATATTGGTGCCTGCTTACCTAAGGAACCGGGACAACAGGACTGGTGGATTCTGGGCTGGCCGCATGGGTCCCCTGCGGCGGGGGTGCGGTGGCTACTGAGACCGGCGGTCCTGTGCCGGAGTAGGGCCATTTTGAGGGTTGGCGGTGCCTGTCTCCGTGGAGCGGAGGCGGGCCTCCCTGCCGGTGTGCGGAGGGCGGACCTGGGGGTGGAGACCTTGGTGACCTGTGTCCGGGGGAGTCCCTCCGGGGGTGCCTGCCTGTGCCCGGAGAGGTGTCTCCCCCCTGGGGCGCTGCCCCTGCTTGGGTGGGGCGCTGCCTGCCCTAGCGGTTCGATGTCCTCTGGTAACTGCTCAGGCCTGATGTGGGGGGGTTGGCGGACTACTCAGGCTACGACCTTCATTGGGCCCTGGGCGGAGGTTGGCCCTCAATGCACAACCGCATTGAGTATGTGTGTAGGTTTGAGTGTAGCACTACACGGGGCGAGCATGGGCATACTTGAGTGACAGAATGGGTAAGTATGAAAGAAGGGTGAGGATGGCTATGGCTGTGCTGCGTGTGGTGCCTGGGCAGTAGTACTGCGGTCTCTGGGTCTCGGCTGTCTCTTCCTGGCTGGGGGTTGTGGGGGGCGGTGGGATGTATAGCAGAGCCAGTCGGGAACCTGGCTCTGCTAGCCCTGGTGCTCTGCTTCCCAACTACATTTCTCCACATTCATCCACTTAGGCCTGCAAGGGGCGTCCTGCTGATGGAGGGACCGGGGCTACCGGGAAGTGGTTCCGTCCCTCCCAAGTGGGATGCTCTGCAGTTTTAATTGCATTAGTCATACACACTTCCGGGGGGGGGGGGGGGGGGGCATTAGACGGAGCCTTCACATTGATGGCTAACAAGTGGCAAGATGGCACAAATGTGATCAAGCGAATGGTGTGGGTGCGAGAACGTATCTGAGAATGCATTGGTTCACGTATGATTGACTAGTTTGTTGTGAGAGAATTAATGGGGTATGTGTGTTGATGTGATGATGTGTGTTGTACATGTGGGTGGGTGTATGCGTCTTTGTTTGTGTGAGTTTGTATGCCTGTGGTGCGGTTGGGGAGTGGGTGGGGGGTTCGGTTTTCCGCCCGGGGTACGTTGATCGTCTGCCTGGGTGGTCTCTTTTCTGCTGACCCCCACCAATTGCTGGCCTTGTGCTGCAGGCCGGTGTGGTGCCAGGGGATGAGTTCGGGCCGATGGGGTAGGTCCCGCTCCGCTCGTGTAGGGGTGGTGGACTGGGGGTGGGCCCCACTCTGGGCGCGAGGGCATCTCCTGGCGGGCTCCCTACGGACCGTGGGTCCTCGGGCTCCATTCTTTCAGGCCGACTCTCCCGCCGGGGGGAATGTTTGCCCCTGGTTCTCATGGGGTGGACAGCGTTGACCCACGGTGGCCCACTCTGGCCTCGGGTGCTGTCTCTGCGGCTGCTTCAGCTCTGGTGTTGTATGTCATGACCTTTATTAAGTAGTATGGGATATGTATAACAATGCATATGTGTATGTATATGATATGTATATGTTTGTATGAGAATGTGCACATACCTTAACGCTATTATTGGTATTAGTATGAATCTCCAAGGTAAACCACAGTACAACAGTTGTTTAGTTATGAATGTGTTAGCCTAAGGTACGTCCCTGCTTATTTATTTTGCACTTGTTTACTTAACAGATTTGCTTGGTTTCAGGAGCTGGTTGCATCCCCCAACCCCCCACCCCACCCACACCCTAAAGCAAAAACTTAACCTGTCCACCAACACAGCACCATCACACATATTTGGGATTAGCTAAATTAAATACCAAACCATTAAATAAACCATAAATCAAGAAGAGTATATATATTTTATATATACCGCTCTTGTTAAAGCAAAGCTGTCCATTACAATATGGCATTCAGTGTAAGATATGCTGCTTGTTAAACTGCTGGACAGATCGGTGCGATGGCTGCAGCAATGTGTGCTGATCCATCGTGGTGAAGAGGTGAACCCCTGAGCCGAAAGGCAAAGCTCTAAATTTACCTGTCAATCTAGGTTCATACCCTCGCCTATGGTCATGAGCTTTGGGTCATGACTGAAAGGGCAAGATCATGGATATAAGGGGCTGTAATGAGCTTCCTCCGAAGGGTGGCTGGGCGCTCCCTTAGAGATAAGGTGAGGAGCTCTGTCACTCGGGAAGAACTCGGAGTAGAGTCGCTGCTCCTCCACATCGAGAGGAGCCAGTTGAGGTGGCTCGGGCATCTAGTTCGGATGCCTCCTGGAAGCCTCCCTGGGGAGGTGTTCCGGGCATGTCCCACCGGTAGGAGGCCCCGAGGAAAACCCAGCAAACGCTGGAGAGACTATGTCTCTTGGCTGGCCTGGGAACACCTTGGGGTCCCACTGGAAGAGCTGGAGGAAGTGTCCGGGGAGAGGGAAGTCTGAAACTCCGCTGTCCCTGCGACCCGGCCTCGATTGACAATGGATGGATGGATGGATAATAAGACAATGTATAAGAGGCATCATTGTAAAAAATATTGATGAATAGATGTTTTGAATTCTTCACACCACCCATACAATCAGGGTGTTGTGCTGTGAAGT
This sequence comes from Betta splendens, assembly GCF_900634795.4. Taxonomy (NCBI): domain Eukaryota; kingdom Metazoa; phylum Chordata; class Actinopteri; order Anabantiformes; family Osphronemidae; genus Betta; species Betta splendens. Next base: position 15,558,147 of record NC_040900.2, on the reverse strand, counting down.
TGGTTTAGGCAAAATCCAGCATGTTGTACCTGTACATACATGTTGATAGCTAATTTCTGCCTCAGTTTAACTTGATTGAGCTCTGCTGGCTTATATTTACAGATTTCATAAACAGTTAATTTGACCACTGCCTAAACAAGTTTATCTAAAGGTTGACTCATTACAATTACATTCCTTATAGAGTAGAAATATTTATCAGGGAGCTTCTACAGTCTGTGTTCTTCATGGGGGACTTGTTAAGTGGTCTTCACACCTCACAGTCCTTTGTTTAACTGACGAACCGGTTCTTTCCAGATGTGAAGCCTAAACATGTGGTAAACAAAAGACACCAGAGACAGGGATCAGACCAGGGATCTCTTGTTGGGAGCTTCTGTGTCTTAACCACTAGGCTGTTGGTCCTGTGAAAGTTACCTATAGACAGACACTAAATTCCCCTATACAGCGTAATGTTAAATCAAAGGGCTTGATTTGACACCAATCTCACCAATCAAGTGATGGAACCCTAATGGATTTTCCTGATTAGTAGTTCACAAATATATCTGGTTCCTATGACTCAGATGAGGTTGTCTGACAGTTGAGTCATGTCAACTGAATCTGCAGCAGAGGAGTTTGTAGCTTGTACAGCTTGTGTCCTTCTTGGGGGAAGGTTCTTCACACTTACTCAGTCTTTTGTCCACACAACGAGCCAGTTCTTTACAAATGTGAACAGAATTAGAACTAACGTGTGTAACTTTCCTCAGACTAAAGAAGCTTCTGGACTTTGTCAGTTGTTAGGTATTTCTGACTGGTTGAAAAAATGGTCAAATAAATTTAGTGCTAATTAATATAAGTACAGTAGAATATAAGAAGTAAAATTATTCAAGTCTCATTAATAAATAAAAGTGTTTGACAAGACTCAAATTTAGAGCTCTAGGTCTTGTCTTTGGCATTTATTTTTACGAAAACCTGAAAAACGAACTTAATATTTAACACTATGCATATGTTTGATGATTCATAAATACTATTTCTAGAGAGATTAACAACTTTCTATTTTGACTTTTCAATAGGTTAGGCATGGCACAGAATAAATGCTCATATGGAATATATAAAACATGTAATATTACTCGAATGATGATTCTAAATGATTCTAAATCGTTGTTTTGGTTAAATATTATATACAAATTAGTTCATTGAGTTGAGTTGCCATTTCATTTGAGTCATGTATCACAAATGTATCCTATAAATCGAAATGTATTTCATTTTCAAATCAGGTAACAGTAATACAGCAGGACTCTTCTCTTGGGGAGAAGGAGCTGGTGAAAAACCAGTCTGACCAGAGACTGAGAAATTAGGGATTTCATTATATTATAATAATAATTAATTTTAATTAATTTAATTATTTTAATAATTATAATAAACTAAATACAGTACTCATCTCTGACATGAGTTAAAATTTTACAAAGTTGCCAATTTCTCGGCTTTTCAGTTGAGGTTGTACGGTGACTGTTGTCTTTCTGTCTGTCTACAAAACAGTGTGTGACACACAGTTTCGTACAATCAGTTCCAAGGTTTGCTCTCAGAACTGCTTCTATACTTACAGATGGAGCGGCAAATTTTCGCTGCCTCGCTCCTGCTGGATTTCACGCTGATCTTGTCACGAAATTAGCATGACTTAGGGACCATTCCACCAAGCCCCCTACACCAGTCATGACCCCCCACTGTGATGTACTTAATGCGTAGCTGCCTTGTTAACATCCCCTAAACCTTTTTTAAGAAATGACCTGCAATTGCACATTCATGCACCAGGTGGAGCAGTGATGTGTAATCCAGGCCCACAGGCAGATTGGAAGTGCATGAGATTTGTGTATATATATATATACACAATATATATATATATATATATATATATATATATATATATATATATATATATATATATATATATATATATATATATATATATATATATATATATATATATGGATAGCTCAATCGGTAAAGTCACAGGACTTGCATGCGGGGGGTTTCTGGTTCGAATCCCCGTTAAGGCGAATAGGCATCCAGTGTAGGTCCTTGGGCAAGACCCTTCAAGCTATCGCCTACCTCATATCATGAAAGACAATGAACCACATGAGATACCGGCTCAGACGTCGCCCGGTCTAACAAGGTCTGCGTCAGGTGTTGGGGAACCAGAGCACCTTGGCGAGAAGTGGGCTACTGGAACAAGAAAGAAATGGCTGAGATGCGAGAACAAGGCTCTGTTGGAATGCTACTACTCAAGTAACCCTAGTCAGAGGGGTTACATGCAAAGAATGTGCGGTGAATGGGAACGGAGAAACCCACATTCAAGGCTGACCGTGAAGCAACTAGTAGCTCAGTGTTCCAACATCCACAAACGGCAACTGCTATCACAACTTGAGATTGACGAGATACAACACAAATGCTACGGCAAGGGGAGCCAGGACGCCAGGTCAGAGGGGAGGTTTCACCATCTCCCCAACCGGAAATTGGGTACGAAGCCCCAGTAAGCACAGATACGCTGAGCGAGGCAGCGACTGACCTGAAAGATAAGATCATGGCGAGACTGAACAGGCAACCCCGAACCCCACTACAACGGCTAAGTGAAGTACCATCAGAAAGTCTAACACAACAATCACAGAAACCAATGAGCTGATATACGCTTCAGCATCAGTGATCCTAGAGGTGCTTGGCTATAAGAGCAACCATGGGAGCCATGAGAAACAATACCCACCATGGAAACGAAGGTTGGAGGCAAAAATCAAGGCAGCTCGGAGGGAAGTGAGCCAAATGACAGAGACCCAGAGAGGTGCAATGAAAAGACCGATGCCCAAGAGGTACAGTCAGATGCCCATACCTGAAGCACTCGAAACTGCCTAGCAAAGGCCTAAGGAGATACACCAGAGATAACGTAGCCAGACGAATAAACCGGCTGTTCGCAACACAACCTGCGAAAGTGTACTCTCAATGGCAGGGTAATAACAACAGAGAAGACCCACCAAGGCTGGAAACTGAACAGTACTGGAAGGGTATATGGGAAAGGGAGGCATCACACAACAGTGATGCACAGTGGCTGGTGGATCTGAGGGAAGACCACAGCAACCTCCCTGAACAGAATCCAATGACTATCACAGTGGCAGACATCCAACATAGAGTCTCAGGTATGAAAAACTGGACAGCACCTGGCCCTGACATGATCCACGCCTACTGGCTAAAGAAGCTCACTGCAATCCATGAGCGCCTGGCAGCACAAATGAACCAGCTGCTAAGGGATGGGACTCACCCTGAATGGCTAACCGAAGGGCGAACGATCCTGATAATGAAGGATCCCTCAAAGGGCACAGTCCCATCCAACTACCTGCCAATAACCTGTCTCTCCACAACATGGAAGCTCATGTCAGGCATCATCGCAGCTAGGATAAATGGGCACATGAGTCAATACATGAGCGAAGCACAGAAGGGCATTGGTAAGGATACCAGAGGAGCCAAACACCAACTCCTGGTAGACAGAACAGTCGCCCAAGACTGCAGAATGCGACACACCAACCTTTGCACAGACCTGGATCGACTACAAGAAAGCCTATGACTCAATGCCACACACATGGATCACTGAATGCTTGGAGCTGTACAACATCAACAGAACTCTAAGGGCCTTCATTGCAAACTCGATGAGGTTGTGGAGAACCACCCTTGAAGCCAATGGGAAGCCACTTGCCCAAGTATCCATCAAATGTGGCATATACCAAGAAGATGCACTGTCCCCACTGCTGTTCTGCATAGGTCTGAACCCCCTCAGCCAAATAATAAACAAGACTGGCTATGGATACCGACTCCAGAACGGGGCCACCATAAGTCACCTCCTCTACATGGATGACATCAAGCTGTACGCCAAGAGTGAGCGAGACATCGACTCGCTGATCCACACCACCAGGATCTACAGCTCGGACATCGGGATGTCATTCGGACTCGAGAAATGTGGGAGGATGGTGACAAAGAGAGGCAAGGTAATCCACACAGAAGGGGTCTCACTTCCAGAAGGAAGAATAGCAGACATTGAGGACAATTACAAGTACCTTGGAATACCACAGGCAAACGGCAACCTTGAACAGGCAACAAGGAATGCGGCAACAGCCAAATACCTCCAACGAGTAAGGCAAGTCCTAAGAAGCCAGCTCAATGGCAAGAACAAATCCCGGGCAATAAACAGCTACGCTCTGCCAGTGATCAGATACCCTGCGGGAATAATAAGGTGGCCAAAGGAAGAGATACAGACCACAGATGTTAAGACACGAAAGCTCCTCACCATGCATGGAGGGTTCCACCCCAAATCCAGCACCCTGAGACTGTACGCTAGCCGCAAGGAAGGAGGCCGAGGACTAGTGAGCGTGAGAGCCACATCCAAGATCCATAAGTACATCAAGGATAAGGTCCCGACAGATGACGTGCTGAGTGAATGTCTCAGGCAGTGGAGAACAGAGGATGAGATGCTGAAAGAGGGACCATCATGGGAGGACAAGCCCTTGCACGGGATGTACCACCGGAACATAACTGAAGTGGCTGATCTCAACAACAAATCCTATCAATGGCTTGAAAGGGCTGGGCTGAAGGACAGCACAGAGGCACTCATCCTGGCTGCACAGGAGCAGGCCCTGAGCACCAGAGCCATAGAGGCCCAGATCTACCACACCAGACAAGACCCAAGGTGTAGACTGTGCAAAGAGGCCCCAGAGACGGTCCAGCACATAACCGCAGGGTGTAAGATGCTGGCAGGCAAAGCATACATGGAACGCCATAACCAAGTGGCTGGCATAGTATACAGGAACATCTGCGCAGAGTATGGACTGGAAACCCCAAGGTCAAAGTGGAAAACACCTCCCAAGGTGGTAGAGAACGAGCGAGCCAAGATCCTGTGGGACTTCCAGATCCAGACTGACAGAATGGTAATGGCGAACCAACCAGACATTGTGGTGGTGGATAAAGAGCAGAGGAAAGCCGTAGTGGTGGATGTGGCAATACCAAGCGATGGCAACATCAGGAAAAAGGAACATGAGAAACTAGAGAAATACCAAGGGCTCAGAGAAGAACTGGAGAAGGCTTGGAAGGTGAAGGCCACAGTGGTGCCTGTGGTGATCGGAGCACTAGGGGCTGTGACCCCCAAACTGGAGGAGTGGCTACGACAGATCCCTGGAAAAACATCCGAAATCTCAGTCCAGAAAAGTGCAGTCCTAGGAACAGCAAGGATACTGCGCAGAACCCTCAAGCTCCCTGGCCTCTGGTAGAGGACCCGAGCTTGGAAAGTGGATGAGACCACCCGCGGAGGGTGAGAATAGAGTGTTTATATATATATATATATATATATATATATATATATATATATATATATATATATATGTTATGAGTTTGCCAGTTGATATTTTTTCAGTTCTGTGTCATTTCAATCACCTTTACTGCCAAATGTTACCACAATTGGCTGATTGTGACGGCTCTATAATTTCCAAGTTAACTCACAGACTTTTCTTAAAGTAGAAACATTACCAAAAGTGCAGGAACCTTTACCATGAGTAAAGTTAGGCATTATGCTCTATTTACAATAGGCTTCACTTCACACCTGTAAAGAACTGTCTTGTCATTTGAACAAAGGACTGTGAGAAGGTGTGAAGACACACTCCCCCACGAAGGACACATAATGTAGAAGCTCCTTTAGAAACATTTTTTCTCTAAAAGAATGTGCCCAACTTTCAGACAACCTGGTATAGAAAATGGTCAAATGAACTGGATGTTTATAAAATCTGTAAATAAAACTTGTTAAAAAGAAAGTTTTAAGTTTATGGCTTCCGGATTTTAAAGTTTCTTATATAAAACCACCAACTAACAAAAACGGTTTGTTGTGGGTGGGAAGTTGTGTGTTTTAACCACTAGGCTCTTTGAAGTAATGGATCTCTAGATAATTTTCTATTTAAGTAGTTCACAAACGTATCTGGTCACATCACATCAGGTAACAGCACTGCAGGACTCTGGTGCTTTTGGGAGAAGGGGATGGTGTGAAACCAGTCTAACTAGTGCTATGGATTTGTCGTTCTGTCTGAAAAGAGGCTTGCTACTGTTATGTTCATCTAAACTTGATTAGAAGATTCAAATGCTCATTTTTTAACTTAAAACAGCTTCTGAAGCAGGCAGACTGACACACACTACGTCCAAGTGAATATGGCAGAATATATAGAATGAGAATTTAAGAATTTTATTAGGTACATTAGTAAAGTCCAATTCAACCTAATACACCCAGTAACTGATAAACCTCCAGAAGGTAGTTCGGCATCTGTGGCAGCGTGAGCTGCCGATGCTTATCTATGATTAAAAAAAGTAAGCACAACAATCAATGCTGACACGAAGTCAACTTCATGTCAGCCTTTAGTTGACTGTTTAGACAGACTATTGTGTGCCTGTATGCCTGTCTGTCTGTTTGTCTTTCTGTCTGTCTGTCTGCCCTAGCAAACAGTGTATAACTGAAATGTTTAGATCTATGTCCTGTTCTCAGAACTGTGCCTATAAAGGCATAATAAAGGCATTCTATTGTATACTTGGTGTTTGACCCTAACTCTACAGGTCAGATACTAAAGCTCCACCTTTATACCCTGGTTTTACCCTGGAATTGTATCTTTGGTGCTAAAATGGGGGTGGCCCATTAACATTTTAACACCTTCCCCAGACAGACCAAGGAGGGGGGCTGCTGACAGTCGGCTCATGAGGGTGTGATAAGTGTGTGATCAGCGTCAGAAAGGGCACTAAGCACTTTGTTCTGTCCAGCAGTATAACAAGCAGCATATATTACGCTGAATGCCATATTGTGATGGGCAGCTTTGCTTTAACAAGAGAGGTATATATAAAATATATATACCCTTATTGATTAATGGTTTATTTAATGTTTTATTTAGTTAATCCTAAATATGTGTGATGTTGCTGTGTTGGTGGACAGGTTGAGTTTTTGCTTTGGGGTGTGTGTGCGGGAGGGGGGGTGATGGTGCAACCAGCTGCTAAAAAACAAGCAAATCTGTTAAGTAAACAATTGGTGCAAAATAAATAAGCAGGGATGAACCTTAGGCTAATACATTCATAACTAAACAACTGTGGTTTACCTTGGAGATTAACACTAATACCAATAATAGTGTTAAGGTCTGTGCACAGCCCATACAAACATATACATGCACAAATGCATTGTTATACATATCCCATACTACTTAATAATAGTCACATAGGGACATACAGCACCACAATTTCCATATTCACACATTATTATTATTGGTAGTGTAAGTATCAATTGTAAGTATCAGTAATACTTACAATTGGGTTTAGAAAGCCTGTTTATCAGCTTAGGTGTTGAGTGTCCCACTACAAGGTTAGTAAAGCTGTAGCTTAATATATTTCACCCAAGGGTGAGGCAGACGTTGGTGCAGAAACAATTGCCACTTGTGAAAGCAAGGGTGATTGGAGCAGATCGGCCACTACGCTCAGCCAAACGAGTGGAGGGAAGAATCACAGTAGCCAGGGAGCCCACTCATCTTTAGTTCCAGGAGTGCAGGTGTTGCGACCGAAGCCGCCCACACAAACCCTCCCAGGCAGAGCTGCAGCAGCCACAGAGACAGCACCCGAGGTCAGAGTGGGCTACCGTGGGTCAACACGCCCCATGAGAGCCAGGGGCAAACACTCCCCCCGGTGGGAGGGTCGGCCTACGAGAAGGGAGCCCGAGGACCCACAGTCCGTAGGGAGCCCGCTAGGAGATGCCTCCTCGCCCAGAGTGGAGCCCACCCTCAGTCCACCACCCCTACACGAGCAGAGCGGGGCCCACCCTATCGGCTCAACCATATCCCTTGGCACCCCACCGGACCCGCAGCACAAGGCCAGCAATTGGTGGAGGTCAGCAGAAAAGAGACCACCCAGGCAGACAATCAATGTAGCCCGGGCGGAAAACCGGACCCCCCACACTCCAACCGCACCACATGCATACAGACTCACACAAACACAGACGAATACACCACCCATAAGTACATCAACACACATATACACCATAAACTAACTAACTAGATATACTTAGTACTTGATCCTGATTATACAGGTCAGACACTAAGCTTTTGTGATCAAAGCTCCACCTTTTGGTTTTAGCCTGGAATTGCATCATTTGTGCTAAAAATGGGGTGGCCACATTGGCATGTTTAACACTTACTGCAGGCAGCACAAGAAGGGGGCTGCTGGTAACCGGCTAATCCGTGAAAATTAACCGCTGCATCTGTAGGTAACTGACTAGATAAGCACACACTTGTCACAGATGTGACTAATTAGCAATTCAGCTTGCAACACAATACAGTTACCATACATGTTAGAATTTGATAGAACAATGACATGACCTCAAACAACAAGTCCATTTAGGTTATGACACAGGATGGTGTAATAACAGACATAACCGTGTTCATGTTCAATTTCCTATTGTAGTCATCACCCAGCTGTGGCTCTAAAGTGCAAAGTCTAACAGCGCCTTAATGGCTAATGCAACACACAAACAGAAACTGCCTTATATCACACGAGTGTGCAGTCTTGCCGCTTTGCTTTCTGTGTGGCTGTAGTCCTTAATTGCAACATGGCAGTAGCACAATTAGTTGTCCGTGTAGCTGATAACGAGCTAATGGCTATAGAAAACACAAGAGCGAAGCTACGTGAAACACGATTCCAGCTGGAGAGACCAGACCGATCAGGTGGTCCAGGCGACCACTCTCTGATTGTATCCAACAGCATGCCACTAGCTTGTGTGGAGTTACAGCAATTCATAGCAGCACATTTCAACAGGACAAAAGCTCTATCCACTGCTCCCTGCCTGTAGCCACTCAAAGGCCGATAGCTATTAGCTGTTCCCCACACAAGTGTGTGGTTGCAGCAGCTCACAGCAGCACATTTTAAGGGGACAAAGGCTCAGTCGACTGGCTGTAGCCGGTAGCATAGCTATTTTTTAGCTTTTCTCACACATGTGGGTTACTAAAGTCACAAAATGTGAAAAAAGTAGGAAATGCACTTCTACCATGCTCAGTGTGTGTAGACGTGACCCACAGAGTCAAAGGAACGCTCCAGAATGTCTAAAGAGTGGATTTTGCATGATCAGTCACCTTTAAACAAGAGGCTGTTTCTTCTTTAAATGTGTGAAGGAATGTCTGGACCACTGTATTTGCTTGAAGCTTTGCACACGGCTTCAGGTTGTGAAGTGGGCGCTGGGGGATATGTGTGTGTCTGCGTGTGTGTACTTGTAATTGCATCAAAGACAGAACCAAAAAACATATATGATCCTCACTCAGAGGTAATTACCAGAATGTGTGTGTGTGTGTGTGTGTGTGCGTGCGTGCGTGCGTACGTACGTGCGTGCGTGCGTGCGTGCATGCGTGCGTGCGTGTGTGACTCATTCAAATTTAAATGAAATTCTGTCTCATGTTGTACTAGGCCTTTGACTTTCATGCTGAAAATATGTCCTGGTTGAGCAGAGAGTGAGGACATTTTCTATTCAGTTCTATTAGGCAGCTATTTTTGGTGCCACAGGATACCCAGTGACTGTGTAGCGCGTTGTCAGAGACAAATTTGCATGAGGAACAGGCGTGGGGTGCCTTCCCACAGGAGGATATCAGTGTATGTATGGCTGATGCATGTGTGTTTCTGAGGGATGGGATTGAAGAGGATATTCAGTGCTTTTTTTACTTGCCTGCAGGACTGTTCTGTATGTGTGTGACAGAACGAGAGAGAGAGAGAGAGAGAGAGAGAGAGAGAGAGAGAGAGAGGCAGCTTGTGTGTACAATAATGGCAGGGCGTTCTCTCTCTTTCTCCTCTCTTTCTGGCTCGCTCCCCTGCAGTGATTAAGGGTGTGCATGCCCATCCTGTGTGTGTGTGTGTGTGTGTGTGTGTGTGTGTGTGTGTGTGTGTGTGTGTGTGTGTCTGTCTGTCTGTCTGTCTGTCTGTCTGTCTGTCTGTCTGTCTGTCTGTCGGTTGTTGCCTATGCTGAGCTACATCATGCAGCTCTCGAGTACCTTTCTGTAATTTTGTGTGTGTGTGTGTGTGTGTGTGTGTGTGTGTATGCACATACATGTGCATGTGTGCATGCATAAGCTCACACTGCACCTGCTGTCATTCCAGGGTAAAGCCTCAGGACATTTTGGGTCATGTGACAGACAGCCCTATATATCTACAGTATCATTGGTATTCTGGGCACACACTTGCATCCGAGCAGTGTGTGTGTGTGTGTGTGTGTGTGTGTGTGTGTGTGTGTGTGTGTGTGTTTGGTGGGGGTGTTGATAGCAAGAGTGAATGAGAAAAAAGACACAAAGTGCTTTGTGAGAGACAGACAACTCATGGAAAAAAAATAACACAAGAGAACAATAGACCTCATCAGAGCATTGAGACCTTTGTACAATCAGGGATACACACACCTGCTCACACGTCAACACAAATTTGTGCATATACATGTTTATTTGTCCACAGAATATAGATAAGCACCTCTAGGAACACACAGTACACACTATTTTTATCTCATCATGTATGAAACATGTATGCTGCATATTTACACACCTGCAAGGTGATGTCCTTTCCAATTCATGAGGGAGATCTGATGTAAATAATGAGAAGGACGATGCCCCGAGAATCGAATGTTGGAAAATGTCATCAACTGCTACACAAAAGAAGGTTTTTCATTAACTGTAGCAAAACTCTCCAACGCAGCATCAGTTCAGAATAGCTTAGGGTTAAATTCCATCTGATGCGATAAAAGCATCTTCACAGGCTATTTGCAATCCCTTTCACTGCACAAAGATGGCAAACTCCTGCTCTCCACTGTCTCTTCTGTCCTTTTAGTGAGGAAATATAGTTTAGTATATGCCTTCAGTTTAGTATATGCCCTTAGCTTTCACTGACAGACAGTCACATGCAGGGGTATCAGTTCCCTAAATAAGGCTTTAGGATCTAATATCATTTGCTAGCAAAGCACTCAGGTCTGCTTATATTGGAGTATCTGAGGTGTAGCAGATTCAAATTATTAAGAGTTTGATATTAATGCAGAAACATTAGTATACCTCGAAGTTGGAGCACCAGGTTTGTTTTAAAGCTGAAACCACGCTTGTATTAACCTAGTCAACGCCAGATATCAATTCAATGAGTTACCAGTCATGGACAGCAATAACCACTTTCTTAAAAAATCAATTATAATATATATATATATATATATATATATATATATATATAGATATATATATATATATATATATATATATATATATATATATATATATATATATATATATCTGTATATGTATATTGTATCTGTCTATCTATCTATATCTCTATGTCTATATGTCATCTCTATCGCTCTATCTCTTTCTCTCTCTCTATATATATATCTCTCTATACTCGATCTCTCTCATCTCTATCTATCTTATCTATATACTATATATCTCTATATATATATCTATATATAGGGGAGGGGGGAGCCAGGACGCCAGGTCAGAGGGGAGGTTTCACCATCTCCCCAAATTGGGTACGAAGCCCCAGTAAGCACAGATACGCTGAGCGAGGCAGCGACTGACCTAAAAGATAAGATCATGGCGAGACTGAACAGGCAACCCCGAACCCCACTACAACGGCTAAGCGAAGTAACATCAGAAAGTCTCATGGAACATGTGAATGCAGCATTGAGAGTGATCCCTACCACAACAATCACAGAAACCAACGAGCTGATATACGCTTCAGCATCAGTGGTCCTAGAGGTGCTTGGCTATAAGAGCAACCATGGGAGCCATGAGAAACAATACCCACCATGGAAACGAAGGTTGGAGGCAAAAATCAAGGCAGCTCGGAGGGAATGACAGAGGCCCAGAAAGGTGCAAGAGGTACAGCCAGATGCCCATACCTGAAGCACTCGAAACTGCCAAGCAAAGGCTACAAGCCTTGGCCAGCCGCCTAAAGAGATACACCAGAGATAACGAAGCCAGACGAATAAACCGGCTGTTCGCAACACAACCTGAGAAAGTGTACTCTCAATGGCAGGGTAATAACAGCAGAGCAGACCCACAAAGGCTGGAAACTGAACAGTACTGGAAAGGCACATGGGAGAGGGAGGCATCACACAACAACGATGCACAGTGGTTGGTGGATCTGAGGAAAGACCACAGCAACCTCCCTGAACAGACCCCAGTGACTATCACAGTGGCAGACATCCAACATAGAGTCTCAGGTATGAAAAACTGGACAGCACCCGGCCCTGACATGATCCACGCCTACTGGCTAAAGAAGCTCACTGCAATCCATGAGCGCCTGGCAGCACAAATGAACCAGTTGCTAAGGGATGGGACTCACCCTGAATGGCTAACCGAAGGGCGAACGATCCTGATAATGAAGGATCCCTCAAAGGGTACAGTCCCATCCAACTACCGACCAATAACCTGTCTCTCCACAACATGGAAGCTCATGTCAGGCATCATCGCAGCTAAGATAAGTGGGCACATGGGTCAATACATGAGCGAAGCACAGAAGGGCATTGGTAAGGATACCAGAGGAGCCAAACACCAACTCCTGGTAGACAGAACAGTCGCCCAAGACTGCAGAGTGCGACACACCAACCTGTGCACAGCCTGGATCGACTACAAGAAAGCCTATGACTCAATGCCACACACATGGATCATTGAATGCTTGGAGCTGTACAACATCAACAGAACTCTAAGGGCCTTCATTGCAAACTCAATGAGGTTGTGGAGAACCACACTTGAAGCCAATGGGAAGCCACTTGCCCAAGTATCCATCAAATGTGGCATATACCAAGGAGATGCACTGTCCCCACTGCTGTTCTGCATAGGTCTAAACCCCCTCAGCCAAATAATAAACAAGACTGGCTATGGATACCGACTCCGGAACGGGGCCACCATAAGTCACCTCCTCTACATGGATGACATCAAGCTGTACGCCAAGAGTGAGCGAGACATCGACTCACTGATCCACACCACCAGGATCTACAGCTTGGACATCGGGATGTCATTCGGGCTCGAGAAATGTGGGAGGATGGTGACAAAGAGAGGCAAGGTAATCCACACAGAAGGGGTCTCACTCCCAGAAGGAAGAATAGCAGACATTGAGGACAGTTACAAGTACCTTGGAATACCACAGGCAGACGGCAACCTTGAACAGGCAACAAGGAATGCGGCAACAGCCAAATACCTCCAACGAGTAAGGCAAGTCCTAAGAAGCCAGCTCAATGGCAAGAACAAGGATACCAAATTGTAGCTGGTGGAAATAGTCTATGTGTATGTTGCACAGATTAAAAGAAGTAAAGAAGGTGACTCTCTCTATTTCAACTTTGTGCCTACACACAAAGGAAAGCATGGTGATAAGTTGAAGTCCCTTTGTAACTTTAGGAATTTCCTGGCAAATCTGTAGATCAAGCATTAAACATCACACAGAAACCAATCTAATTTCAAATGAAAACATTTTGTCCACAGAATACAATTGTCAGGAACGGCAGAGAGAGGAGCAAAATGCACAGTGCGAGGTAGGTGGTAAAAATCAAAGTTTAATCCATAAATCGTGGTACAAGGCGGTCCAGGTCATTCACAGAAAATCTCAGTATTGCAGGTACAAGGGAGCAGGTGGGATCAGTTCCAGGAGCAGGCAATGGTTCGTTAGCAGAATCAACAAGATTACGGTACCGGCAGGGAGTAGGCAGGAGTCGGTGGTCAGGAAAACAGAATCAATACACGATAATCCGGACGGAGACAATTGCTGGAAGGTGGTGACTGGTATTCACAACGATCTGGCGGTTTGCTTGGGTGAATACTGGTGCCTAAATACTAAGGACTGATTACTAAATGACGGGCAGGTGCGTGTAATGACAACCGGAAGTAAAGTTAGTTAAAAACCCAGATTGTGACAACAATGACATCTGTTTCATGGAAGTTGAAAGCTCTGGTGCATCTGAACCAGAACTTGTGTCTAAATGAAGTCTCTCATTGTCTTGACGAGCACATTCCACATTTTATGGCTGGTGGTCCCAGTTCTGGGAGAGGCAGCTTCTCAGTGATAATTGTTACAGCCTGTCCTTTTGGCATGATAAGCAGAGGTGGAATCCTGTGAGATATACAGTTAGATCAACAAAGTGGACTCATGGTTCTTTGATATGGACATTTAAGATGTTGGCGCTAATTGGTGCCTGTTGTGATAGAAACCAGCCTCCTGTGGTGGAGAAAGGTTCAGGGTCCCTTATCTCTGGGGACTGGAGAGGACGTAGAGGCTCTTCAAAGGAGGGAGTTAAGTTCACATGTAGGTCAGTTTACCTCAGTCCAGACGTGGATTGCTACATAGTCCCCCACTTAGCTCACGCTGATCGAATGAAGATGGAGAACATCGTGAGGTACTTCCAGGCATCCACGGATGGCAGACAGTAACCTGTGGAACATTCTAATCCCATGAATAGACTGGTGCTTCTCTACTTTTTTTTAATTTCCTTATAAAATCGAAGGGGAAACCTGTCCTATGACTATGGGATGTCAAAGGAACTATCGTGAAAGAGTGGGACTCAGTACTAATAACATTCTAACCAATGGTGGTTACATAGCAACATTTCAGTTAATTAGTAGTAAAAAAACCTATAAATCAAAAGAAAAAAATATTTGGCCAAAGAGGGACAAAAAATAAGTCTAGCAAAAAGATAACACTAGGTCTAGTAAAACAAACAAATCTGCCTTTACATACTATAATCAATTAGTCAGGCTCCTACTGACTAAAGTGGATTCCTTTGTTACCTACATGTATGTGTGTATGTACTATATATATGTGTGAAGAAACATAAGGGGGAAAGAGAAGGGAAAGAGAAAAATTCTTTTCAGGTTTCTAAAGTTCTAACAGTATGATCTCAAAAAGTTCTGGTTTTGTGGCATCATCACCAAACAGTTTTCAAGCTGGTAATACCTTTTGTTGATTTTCAATTTGAGCTTTTAGGAAGCAGAGATAAAATATTCCGAATGTCAGCACGTAACCTAGACTTTTAAAGTTACTACAGTGGCGCCTGCATTAAATCACGCCTACGAAATAAACCAAATTGGAGCCTGGGCTTATCAAACTTCAATTCAATTCAATTCAATTCAATTTTATTTATATAGCGCCAAATCACAACAAAGTTATTTCAAGGCACTTTACAAAGTAATGTTTAAAACCTCACACAACTAAACCCAACAAATCCCACATACAGCAAGCATTTAATGTGATAGCAACAGTGGAGAGGAAAAACTTCCTCTCTAATGAGGAAGAAACCTCCAGCAGAACCAGACTGGATGTGGGTGGCCATCTGCCTCGATCGGTTGGGGTGAGAGGATAGAGAGAGAGAAAAGCACAGCAACAGCAACAAGCAACAACAGGCAACAACAGAGCACAGGCAGGACGGTTGGACCAGGGACTGGATGCAGGCAGGATGGTTGGATCCGCAGCTGCCCATCACAGACACCAAACTTTGAGTCCAATGATACTTGTAGGTGAGGACAGAGAGGGAGAGAGAGTGGGGGGGAGAGAGAGAGAGAGAGAGGAGAAAAGCACAACTACTGGAGAGAAAGAGACAAGGTTAGTTAAACATGGGACAATGATGGGAGGCTATTGGACAGAGGAGGTAGAAGCAAACAGAGGAGCTCAGTGTATAAATTAAGTCCCCCAGCAGTCTATGTCTATTGCAGCTTAACTAAGAGACGGTTCCTGTGACTAACAATAATTGCCAGTGACCTGATCCATCTCTAACCATAAGCTTTATCAAAAAGGAAGGTTTTAAGCCTAATCTTAAAGGTGGAGAGTGTGTCAGCTTCTCGAACCTGAAGAGGGAGCTGGTTCCAGAGGAGAGGAGCTTGGTAGCTAAAAGCTCTGCCCCCTGTTCTACATTTAACATACATATTTGTGGCCTGGTAGCTCAGTTGGTAGGGCATCGACCTCGGAAGGCAAAATGTCTGCGGTTCGAATCCCCGCCTCGGCAAGACACTTTCCTCTAGCTCCCCGAGCGCTGCTCATGTGGCAGCTCACTGCTCCCCCAAGGGGGATGGGTCAAATGCAGAGAATGAATTTCCCCACTGTGGGACTATTAAGGGTTAATTTCTTTCTTTCTTTCTTAAACATTCTAGGAACCACAAGTAGCCCAGCGCTCTGAGAACGAAGCGTTCTGCTGGGAGCATAAGGAACTATGAGGTCTTTAAGATAAGAAGGAGCTTTATCATTGAGTACTTTGTAGGTGAGTAGGAGAATTTTAAATTCTATCCTACATTTTACAGGCAGCCAGTGCAGAGAAGCTAATGTAGGAGAAATGTGATCTCTCTTTCTAAGTCCTGTCAGGACTCTGGCTGCAGCATTTTGAATAAGCTGTAGGCTTTTTAAGGAGCTGTTAGGACATCCTATGAGTAAGGAGTTACAGTAGTCCAGTCTAGAGGTAACAAATGCATGGATCAGTTTCTCTGCATCGCTCTGAGAGAGGATGCATCTGATTTTAACTATATTTCTAAGATGGAAGTAGGCGGTTTTGGAAATTTGTTTAATGCATGATGTAAAAGAGAGATCCTGGTCAAAGATGACACCAAGGTTTCTCACAGTAGAATCTAAAGCTAATGTTATGCCATCCAGGGTGGCTATCTGACTCAATAGTGTCTCTCTCAGATTTTTAGGCCCAACAATAAGAATCTCGGTTCTATCTGAGTTTAGTTAAAGGAAGTTTTGGGACATCCAGGATTTAATGTCTTTTAAACAACCCTGAATTTTGACTAGTTGATCTGTTCCATTTGGTTCCAAGGACATATACAGTATAGCTGAGTATCATCTGCGTAAAAATGAAAATTAATAGAATGCTTTCTAATAATCTCACCTAGAGGAGACATGTATAGGCTAAACAGAATTGGACCCAGCACAGAACCCTGTGGTACTCCATAGCTAATCCTTGTGCATGTGGAGAATTCATCATTAACATGAACAAACTGGAATCTGTTCAACAAATAGGATTTAAACCATCCCAATGCTGTTCCTTTAATCCCGATTCTATGTTCTAGTGTCTGTAATAGAATGTTATGATCAATTGTATCAAATGCAGCACTAAGATCTAACAAGATCTTAGTGCTGCATTTGGACAAGGACAAGGACAGAAACTAGACCATTGTCCGAAGCTAATAGAAGATCATTAGTGACTCTAACCAGAGCTGTTTCTGTGCTATGATGTTTTCTAAATCCTGACTAAAAATCTTCATACAGGTTATTCCCACTCAGGTGGTCAGATAATTGTTTAGCCACGATTTTTCCAAGAGTCTTGGAAATAAAGGGTAAATTTCAAATGGGCCTATAGTTGGCTAGTTCTCCAGTGTCCAGGGTTGTTTTTTTCAATAGAGGTTTGACCACAGCCACCTTAAAACCCTGTCGTACATAGCCTAGTTGTAAAGATTGGTTGATTTGATTTAATATGGACGAGCTGATTAAAGGTAGAATCTCTTTGAGTAATCTGGTTGGGATTGGATCTAGAAGACAAGTGGACGACCTGAAAGAGTTGATTATTGAGGTTAACTCCATATGAGTTATGGGGAAGAAGCTGTCAAGGTAAGACAGAGGATTTGGTATATTTAAAGTTGATGGATCTAGACAGTGCTTTCTGTCATTTGGAAGAAGTCGCTGCTGAATGTTTTTTCTAATGATGATAATTTTATTAGTAAAGTAGTTCATAAAGTCATTGCTGCTGAGATTTAAGGGGATAGTAGGCTCAACACAGCTATGACTCTTAGTCAGCCTGGCTACAGTGCTGAAAAGAAACCTGGGGTTGTTTTTGTTTTCCTCAATTAGGGAGGAATAATATGTTTTTCTAACAGCACAAAGTGCTTTTTTATATTTCATTAGACTGTCCTTCCATGCAATGCAGTTTACATTTATTTTGTTGGAACGCTACTGTCTTTCTAGTTGTCTGGTCCTTTGCTTTAGGCTGCGGATCTCTGAGTTATACCACGGAGCTAACCTCCTCTGATTCACTGTCTTCTTCTTCAGAGGAGCCACTGCGTCTAACATTGTACGTAGAGAAGCTGCAGCATCATCCACAAGACAGTCAACCTGTTCATAAGGATTAAGGTGACTGTTCTCTGTGTATCTACAAGACATTGAGGCAAAAGATGATGGAATTATCTGCTTGAATCTGGCAACAGCGTTGTCAGATAAACATCTGCTATAGTAACATTTCTTTCCAGCTGTTATAGGGTCAGTTGTGCTAAATTCAAAAGTTAATAAGAAATGGTCAGATAACAGAGGGTTTTGGGGAAGAACTATTAAATGTTCAATTTCAACCCCATGTGTCAGGACAAGATCGAGGGTGTGGTTAAAACGATGAGCGGGTTCATTTACCTGCTGTGTAAAACCAATAGTGTCTATTAAGGAGTTAAAAGCAGTGCTGAGACAGTTGCTGTCAACATCTACATGAATGTTAAAGTCTCCCACTACAATGACTTTATCTGTGCTAAGAACTAAGTCAGATAAGAATTCAGAGAATTCAGTTAAGAACTCCGAATATGGAGCTGGAGGACAGTAAACAATACAAAACACAACTGGCTTCTGAGTTTTAGAGTCTGGGTGGGAAAGGCTCAGAGTGAGGCTCTCAAATGAGTTATAACTATGTTTAGGTTTAGGAGTAATTAATAAATCTGAGTTATAAATTGCTGCTACTCCTCCACCTCTACCTGTACTTCTTGGAACATGATAGTTGATGTGACTCATTGGAGTCGACTCATTTAAAGTAACATATTCATCCTGCTGCAGCCAGGTTTCAGTGAGACAGAACAGATCTATGTGATGGTCACTTATCAAGTAAGTTATTAAAAAGGATTTAGATGAGAGAGATCTGATATTTAATAAACCACACTTTATTAGCTTACTGTTACTTTGTTCTGTAAGAGGAACTGTTTCGATGTTTATTAAATTCTGGTAAGTCACTCCTCTTTGATTTGTGTGTGACTTGTATAGTTTAGGTGGTCGAGAAGCAGACACAGTCTCTATGCGATAACTAAGAGTAGGAGTGGGTGGCGGCTGTAGAGAACATGCAGAAAGGCGTGTAAGACTGCGACTCTGTGTCCTGGGCTCCACTCTGAGTTGTCACGGAGTGGGGAGGCTAAGCAACATGGCCATGTTACTAGAAAGCAGAGAGGCTCCGTTCAACGTGGGATGGACGCCGTCTCTTCTAATCAGCCCAGGTTTTCCCCAAAAAGTGCTCCAATTAGCCACAAAGCCCACATCGTTTGCAGGACACCACCTAGACAACCAGCGGTGGAGCGATGACAGCCGGCTATACATGTCATCGCTGTTCACATTGGGGAGGGGTCCAGAGAAAACTACGGAGTCCGACATTATTTTGGCGAACGAACACACCGACTCAATGTTAGTTTTAGTGACTTCCGATTGGCGTAACCGGGCGTCATTAGCTCCTGCGTGTATTACGATCTTAGCGTACTTACGTTTATCCTTAGACAGGAGCTTAAGATAAGACTCAATGTCGCCCGCTCTGGCCCCAGGCAAACACTTAACTATGACCGCTGGATTCTCTAACTTCACGTTTCAGACTATGGAGTCACCGATGATCAAAGTGGGTTTCTCAGCGGGTGTGTCACTGAGTGACAATGCTGTGACGACTCCTTAATATTCTCCATTATCTTTACACTAATAGTTTGAACAATCTTTATGCTAAATTCAGATAAGGTTATTTTTATCACTGTACCACGTGTTTACTGAAAAGTCAGAAATTTCAACATTGCTCATATTGTTCAGATCAAAGATGGTAGCATGTCGTATCCTTATCATCCTTTAATTAACTTTGATGGATGGTCTGCGTGTCCCCCACTTAGTATATAGTTCACAAAATCAAACAACAAAACAACACAATGACCACTAATGAATTAATTTTGGTTCTTTAGTGGGCTTGTCCCCCACTTGGGAACTTTTGGTGGGAAGCTTTCTGGTTATAATCTGTTAGATCGTTCTTTCTATGTGGCCTGTATGCCACTTGTTGAAGAGTGTTGCGTGTAGTTTTGATTCATCTGTGTTTTGCGCGTGGAGGGTCATGGGCCTACGTCATCACTACCCCCCTTTGGCTTTGAGGCACCATGACCAAAGGAGAGTGAGGGCGTCAGAGCCATACGATAGTAGGCACATGATAAAGTACAATGATTTGCAAATGCTGTAAAAATGTTCCAACCAGTTCTGGATCGAATGTACAGGCAGGCCCAGAATGGTGCCTTGTTTGGTCAATGGATTAGCCTGACTAGTGGCGTCAGAGGGCGCCACAACGGTAAGGGTGCAGCATTGGACCTCTGTGGGCTGGTGGTGAGGGAGGGGCACAGGGTCACGGACTTGTGCCCAGATTCTGGAATGCTTGAGGTCTATTACTGGTTCCAAGCGGTTGAGTAGGTCTTGGCCTATCAATAGAGGAACCGTTTCCAGGGATGACACGTATACTGGATGAACAAACTTCATTGGACCAATAGACATATGGATCAAAGCCATGGCTGTAAGAATGGTCCCTGTAGGGGAGTAAGGTTGAATCTTCAGGGAGCATGGATGCAGTGTAAGCTGTTTGCCTGTCTGCTGCATCATTGATGTCAGTTTGTTGAGCAGTGCAGTAGATATTAAAGTGATGTCGGAAGCTGTGTCAAGAAGAGCCTCCTGTTTGAAGGTGTTTTCCATCCGTGACTGCTAAGTGAGGTTTTCGTGCAACCCCCTTTTTAGTGAGGTTCCCAAGAAATTGTAAGAAGGGTGGGTCACATGGAATGAGCGGATCATCATCATTGGGTGACTCATTAGAGTCCAGCGGAACCACCAAGACTGCACTGGAAGACTCTGGTGTCTCAGCCACACATGGTGTTAGGGCTGGAATGTGTGAGTGGCCCAGTCTCTGTAGGGCTTAGTGGAAGTTCTTTCTGAATAATCAGATCTAGCTGAGGATCTGGCTGTAAAGCTGTCAGTGACAAAACATCGGCTGTTCTATTCTTTTTCTCTCTGAGGTCTTGGGCAACTTGTTCAAGTGTCTCCAAGTCCTTTTCATTGAGGCCTGAGGCGTCAAAGTGGGGCTCATGTGGGGTATTTCTGTTCTCCACATAACCATTTCTATTCTCTTTATTAAAGGATTTGCGCCAAGGAGGACCAGGAGATATGTAATCTCGATGGTAACCGTTCTGTGCGTGTGGTCGTTCACCTTTGTCCCCCCTTTGCACTCGGAAGTCACTTCTGTGCTGAGGGTTAGGTTGATCTTCAAAGGAAGTAGAGGAAGGATGTTCCCTTTCATACTTCATAGAATTTGGCCTTTTGTCAGACCAAGATGACTTGGAATGGCTACGCCATGGGTTAGTTTTCTGAAACCTGTATGGTTCATGACTATCTTGAGGTCGATGGGATCTCCAGGGAGTTCTTTCGGTGTCCTTTGAGCCACCATCATAGGCTCCTTCTAATCTCAGAGGTAAATGTTTGGTGTCAATGTTGAACACAGTGCTTGGCTCAGGATTCTTTTGATGAATCTCTGTGTCTTGCAAACCCCAACGATGCCAGTTCACGTAAGTGTTGGCTGGAGGAGTTGCGTGGATTTGCTGAAATGCCAAGATGACTGCTAGTAGCAGGATGGAGGTTTTTGATAAAAAGTGTTTTGAAGTTTACGTCTTCCTCCATTCCTGGTTCATTTCTAGAGCCGAAGTAGGCTCGAAGAAGGTGTCGGTAGTACGCCTGAGGATCTTCCTGTCGGGCTTGCTTAATAGCAATAGCTGCATTAAGTCCAGATTGTGAGACAGTATCACTGTATTCCCGCTCTAGAGCATCGCATAGCAGGTCATAATCATCTCTGATTATGCTGGGTTGTCGTTCTATCTATTATCTATTATATCTATTCTAGGGTCATTGGACACGCTGGTATTAGGGTTTTTCAACTCATTGGTTGGCGCCATCTTACCAGTGTTTTGGTTACTGAGGTTGGTCAGCAGCTCCCTAGAATTTAGTGGTTCTCAATTAATCACAAAAAAATTTGACTCCTTCCTGATTGTATCTTTATACAGGTGAGGAGGCACCTAATCAGTTATTTAAATTCAAACGCTTCTTTAACTAGAGTAGATCAAAGGAATGAAATTTTTTATGGAAGTTATTTCTAAAAAAAAATTCTATACACAATATGGCAATCAAAGATAACAGGTAAAATTCAATCAAATAGAATAAGCTAAAAAAATTGCAAAGGTAATTTAGCCCACTCAAAAAAAATTCAATAATAGTTAGCAATATCAAAGTATTTGCAGTCTATATTCAAAGATCAGCAGTTACCTATCAATTAATTTTAACTTTAAGAAAAGGAGAACTCATTAAAGTCATACAATGTATGATTTAATCAAAGGTGGGTAAATAGGATTAAATGTGACTAGTCATAAGCAAAACAGTGTTTATCAACAATTAAGGCTATTTAAATCCAACTATGAGATGCACTGGGCCTACTCTGCTGGAATGCCTGCTTTCTGACTCAGTTAACCAAATCGGCCACTGGGTGGAGGCAGAGAGTATCACTCGGATTTTAATTCCGTTTAAGGACGACATGCGCTCTCGACTGGGAGGCGCTGTAAGGCGGTGACGTCAGCACCGACAACTTTTGGGCACGCCCCTTGAAAGGCGCTCGCTGCAGGTAAAGTTTTAGGTCAGTTGCGCTCTGAATGCAGGTCAGAGCCTTTAGTTCATACACTTAAGTTTAGCACGGCGGCTACATGCTTTGGGCTCCAAGGCCTAGCAACAGTTCAACGTTTGAACTGAACAGTATCGAGTCTTAACAACTTCGGATCATTTATTTCCCACTTGGCATTGCACAGTGGGCAACTTCAACGTTTTCACTATTTAACCGGTTTTCTTCAATAACAATAAGGAGTCCATATGACTCACCAAGATAATGTGCAATAAACGTCACTCTTCCCCTGTCAAACAGTTCGTTTTAACAGTTTATAGGGAGCTGGGTAGCTAATCCACCTGCTCTAAAGGGAAGGTCTGGATCAGAGGTGAATTAACTGGAACACGCACAGAATCGACTTAATCCAGGGCGCAGCCCTTAGTTCTGGAACACGTAGCAACCAAGGAACTCGCCAACAAGGCCTTTAATTTTACGGCGACGCTCAGTTATAACAATGTTTGCAAACACGCTTCAATCAAAACAATATTCTTCTTCTACGTATTTCTGACTTCGTCAGCAACGCTTTACTATCTGCGCGCCCCTCTCGGCTGGAGGACTTGCGCGGCGCAGACTTAAACAACAACACTCCACAGCGCACTGCCGTGTCAACTTGTTTTATTGTAAACCAACTAAGCTTTAGATCAAAATTTTTCGAACGTCAAACAAGAAATGCACCAACAACTGATTCTATTCAACCGAACTATGGTTCCCAACCTTCTCAGACAAGCAAAGGTATGAAATAACGCCTCACGCGGACGGCACCAATAATATGTAGCGGATTCAAATTATTAAGAGTTTGATATTAATGCAGAAACATTAATATACCTCGAAGCTGGGGCACTAGGTTTGTTTTAAAGCTGAAACCACGCTTGTATTAATCTAGTCAACGACAGATGTCAATTCAATGAGTTACTACTCATGAACAACAATAACCACTTTCTTGTGATAAAACCAAATCAGTCTCTTATGCCGTGAATTCTTGTTGCGGTTCAGTGACCTCTGCTTAAATCTGAAGAACAATGCACACAAAACCAGATTCCTTTTAACGTTTTATTAATCTAACACTACTGGATATATGAATAACATAATATGGAAATACTCAAATAAACAGAATAGAAAATGAGAGAACGATCAGAATGAGATGATGAACAGTGAATGAATCAATGAGTGAAAACACAAAGAATGGTCAAGACCTGAGTGTGTGATGGCTTTGATCAAGCGAAAAGAGTATTTGTCTCTAACTAATTCGAATCCAAGTATAACTAATCAATTTGGAATGTTCAATTTTAGAGCTTTGAGAAACACCAGAATTCTCAGAGGTTCAGAGATGTTCGTCTTGCCTTAGTTTAGAGCTGTAGCTGTTGTGCAGCGTCTCCCGTTACCAGTTCGGTTGAGCAGGCGTGCCCTCTCTGGTCCAGGTGCCGCGGCCTCTGGGCCAGGAATCGTCGCCCGCGGTGATGATGACGGCTCGGGGTCAGCGAAGTAACAGTCAGCCAGGCTGGACTTCCAAGGTGTTTCAAAGCTTCAGCGCTGCTTAAACTAGCCCAAAAGGGAAATAGGCTGGAATCTAATTTAACTAGTTCGATCAAAAATAGCGAGTCAATTAAGATTGTAATAGTTTCAGTTTCGCGGAGTTTCTTGATGACTTTCTAACGTTACAAATTTCGTCGTTCGTTCGTGTTTCTAAGTTTAACTTAGGTTTACAAAATTTAAGAACAAAGGAAAATTAAAGAAAAGTAATGCGACGCAAAAAGAAAAGATGAAAGAAGTTTGAAGATAGAGGGAAATCCGATTCCACCAGGTTGTCACTGGTTTAAATACCCCAGGGACAGTGGTCACTGCAGGGCGGAGAAATGAGTTCAACCAGTGGTGAAGAGTTCCACCTCTACAGATCAGGAATCAAACTATTGGATTTCGATTGCTAAATCTGGGATAACTAAGCTTTCCTCTTTTCATCAAGCTCAAAGTTCTATCACACCATAACACAATAAACATTTAATGATCACTTTGACACTCAAATGAGCAGAGAAGTCAGAATGGTTAAACATCAATATTAAATGCATAGAATATTAAGGTCTTATACGTGGTCCCTTACAACGCTGTAACAAATTAAATGTTATTTGTCACGTTTCATGTCACTTCCTGGTTTTACTTTGAAGTACAGTCGTAGCACTTCAATGTGTCAGCCTTTACGGCAATCTGTTTGCATTTTCAGCGCGGTATCACCGGGTTTTTAGCGCGTTGGAGCTGTGTTGCGTCTATTTGGCCTATAGGTGGCGATCAGCCCCCACACTGGCTTTTATGACGCTGTCTTAGATATAGGCCCATTTAGGACTAGTAACAATGCCCCTGTGGTGCAATGGTTTGTTTATGGTTAACAGCCTTGATGTGTCATTTTTTTCCCCGGGTTCAAATCCCGGTGGGAGCAGAAGTGTAATTACTGAACATTTTTATATTTTCGCATACATGACAGGCTGCCTGTATCATTTAGCAGAGCTACAGCCATGTTCCCAAGAGGTTCACCAGCCGCTTTCGGCAGTGAGTCATAGACGGACGTTGTTCTGCCCGCTTTCATGTAAACACGGAACTCTTCACAGTTTTTTCAAACGTAGATTTTGTTAATTTCAAAGTAACCAGCTGTTTATTTCATTATTCCCTCTTTCATGTCCGTCTGGTGAATGAAAGTGGGCGTGGCCATCCACGTCCCACAGCAGGGACACTGGGGGAAGGGGAAACGCTCATCAACACGCAGGACAAAGATCTGCGTTTCTCTGCTGCTACAGCCTCGGCTGCGTTGGGTTGTTAGTGTCCCTTTCACCTGTACCATATGAAATGTGTTCCTACAAAGTTGATCAGCCGCTTTCAGAATCAGAATCGTTTATTCCCCAGGTTTGAACAGGGCAAACATTTTTTTTTAATCACATACGGTTTGCACTGTAACGTCACCAAAAATTACGAAAAAACGACAGTTCAGTTTTAATAAATGTGCAATAAAAATATAAACAGAAAACGCTTGAAAGCGTTTCCGTTTCATATTCCGTTTATTTCGTTATTTTCCATTTCACCTGTACCACATAAAGTCATGAGCCATGTTCCTAAGAGGTTCACCAGCCGCTTTCAGCGTGACGCACGCATGGACGTTGTTCTGCCCGCTTTCATGTAGACACAAAACTCATCAAAGTAAAAGAGAGCTCAGTGCATCATTTGCAATTACAACAGGCTGAAAGAGGAGGCTGTAGCAGAGGAACACAGGTCTTTGTCCTGTATGTTGATGCGCCCACTCCCACAGTCAGCGCTTACCTTTGCTACGGGACGTGGATGGCCCCGCCCACTTTTATTTATCAGACAGATATGAAAGTGGGAATAACGAAATAAACGGAATGTAAAGTAAAATGCTTTGAAGAGTTTTGTCTACATCAAAGCGGAAAAATCACATGTGAACGTTTTAATTTTTTTTGTAAATAAAAATAATGTTTGCCCTGTTCAAACCTGGGGAATAAAAACGATTCTGAAAGCGGCTGATCAGCTTCGTAGGAACACATTTCATATGGTAGAGGTGAAAGGGACACTAACAACCCAACGCAGCCGAGGCTGTAGCAGCAGAAAACCGCAGTTTTTTGTCCTGCGTGTTGATGTGTGTTTCCCCTTCCCCCAGTGTCCCTGCTCTGGGACGTGGATGGCCCCGCCAACTTTCATTCACCAGACGGACATGAAAGAGGAAATAACGAAATAAACAGCTGGTTAACTTTGTAGGAACATGGCTGTAGCTCTGCAATGTCTTTATGTGGAACAGGTGAAAGGAGTAATAACGAAATAAACGGAATATAAAACGGAAACGCTTTCAAGCGTTTTCTGTTTAATTTTTTATTGCACATTTGTTAAAACTTGATGGGTGTCTCTCTTTTGAGTTTTGTCTTCGGCTAAATAAGTGTAAAACAGTCCTTATTACTCATGCAGAATCAATATATGCAGAACAAACAACTTGCTGCATTATTGAGTCAGAGATCTACTGAGTCCTGGCGTTCTGGCATACCATAGAGAGAGTTTATTACAATTTATTTATTTTTATTATATAATATTCTCTACAAGTTAGCAGTGGTAGTCTGCCAGACTTGTGTGAAATACCATAAGAAGAGCATTTAAAAAAGTCAAATGAAAGGTTTTGGCGTCTCACAGCTACGTAGGTGCAGCTGATCACGCGCCCGATCTCCCATGGAGTCTTTCCTTGTCTCAGAGCTAAAGTATTTTACACCTATTGACTGAGTGGAGACAATATGTTAATGTCTCTGTGCCAATACGTAGTAGGGGATGGGGTTTGAAGTTTGCTTTGCAACTGAATCAACATCAGACGCCGTAACTCGCGCGGAGCGAGTTCCAAATCCACTGTGTTGCCTGTGTAATAAAACTTTGTTTTTCTTCAGATATTGTGGTAAATGTCATTACGGTAAAGTATAATAATGCAGCTTCCGTTTAAAGGGCACATTGACTATGTCTTAGTGTTTTAACTGTTTAATTGAGCACCTTAAAAGTGGTCAAAGTGGTTTATGCTGCAGAGCAGGACTTATTTTCGTTTTCATTCAGTAAAAAACGTTATCATTTATCGTGCGTAATAGGCACATGTAAAACAAACAAGCTGCTGCATTAATGCGTTGTTGATCTGCTGAGTCCTGATGTTCTGACGCGCCATAGAGAAAAAAATTACAGGACATACTGTATAAGGACAGCAGCAACTTCAGCAGTTGACAACAAACACTAGCGCGCATTGACAACTTGATCCAAGTCATCTGCCTATGAATAAGCGGCTCCTCAGCACCATCATTGGAACGTCACATCACTGTCTGCTTCAGACGGTGACGCCACTTCCCCGATTCTCTGGTTTCCTGCATTTGACAAGCATACATTTCTGGTTAAGCTCTACCTGGACACATCATCTGTCATTCGGGCTTTTCATTCAGAGTCAGAGCAAACTATAGGTCATTGCGGTCGGAGTAAATTTTAAGCATTTGATTAACCTTAAAAGCTGCTATAACGCGAGAACGACTTAGTTTTTCGTTCTCTGCTTTTTTCTCAAAACGAAAAATCAGCTTAAAATCCAACTCCGTGCCTTGTGTCGAAAAAACAACAACACTCGAATTCCGTTTGTCGCTCATATAAAGAGAGGACGAAACAAATCCAGTTTGTTTTGTATTTTTTCCTCATAATCAACAAACATCACGCGCTGGCGACGCGCACGTACTGCGGTAAAAAAGGTGGTCGCTTTGAAGTGCTACGACTGTACTTCCTTTTCTCGTTTCAGTTGTTCACTCCCCGGTTCATTTAGCACACCTGTCAGGAATTAGTTAATCAAGCACCAGTATTTAGTCTTCACCTCTCACACACTCTAGCTGCCAGATTGTCAACTCATAGCACTTCGATCCAGCGTTCCCGTATAGTCTCATGTGTTTGATCCTGATTATCCTGACCACTGAGTCCTGTCTGATCCCTGCCTGTACCTTCGTTTGGATACGAGCCCTGCTCGATCATTTGGCCCATGAGTTTTGCCTAGTCCTCATCTATACCATCGCTGTGCTTCCCTGTGAACCGAACCTTTGCCTGCCTATTGGACCTGATATTGCCTGCTCCTTGCCTGTACTTAAAGACCGTGCTTCTCGTGTATGAACCTTGCCTGTCCCTGACGCTGTCTCTGCCTGGCCTCGTTTAAACCAGCAAAACCTCTCATGTATGACTCTGCCTGATCTGACCCCGTACCTGGAATAAACCATCCTTTTACCACCGTCAAGCTGTGTGCGCTGTGCATTTGGGTCCTCATCCGTGTGTTTGTGACAGAACAATCTGGCCAGACTTGGACCCAGCCAGCGCCAGCCTGCACCCAGGTCTGTTACGGTTTTTTCCCTTGTTTTTCCCCTCTTTCTCTGTTCGTTCGGCTCCGTGCATAACCACGCACTGGAGCGATGGAATTTATTCCCCCGAGCTTACCGGAGGATACCCGTGGCGATTTCCAGAGGCTAGCGAAGGAATACGCGGAAGCCGGCAGTTCCAAGGTTCGGCTCGGCATTGTAGATTTGGCCATTGAAATCCTGGAGGAGGAGTTTTGGTGGCGTGAGTGCAGGCACTCTTTGACAGTCTCCAGCTGAGGCGGAGGGATTTGGCACACGCGCTGCGCGCATCGTCTGCCCGTGTCTCCGTAGCTGTTCCTGTCGCCGCTCCGGCGTTTCATGTCTCCGTTCCTGCCGCCAACCCAGCGGATCCTGTTCACGTTTCTGTCGCCGTTCCGACGGTTCACATTCCTGTCACCGCTCCTGCGCCTCCAACCCAGGCTCCCAACGCCGCTGCCTCTGTTCGCCACTCGGACCCAGCTACAGAGACCCAGCCCCCGCCGCTCTCAGCGCCACAGACGACGGTCAGCCGCAGGCGCCCCCGACGACGTCGGCAAGGGCACGGTTCCGGGGTCCAGGGCCCAGAGACCTCGGTCGCGGTGACCGAGCAGCTCTCCTCTCCCGCAGAGGATTCCCTTGGTTCCCCTACTCACTGCGTCATCTTAATTGCAGGCATCCCCGATAGCGTCGCACAACGGATCGCCTCTCTTTTCCCTATCTAATGAACACTGCTGATTCGACAGCAGACCAGGGCACGAGGGAGCAACTATTTGAGGAGGCAGCTGCCCTTATCCTGAGGGAACCTGCCCTGCGTGTGGCCCTGCAGCCTCCCAGGCCTGCAGCCAGCAGCCACGCCAGATCCCACATCTCAGCCAGGTCAGTTTTGTCAAGCTCAGGTTCCAGTGCAGCCCTGCCACGCTCAGGCTCCAGCCCCAGTCCAGTCGTGCTCTGCTCAGGCTCCAGCCCCAGTCCAGTCGTGCTCTGCTCAGGCTCCAGCCCCAGGCCATTCGTGCTATGCTCAGGCTCCAGCCCCAGTCCAGTCGTGCTCTGCTCAGGCTCCAGCCCCAGTTCAGTCGTGCTCTGCTCAGGCTCCAGCCCCAGTTCAGTCGAGCTCCGTTCAGACTCCAGCCCCAGTTCAGTCGAGCTCCGTTCAGGCTCTAGCCCCAGCCCAGTCAAGCTCCGTTCAGGAGGAGGTCGTGCCTGCCGCAGTCCCTGCCGACCTCCAGGGGGAGGTTGCGCCTGCCGCAGTTCCTGCCGACCTCCAGAAGGGGGTCGTTCCTGTCGCAGCTCCCGCTGCAGTTCATGTCGACCTCCAGGAGGGGGACGTTCCTGTCGCAGTTCCTGTCGACCTCCAGGAGGAGGTCGTTCCTGTCGCAGCTCCCGCATCGGTTCCTGGCGGCTCGGCTCCGGCCGCACCTGCATCGGTTCCTGGCGGCTCGGCTCCAACCGCACCTGCATCGGTTCCTGGCGGCCCGGCTCCAACCGCACCTACATCGGTTCCTGGCGGCCCGGCTCCGGCCGCACCTGCATCGGCTCCTGGCGGCTCGGCGCAGGCCGCACCTGCATCGGTTCCGGGCGGCTCGGCCCCGGCCGCACCTGCATCGGTTCCTGGCGGCTCGGCTCTGGCCGCATCTGCATCGGTTCCTGGTGGTCCGGCGCTGACCGCATCTGCATCGGTTCCTGGTGGTCCGGCGCTGACCACGTCTCCACGTTTGTCCTCGGTTCTGGTTCGTCTGCCGGACTGGTGGCCTCGCCCTCGTCACCTACTGCCGGTTGGGTGGCGCTGCGTCCTGCGGCGTCGTCCGCTGCGGCTCTGCCTTCGTCGGGGCCGCTCACCTGGGGAACGTCCCCTCCTGCCACGACGTTGGCGCGGACTCTGCCGTCATCTTCCACCGCGATTCTGGGGTCCTCGGATCACCTGCGCCGGGAGGAGGAAGGACTTGGCTCCGCCCTCCCGGACTCCGCCAGCCTGGCTTTTGGGCATGGGGAGTGCCGTCTCGGCCTGGTGGCCGCGCAACCTGCCCTCCCCTTGCCGCCATCCCCCGTGAAGGGACAGTCTGGACCTTGTTTTTGTGTTTTGGACTCATCATGGACTCAACTTCCTGCCCTGTCTCATGTCCTTGTCGTTATTGTTGTTGTCTCTGTTTTGACCCTCCTCCGGTCCTCCCTCCGCCCACCCTGCTTGTCTGCCCTGTCGGGGAGGGATTCGGTCCCTCCTCCTGAGACCACCCTCTGCCCGCCCTGGTTTGGGGGGGGTGTCTTCCGTGGGCGCCGTGGAAGACGCCCTGGGGGTGGGGGGGTATTGTCACGTTTCGTGTCACTTCCTGGTTTTACTTTGAAGTACTTCCTGTTCTCGTTTCAGTTGTTCACTCCCCGGTTCATTACCTGTCAGTAATTAGTTAATCAAGCACCAGTATTTAGTCTTCACCTCTCACACACTCTAGCTGCCAGATTGTTAACTCATAGCACTTTGATCCAGCGTTCCCGTATCGTCTCATGTGTTTGATCCTGATTATCCTGACCACTGAGTCCTGTCTGATCCCTGCCTGTACCTTCGCTTGGATACGAGCCCTGCTTGATCATTTGACCCGTGAGTTTTGCCTAGTCCTCATCTGTACCGTCGCTGTGCTTCCCTGTGAACCAAACCTTTGCCTGCCTATTGGACCTGATATTGCCTGCTCCTTGCCTGTACTTAAAGACCGTGCTTCTCGTGTATGAACCTTGCCTGTCCCTGACGCTGTCTCTGCCTGACCTCGTTTAAACCAGCATAACCTCTCGTGTATGACTCTGCCTGATCTGACCCCGTACCTTGAATAAACCATCCTTTTACCACCGTCAAGCTGTGTGCGCTGTGCATTTGGGTCCTCATCCGTGCGTTCGTGACATTATTCATGATGACTGGTCTTGTCTTAAGCAACCCCCAGTAAACACTAAAACATACACGAATAATAAATGCAAGTAAAATCAAATTTTCAATGACCTAATCTGGACATTACTAATTAAACAATTGTAACACTTAAAAATGTAATACAATAATGAGGATACCAAATTGTAGCTGGTGGAAATAGTCTGTGCATGTTGCACAGATTAAAAGAAGTAAAGAAGGTGACTCTATCTATTTCAACTTTTCTGCCTACACACAAAGGAAAGTCCCTTTGTAACTTTATGAATTTCCTGGCAAATCTGTAGATCAGGCATTAAACATCACACAGAAACCAATCTAATATCAAATAAAAACATTTTGTCCACAGAATACAATGACATCTGTTTCATGGAAGTTGAAAGCTCTGGTGCATCTGAACCAGAACTTGTGTCCAAATGAAGTCTCTCGTTATCTTGACGAGCACATTCCACATTTTATGGCTGGTGGTCCCAGTTCTGGGAGAGGCAGCTTCTCAGTGATAATTGTGACAGCCTGTCCTTTTGGATGATAACCAGAGGTGGAATCCTGTGAGATTTACAGGTAGATCAACAAAGTGGACTCATGGTTCTTTGATATGGACATTTGAGATGTTGGCACTAATTGGTGCCTGTTGTGATAGAAACCAGCCTCCTGTGGTGGAGAAAGGTTCAGGGTCCCTTATCTCTGGGGACTGGAGAGGACGTAGAGGCTCTTCAAAGGAGGGAGTTAAGTTCACATGTAGGTCAGGTTACCTCAGTCCAGACATGGATTGCTACAGAGGACACGCACAGCAGTGAGTGATGTGGACATGTACACAGTTACACAGTACACATAACATAAACACATAAGTTTGTTTATTGCACCTAGTCTGTTCCTGTACTGTGACATTTAGCCTTCGCGCCGCTTGAGGCGCTCCTGGGGTTTTTGTGTGGGTCTGTTCTGAGCTCATTTCCTGTCTAATTAGTTGACCCACCTGTTTTGGTTTGTATTTAAGGGATGTCTTTTGTTTCACACACTTGTTGGTGTGTACGCGGTTGTAGCCTGTGAGCTACACCAATGTTACGGTTAAAGAGGGGAGAGTTAAAGAAGTGGAGTTCCTTTTGTTCATTTGATGTCCTGTCTCACCAGTTACGGTTTGTGACTTGTGTTTTATGTTTCATGTTTAGGATCTTGCCCGTGATACGGAGCGTGTTTAGTTAGCCTGTTGAACAGTGCTGTATATTAGTTATTAGTTGCAGTGAGTTTATGTTATGTTTTGTGTTCCACGTGTAGGTTTCTGCCCGTAGTGTACGGAGCATTTAGTTTTGATAGGGAGTTTAGTTGTTAATAACGCATTGCAGCGATTTTTAGTTCTCGCCTGTGTTGTGTTGAACTGGCTCCTGCCACGCAGTGATGTTATGTTGTGTGTGTGTGTGTGTGTGTGTGTGTGTGTGTGTGTGTGTGTGTGTGTGTGTGTGTGTGTGTGTGTGTGGAATAAATCTTTGATGTTAATTATTAGACTGTATTGAGTTGTGCATTTGGGGTCTCCCCCCTCTCCTGTGTTCCCTGCGACCTGGTCTGCCGGTTGCGTCCAGGTGTCTGTGTTAAGGGGAATTACTCGCAGAGTGCTGTTGTAGCGCGACGGGTCGCAGCTGTGTGCTGGATGCACGTTGGCATCAGTGCCAACTCCTCCGCTCAGTGTGAGCGCGTTTTCCTCCCGGTTCAGTGAGAGCCGTAGCTTCCCCGGTCGGAGCGGGTGCAGTCATTGTTCCTCTCCAACGCATCTCCTCTCCTGCCTCAGGGTTCCATCATGCCCCGCCGGGTTAGGGTTAGGGAACCGATGGGGGGGAGTGTTCAGTAGGTTCCCTGTCAAACCCCGAGTTCATAACATGTACCTACCTATCAAATTACAAAACACACTCGGCATCCTTGCTGCATTTGTGTTGAAATGCAAAACTCTACAGCCTAGTAGTGATTTTGGATGATGAGTCTTATGATCTGTACATTATTAATTTTTTCCCCCAACTAATATGGCTAAAATAAATTTAAATATAGCAGAAATTCCTAAAACTATTCACAAAACAAATATGTGTAACATACATCGTATAAATTTTTTTAAATACAACCCAGTTTTCATTTACATTCAGGATAATGTTCATTTGTTCACCAGCGGTGCATATAACATGAAGACACAGTTTTATCCAAATCATCTGCAATAATTTGTTTTTGTTATGATCCACATGCCGCATTGGCCACAATACCAAGGTGGATCCCCAAAGAATAGGCAACAGAACCGACTTGAAAAAATAGAACAAGCTTTATTCAAAAATGATGGAAGCAGCAGCCAGTCAATTTTCCCTTGCAGACAACTAAGGGCAAGAAAAGAATAACATGAGTCAACGAGAAAAGCGAACGCCCAAACTGGCAAGAGTAGCTGGCATGGGGAAACGAGTCA
This sequence comes from Betta splendens, assembly GCF_900634795.4. NCBI lineage: Eukaryota > Metazoa > Chordata > Actinopteri > Anabantiformes > Osphronemidae > Betta > Betta splendens. Next base: position 15,524,206 of record NC_040900.2, on the reverse strand, counting down.
GAAAAATACTGAGAGATAGAAATATTGAGACTATAGAGACAGATGATGATCCGATAGATGAGGCGAGGTGACCAACCCATGAGTAACTGCTGATGACAAGCTGTTCGGGGTTTCAGCTGGTTCAGTAAAGTAATTAGATTGAAAGAAACAAAAACCCTAGTGTAGGAACATTCTTCTCAAAAAAAGTCCCGGATTCAACAGCTCTTCGATCACTGAAACTCAAAACAAAAACACACACACAACGTGCAAAAAATCCTCATAGATTTCCATTTAAGTCGCACTAAAAATATGGAGCCAGAAGAAAAAGTGTAGTACAAAAACATGAACACTACAAAGTCAAACACACATAAATACTATCAAACAAAAATCACAACGCTTGTCATTACAACCCAATTCAAGATCAGGATGATGATCAGAATGAGCTGCATGAAAGTCCCGTAACAAATCATAGGACTGGACAGGCTTCAGACGAGAAACATGAAGGTAGGGTGGATGCGAATATAGCCCGGTAGAAGAAGCCGTACCGCCACTGGATTGATCACCTTGTCCTCAGAAAATAGGCCAATAAAGCAAGCCAATTTAGGATTGTCCACCGTGAGTGGGACGTTTCTCGTGGCCAACCAAACTTTCTGTTCCTTGCAGTGACGAGGAGCAGGTTGCCTGTGACGATTGACTTGTGTACAGTAGAAGGAGACTGAAGTCAACAAGGAACAGGTAGCAGGCGTGACCTTAGTCCTGGAACACGTGGGGCATATCTGCAAAACCTCTGCAGCAAAGTCTTAATGGTGTGGGTCATCCCAGAATGGACCATGAGCCGAGAATTGTGGCAAAACTGCAACACCTGCGATCGTAGATGGGAAGGCACAATCAGAAAGCAAAAAGAACAAGCTGGAGGAGCAACCTTACCCCGATTAGCTGCCATCAAAGACTCTTAAAGATCCAAGTGGAAGGCCCCCAATCTAACAGAGTCTGAGAGAATAAACTTGGACTTATTAATGGTGTCCGACGTAGCATACAGGCATGACAATGCATCAGCTCTGTTGTTCAGTTCCCTGGGCTAAAAGACAGTGTAAACTGAAAGCATTAAAAGAATTGCCCACTGAGTCTGGCGTGAGTTCAACCGTTTAGTAGTCCTGATATACTCAAGGTTCTTGTGATCACTTACCTCAAAGAACGGGTGATTAGCCCCCTCCTGCCAGTGTCGCCACTTCTCCAAAGCAAGTTTCACAGCCAACAGTTCCTGATTCCTCACATCATAGTTTCTTTCTGCAGGAGATAGCTTGTTGGAGAAAAATGCACAAGGGTGTAACTTGGTATCACCTGGACAAAACAGCCCATACCCCTGATTCAAATGCATCAATCTCCACTATGAATGGAAGCTCTGGAATAGGCAAGGTAAAAATGAGAGCAGTAGTAAAGAGTACCTTTAACCTCTGAAAAGTGACTTGGGCTGCCGCGGTCCATTTGCACCTGATTAAGGTCAGTTGATGCAGTGTGGCAGCAATAATCCATAATGATTCTGCTACAAAAATTTGCAAAACCCAAAAGGTGCTGCAACTGTCTCCTATCTGCAGTCGGTGCCCAATCTTTAACTGGCGCAACCCTGTCTGGGTCTATGGTGATCTGTTCAGGACTGATTACAAAGCCCAAAACGGATGTGGTGGACAAACAAAATTCACTTTTCTCCACTAGGACATTGTAACATGGCCCGCACATGTTGAACATGCTCTGACTCAGTCTGTGAATATATTAACACAGTTTTTAGTCTTGCAGTACATTAGTATCTTGTTTGGTAACTCCAACGTTATCCAACTTCAGGGTTTTTATTATGATGAATTTTTGTAACCTTGACTAATTGCCTTCACTGCCTACTGTAGAATTAACCTCATGTTTTCAATCTTATTGTTTTCTAATAAATGTTGGCCTGGATTTATTTACAATAAATATGTTGCCTCACATCATATGTTTACACTTGCTTAAAAACATTATTGTGTGGTTGTTCACCATGAAGGGCCAACATGGTTATATGGTACATTTTAATTTATTTATTCAGTTTATATTTGGCAGGAACAGCAGGAGACAGGATCAAATGCACAGCGCCGGGACAGGTCTTAGGTAAAATGAGTTACAAGTCCAAACGGCAGGTAAAAACGTGGTCAGACAGGTAAAGGTCAAAACAGTGAATCTGAAAGCACAGGCAGAGGTACCGACAGCGGCTAGACAAAGGCAGGTTTAGGAACAGGCATGAACAAAAATCGGCAGGACTTACTGAGAGCTAGAAGGCTCACTGACTAGAACTACGAGTACAGAGCAGACAATCTGGCAATGAGTGTGGAGAATACTGGTTCTTAAATACAAGACTAAATTGTGGATTGATAGAGTTGATGAATCACATTGCTGAAGAGTAAAACTGGCAGGAATAGATAGAACAAACAGGATGGTGACAGGAAGTTACCAAAATAAAACCGAAAATTACGAAAAAACAGTGACTAAACACAGGATTCATGACACGTTTATACATAATCTTGGTCACAGAATGTATCAATTAGATATCATATAATAAAACTATAAATAAATAATATGCAAAACAGTGCATTGGAGTGTCACCTCTGTAAAATGTTAGCAACAGTCAATAATTATAGATTTTAGCGATTCAAGAAACTTTTTTGAATAACTACTCATTCACACGTGTAAGAAAATAATGTCCAGATAATGCAGGAGAATTGCAGATGCTCCCTCATGGATTTGTGTGTTACAGTGAGTAAGAATAGTGTAGTTTCTATAGGAAGAAGTGCTGTAAAGCTTTGTGTTTTCTTGTGGCTATTTCAAATCTTGGCTGTTCCACTCCTCAACCTTGGTGTTCTGTAGCTGCTGGGGATGAGAGATGCTGTTAACAGTTCCAAGGGCATAAATCACCTCTCCCTCCTTTCTCCCTCTCCCCTTGCTCCCTCGTTGCAATGTTGTTCTCTTCACTTGCTATCTGTGCTGAGAGATGAGTCTTCCCAGTCTGGTAATGGGCCACATATACTCAGAAACACACACACACACACACACACACACACACACACACACACACACACACACACACACACACACACACACACACACACACACACACAGTTTTTTACAGCCACACAGTGGAGGGAGAGAAAAAAAAGAGAAAAGGAGACTCATCAAGTAATTAAGGCCCCGGCTCTCCCTAGGAAATTAAAGAAATGGCCCTTTGCTCTTTCCTCCCCCACTCACTCACTCCCTCCCTCTCTCCCCCTCTTTCTCTTCCTGCTGAGCTGATTGCTGTCTGGCTTTTCTCACCTGAGTATTTCATTCTCTCTTAGGCAGTCAACCCACACTGAATTGTGCTCATGATTACCCTACTATGTGTAATTGTGGTGAACCTACACTTAATGTTATTTCCTCTCACATTTTGCCCTCAAAGACGCTCCTCTCTTGTGGTAGAAAAGGGCTAGAGGGCTACATTTCTGTGTGTGTGTGTGTGTGTGTGTGTGTGTGATAGTTAGGGGCAATCTAATAAGGAGCACAATGCATGTGATCCAGCATTGGTTTTAAGATATATGTATTTCTTGAATAATTTATTTAATTAATAAGCATATTCAGGCTGCTTGAGTGGACACCGTGTGTTTGTGTTTGTGGACTTCAATGTCTCAGTAAGGTCTCTGTAAATTTTCATCCCATAAAACCCTTCAGATCGTCCACACTGCCCCTGTCAATATGTGGTTCTCACTCCCCATCAGCAAACGCTGTGTTTTCTGGGCGTGTCGCAAGCGAAGCTGCTCACCACACCTCTGTGTGGAAGCGCATACCTTTTTTGTTTTTTTGTTTTTTTAAATTGGCTTCATGGATACGAGCCACCGCACGGTTAGGATACAATAGGTGGCAGTAGTGCGACATTGAGAATGCAATCTAACGCAATCCTCCACAGAAGACGACCCACTACAGGCCTGCACATTAGCCAGCTGGTTCGTATATTCACAACACGACTTACCTGGAAAACTCTCATTAAAAGAAAACACTACTTTAGCTTACATTATACAAATAAATAAAAGTTTGAGAGCATAGCTCAATATTATAAATACATTTTACATGTCTTACTTGTGCTGCTGCTCTGACATAATTTTATTTATAAAATGGGCATTAATATTCAGAGCAATCACTGCATGACCTACTTGGGAACAAAAAGCATTGGTTCAAATTATATATTGACCTAAGGTATTTTTACTGCTTTTAATTATGTTTTTTGATCATTCTTGATAAATTTGACAGTAATATGTCTCTGTATCTGAAGTTGTTACAGGTATCTAGTCTACAGAGGCTAGTGAGCTGGTGCTGGGGATTCCTGGGGTGAAGAATCTGAGTTGCCATCTCTTCATGCTTGGGTTGTAGATGAAGGCAGAGTTTCCTGATGGATAAAACACTAAAATACTCACTGTATGTTGGATGTAGACCACCTGTGGAATAACTCCTCTACCATTTGAGTGTGCAATATTCATAAAGTTTTTTTTATTGATTTATTATTTATTGATTATTATTGATTATTTTAATTTATATTTACACATGGTTTTTATTTATGGCCGGTTCACCTTTATAGTTGCCATATTTGAAAGAGAAAAACATGTAATTTCATTACATTACAAAGCGCAGCGTTGATCAAAAGTCTCCACTGCACTACAGCGTAAAAAAAAGGAAGTTAGCTGTCCTTGCCGATGCCTTGACAATGTGTTAACCCAGCCGACCCAGCGACAAATTCATGCCCCAGGATTTTGTGTCAGACGAGTAGATAGTCCGGCTGACGTCAGACTTCGGCGTTCCATCACCCTCCTCCCACGACGTCGACTGTTGAGATCCGGCTCGAAGGACCAAATTATGTTGGGTCTGAAAATACCACAACAGCACTGATACACACACACAGAACAATAAAGCACAACTGAGAGCCAACCAGTTTTTACTTGATCAAGGGGAGCTCGCCTGAGATCTTAGTGTTGTAAGCGCTTCACTCAGAGACCAACCAACTCCAACGAACTTCCCCAAAGCACAACACTTGAATGATGCTTGTACACACCTTCATCATCACCTCATTGGTGCACTTGTTAACATGCGGAAACACACAATTAGGGTTGTTTTGAACACCTATGCCTGAATAGGAGCACAAAGCAAATGTGACAAAGTTCGTACATGACAATACTTGTATAAGACCTTGAGCATGTGGTTAAAAGTCTGTGCAACTGTCCATGTGGTTATAAGGCACAGCAAATGCAAACCATAAATGGTAAATGAAAAAAGGTTAAATGATACATAAAAAGATAAATGAATATAAATGATCAAATGTGTGTTATATGTGTTAAATGATATGTGATTATATGTAAAAGATAATGAATAAACAACAAAGATAAATGTGTTGTGAGTCTCCTCCCAACCTCAGAGGGCGGCACTGAGCAGCTGTTTTCTTCCGGGAACATCATTAATTGGAGGACTATTTAAGTGGAGGATGGAGACTCCTCCAGTTGTCAGTGTGTTATGGTGGACTCTTGGTTTGCATCTGGCTTCCTGTGTGACGGTTGGTTTTCTTGTTTAGTTTGGATCGTGAACAGCCCTGTACTCCTAATTTGGCTACTCAGTGCAGCGACCTATTGTGTCCTGGTTTTGTTTGGTAGTCGCTTTTGTTTTGTATTTTTCCTCTGTCTAGTTTGTTTGGCCCTGCTTCGCAGTGCGCCTTAGTTTAGTTTATGAACCTTTTGCCTACTCTGTAGTGACCCTTTGTTTTGTATAGTATAATAAATATATCGTTTGTATTCGGCCATCCTCGCCTGTTATTGCTTTTGGGTTCTGTCCTGTCTGGTATTGGGGGTGTTTGTAACAGTACACACTGACCAAACATGGACCCAGCAGCAGGAGAGGAGGCCTGGCAGGTTCCGAGCCTTAGCAGTGCTCGTTTGTTACTAGACAGCCCACGCACTACAGCCCGACCAGGTTAGACTAGCTCCTCCCGACAAGTTTTACGGGGATGCCTCTTGTTGCCAGAGTTTCATTACCGCGTTACGGCTAAGATTTAGAGTGGAAGCGGGGCTGTTCCGATCTGAGGGGGAGAAGGTGGTGTACTGCATCTCGTTGCTAGGAGGAAAAGCACTAGAGTGGGGTGCGGCGGAATACGGGAACAACTCAGCCTGTGTCGCCACTTTCGAGGGATTCGCAGAAGAACTCACTTCCCTGTTTAACCCCGTCGCGCATCGCCGAGTGGCGGCGGCCAAACTGCTCCACCTGTTTCAAGGACGTTCTTCATTAATGGATTATGTAGTACAGTTCCGCACGCTGGCGGCTGGGTTGGATTGGAGACAAGAGACCTTGTGCGATCGTTTTTATGACGGTCTCGCGGAGGAGATCAAAGATGAGTTGGCGAGGCACGTACTTCTGGATAGACTGAGAGATCTTGTGGCGCTGGCGGTGGCAATCGGCCAGCGTTTCGCACATCGCGGAGGCGCTTCGCACGTCCGTCGTCATCACCCGCAGGAGCGGGGTTCTTTTTTGTAGGGAAGAAGGACGGTGGTCTCCGTCCCTGCATAGACTATAGGGGCCTTAATAAGATTACTGTACGGAATCGCTATCCACTTCCCCTCATTGCATCCGCTTTTGAACTTTTAGAAGGTGCTACTATTTTCACTAAGTTGGACTTACGTAACGCTTATCATCTTGTCCGTATAAGGGAGGGAGACGAGTGGAAGACAGCATTTAATACCCCCACGGGACATTACGAGTACTTGGTCATGCCTTTTGGTTTGACAAACGCACCTGCGGTTTTCCAAGCCCTTGTAAATGATGTCCTGCGGGATGTCACGGACTCAAGGTAGCGGACCCACACGCACAGCGGAGACAAGACTGGGTGATAACGCAGTTTACTAGTTCGTGGTCAGGCAGGCGAAGGTCAGTACACAGAGCAGGCAGGTACAGTACAGGCAGGGTTAGACAAGCGGTAATCACAAGGCAGGCTAGGGTCAACTCACGGCAAGGCAGGGTCGTAGACGAGACAAGAATCAGGGTCAGGAGAAGCGAGGTCATACACGGGTTATCAAGATTATGGACACAAAACGCTGGATTGCTGGCAGTAACATAAAGAGACAATCTGGCAAGGTGCTGGGCTTAGAGGTGGTGCTTAAATACTAATGAGAACACAGGTGAGTAATGATTGATAGAATACAGCTGGGGATATCACGTGACTGCAAAGTAAAGCTAAAACAAAAGTGACAAGACAAAACCGGAAGTATAAGAAAATAAAACAGGAAGTGAGTCCAGGCTGTGACAGAACTCCCCCCTCATGGGCGAATTCCCAGGCGCCCCAAAACGCGCAAGGCAGACAAGCCGGGTGGGCGGAGGGAGGACAGGAGGCGGGCCAAAACAAAACACAAGGCACGAATAACAGAAAACAGAACCGAGTCCATGAGTGTGAAGTCCATGATGGATGATAACAAAGTCCAGAAACCTCCTCACGGAGGGTGGATGCGAGGAGAGTCCCGGCCGGGCAGCCGCCAGGCCGAGACGGCACATCTTGTGCCCGAGGGCAAGGCTGGAGTCCTAGGAGGCTGGCGTCGGAACAAGACGCCTCCTGTGGCCAAGCACATGCGCCGGTGCTCTCCCGACCGGGGGTGCTCCAGGGAACTGAGAAGGCGCGGCGGTCGGCAATGGCAGAGACCGCGCCATCGTCGGGGCAGGAAACAGCGACCTCCCGGTAGGTGGTCGCCTCCGGAACCGGCCAGCCGAGGTGGCCGACGACGCACGAGGCAGTGCCATCCCTGCCACAGGATTCGCCAAGGACCTGGCCCTCCGTCCAGCAGGTGAGGCGAGAGCCGGCGGGAAGCCGGGAACGGCGACGGGGACAGACGTGGAGACGAGGCTGGGACCAGAGACGAGGACAGACGTGGAGACGGGGCAGGGACCAGAGGCGAAGACAGACGTGGAGACGAGGCAGGGACCAGAGGCGAAGACAGACGTGGAGACGAGGCAGGAACCAGAGGCGAAGACAGACGTGGAGACGAGGCAGGAACCAGAGGCGAAGACAGACGTGGAGACGAGGCAGGAACCAGAGGCGAAGACAGACGTGGAGACGTGGCCGGCACCGGGCCTCCAGGAGCGGAGACAGACGTGTCCGGGACCGGACCACCAGGAGCTGAGGCAAACGTGTCCGGGGCCGGACCACCAGGAGCTGAGGCGAACGTGTCCGGGGCCGGACCACCAGGAGCTGAGGCGAACGTGTCCGGGGCCGGACCACCAGGAGCTGAGGCGAATGTGTCCGGGACCGGACCGCCAGGAGCAGAGACGAGCGTGGCCGGGACCGGACCCCCAGGGGCTGCGACGGGCGTGTCCGGGACCGGACCACCAGGAGCTGCACCTGCACACATTGGCACAAAAACCACAGGGACCAGGAGCGGGCCGACCACCTCCTCCGGGAGGTCGGCAGGAGACAGAGCTGGACCGACCTCCTCCGGGAGGTCGGCAGGAGACAGAGCTGGACCGACCTCCTCCGGGAGGTCGGCAGGAGACAGAGCTGGACCGACCTCCTCCGGGAGGTCGGCAGGGGCTGCCACAGGTGCTGCGGCGGGAGCGACCCCCACCTGGGGATCGTCGGGAACTGCGGCCTCCGAGGAGCCGACAGTGGCAGGAACTAGAACGGCGTCCTCCTCCGAGGCGCCGACAGGGACTAGAACGGCGTCCTCCTCCGAGGAGCCGACAGGAACTAGAACGGCGTCCTCCTCAGAGGAGCCGACAGGAACTAGAACGGCGTCCTCCTCCGAGGAGCCGACAGGAACTAGAACGGCCTCAATATGGCCGACGGGAACAGGGACTGGAACGGCCTCAATATGGCCGACAGGAACAGGAACGACCTCTACTTGGCCGACAGGAACAGGAACGGCCTCAATATGGCCGACAGGAACAGGAACTGAGGCCTGGTGTGACTGGCCAGGGGTGCCTGCTAGCTGGCGTAAAGATGGAGCTTGAACTTGGCGTGGCGGAGCCAAGGCTTGAGCTTGAGCAGGCTGAGCTGAGGCTTGAGCTGCTGCAGGCTGAGCTGAGGCTTGAGCTGCTGCAGGCTGAGCTGAGGCTTGAGCTGCTGCAGGCTGAGCTGAGGCTTGAGCTGCTGCAGGCTGAGCTGAGGCTTGAGCTGCTGCAGGCTGAGCTGGGGCTTGAGCTTGGCATGGCTGAGGTGAGGCGTGAGCTGGAGCTGGAGCTTGGCATGGCTGAGGTGAGGCGTGAGCTGGAGCTGGAGCTTGGCATGGCTGAGGTGAGGCGTGAGCTGGAGCTGGAGCTTGGCATGGCTGAGGTGAGGCGTGAGCTGGAGCTGGAGCTTGGCATGGCTGAGGTGAGGCTAGGGCGGAAGTTGCTGCAGCCAGTGATATAGCCAGGGACGCTGGGGCCAGTGATGCAGCCAGGGACGCTGGGGCCAGTGATGCAGCCAGGGACGCTGGGGCCAGTGATGCAGCCAGGGACGCTGGGGCCAGTGATGCAGCCAGAGACGCTGGGGCCAGTGATGCAGCCAGAGACGCTGGGGCCAGGGATGCAGGCTTAGACGCTGGGGCCAGGGATGCAGGCTTAGACGCTGGGGCCAGGGATGCAGGCTTAGACGCTGGGGCCAGGAGTGCAGGCTTAGACGCTGGAGCGGGTGCAGGCTCTGATGCAGGAAGGGGTGCAGGCTCTGATGCAGGAAGGGGTGCAGGCTCTGATGCAGGAACGGGTGCAGGCTCTGATGGGGGTTCAATGAAACCCAGGGCCTCGCGCAGCGCAGGCTTCCGAGCGATGAGCAGGGCGGCTTCACGGAAGCGACGCTCCTTGATTACCGGGTCGGTCTCTGCCTCGGCGGAGTTCAGACAGTGCGCAAACAGGAACAGGACTGGAGGGGTGCATTGGGCACGGATCCGTTGGAGGATGCTGTCCGGGATGCCTGCGATGGAGGTGGGTATGTCGTCCGATGGGGCGAGAGTGCCCTCTGCTGGCGAAGGAGGCAGTCTGATTTCCGTGACCGAGTCTTCTGGAGCCTGGACAGGGGAAACCGGCTGTCGTCGACGCCGTCTGGACCTCCGACGGCTAGCTGTGGGCTTCTCAACTGCCAGGGCTGAAGCAGGGGCTGGGGCCACGGTACGGGCGGAATTGGACTCGGGAACTATGGCGGTAACGTGGGCATGGACTGGGACCGATGAGCTGGTGTCTGGAACGGGAGCTGGATCTGCCTGAGCGGCAACAGGGGAGTGAGTTTGACTCGACTGAGCGGCGACAGGAACGTGAGCTTGGTTCGACTGAGCAGCGACAGGAACGTGAGCTTGGTTCGACTGAGCAGCGACAGGAACGTGAGCTTGGTCCGACTGAGCAGCGACAGGGACGTGAGCTTGGCTTGACTGAGCGACGACAGGAACGGAGCTTGGCTTGACTGAGCGACGACAGGAACGTGAGCTTGGCTTGACTGAGTGACGACAGGAACGTGAGCTTGGCTTGACTGAGTGACGACAGGAACGTGAGCTTGACTTGACTGAGCGACGACAGGAACGTGAGCTTGACTCGACTGAGCAGCGACAGGAGCGCTTTCCGGTGCAGCAGGAACAGCTGATGAGACGCTGACGGGCGCCGCGCGCAGAGCGCGTGCCAAATCCTTCCGCATTGCCTGGAGTTTCTCAAAAAGCGTCTGCACTCCCGGGTAGTCAAGCCACCAAAATTCCTCCTCCAGGATAGCGATCGCCTGTTTTATTACGCGGAGCTGCGCCTTCAGACTGGGGGCTTCCGCGTAATTCCTCGCGAGCTCCCCGAAGCACCAGCGGAGGTCCTCCGGCAGACTCGAGCAGGTAAACACCATAGCGACTCTGCGTTGTCTGAGTACACAAAACAAAATCCCTTGCAGCCCTTAAACCGATGCAAGACGCCGGCTGGGTCCGAGTGTGGCCAGATTGTACTGTCACGGACTCAAGGTAGCGGACCCACACGCACAGCGGAGACAAGACTGGGTGATAACGCAGTTTACTAGTTCGTGGTCAGGCAGGCGAAGGTCAGTACACAGAGCAGGCAGGTACAGTACAGGCAGGGTTAGACAAGCGGTAATCACAAGGCAGGCTAGGGTCAACTCACGGCAAGGCAGGGTCGTAGACGAGACAAGAATCAGGGTCAGGAGAAGCGAGGTCATACACGGGTTATCAAGATTATGGATACAAAACGCTGGATTGCTGGCAGTAACATAAAGAGACAATCTGGCAAGGTGCTGGGCTTAGAGGTGGTGCTTAAATACTAATGAGAACACAGGTGAGTAGTGATTGATAGAATACAGCTGGGGATATCACGTGACTGCAAAGTAAAGCTAAAACAAAAGTGACAAGACAAAACCGGAAGTATAAGAAAATAAAACAGGAAGTGAGTCCAGGCTGTGACACGGGACATGGTCAACAGGTTTGTCTTCGTTTATTTAGATGATTGCCAATTGCCAATTTTTACAGGCGCTTTATAAGGAACTTCAGCAAGGTGGCGGCCCCTCTCCATGCCCTCACCTCCTCTAAGGCTCCGTTCGTTTGGTCGGCGACCGCTAAGAGAGCCTTTGAGCTACTGAAGTCCCGATTTACGTCTGCACCCATCCTCTGTCTCCCCGATCCTCAGAGGCAGTTCATAGTGGAGACGGATGCCTTCAGCACCGGAGTGGGGCCAGTGCTGTCACAATGCAGCAAGCAGGATGGTAAGGTGCATCCATGTGCATTCTTCTCCCGCAAACTGAACTGCGCAGAGAGGAACTATGACGTAGGAGCTGCTGGCAGTCAAGCTGGCGTTGGAGGAGTGGAGACATTGGTTGGAGGGGGCAGAACAACCTTTTATGGTTTGGACGGATCACAGGAACCTGGAATATATCAAAACGGCCAGGCGGCTTAATGCGAGGCAGTCCAGGTGGGCATTGTTCTTTGCTCGTTTCAATTTTACCCTGTCGTATAGGCCCGGCTCCCAAAACGGGAAGCCGGATGCCCTGTCTCGTGAGTTTGAGGAGGTCACGGAGGTGGAACCAAGGGCAGAGGAGGACCGTATTCTGCGCCTGTTCATCCTGTCTTTCATGTTTCTTGTTTGAAGCCGGTGGTGGACTGTTTCTGCAGCAGGACAGGTATAGTTGTAGACAGATGACCATGGAAATGTGATCCTTGTTCTCATCACTATTTGGAAGACTGAGTGGAAGCATTTCTCTACCAGATGGAAGCTGTGGCTGTCCTCACCATCACCTCATCAAAACAAATGGTACTGCAATCAGAATTGTAGATTAGTGAAATGTTCATTATTATGTAGGTCAAAACCTTCTGTGTATCAATACACAATACCAGACAAAAATTTAAACCAAACAAGAGGACAGGCCTGTCTGTGCTAAAACAACAGATAAACAGTTGTTACAATTCAAATATAAAATCTAAACAGTGTATATCATTTAAAATTCAAATATTCTATTGCCTATCTTACTGTTGGTACATGCAAACTTACATACCTTCACTCCTGAGCTTGGCAGCAGATGTCTGTGTCTGCAGTGATTTCTCTGTTTGACAACCTCCTTGCATGTGTGTAATTGGGATGTGCCCCCCTAAAAAACAGACAATTTTACATTTAGTGTAAATTGTATTGGTCCTACAAATATAATGGCTATGGTACAAGCTGTAGGTAACTGAGCAGATAAGCAGCAGTTATTGTAGCGATGTGACTAATTCGCAACTAAGCTTGCAACACAACACAGTAATCATTCCAACTAATCATGTTAGAATTTGATAGAACAATGTCACAACCCAAAATCACATGTTGATTTAGGCTGTGACACAGGACGGGGTAATAACAAACATAACAGCGTTCATCTGCAATTTCTTATTGTAGCGATCGACCAGATGCGGCTCTAAAGTGCAAAGGCCTAACGGCATGCTAGCGCAACACACAAATAGGAGCGGCAGCACGTCAACAGGACAAAAGCTCGATCCACCGTTCCCTGCCTGTCGCCGATCAAAGGCCCATAGCTATTAGCTGTTCCCCACACAGATGTGTGATTGCGCCAACTCAGAGTAGCACATTTGAAAGGGACAAAGGTTCGGTTGACTCGCTGTAGCCGTTAGCAAAGCTAGCTATTAGCTTGTCTCACATGTGGGTTACTACTTTTTAAACAGACCAACTAACATATTAAGACATCATCAAGTATCAAGCACAAACTTACTACAGCGAGCTAGACCCACCGCTCCCTGCCTGTAGCCCCTCGATGCCGATAGTCATTAGCTTTTCTCCACACAGATGTGTGGCTGCAGGAGCCCACATGAGCACATTTGAAGGGGACAAAGGCTCGGTGAACTGGCTGTAGCCGTTAGCATAGCTAGCTAGTAACTTGCCTCACATATGGGTTACTAAATTTTAAACAGACAAACTAACATTTTAAAACATTATTAAGTATTAAGTATTAAGCATTAAGCATTTACTTACTTCAGTGAGTTGATGACAGGCTGTAGGAATATATCCTGTTTTTCCAACAGGAGCCGTGAAACAAATCCAGCATTGTACGCACCCTCGTTTGAAATGCACATATGTATAAATGCTGAGGCAGTGTTTCTGGCACCGGTCCATTTAAACTAAAAGTGACCCACAAAGTCCTCACTTGTTGATCCCTTGGTAAAGTGAATAGACTTTGGTGTTGGTTAAAACACCCAAGAACCAAACTATTTCTATGGGAGGACTTGGGCGCTGCCATGCTCGTCTGTTCACGGTGAGTGAGAGGGGGGAAATAGCGGCAGTTTTGTTTCAGTATCATTGTGGGTGGTGGTGTTTCAGGATTTGCAGGGGGGACTTCCTGCTTCTGTGACAACATGGGGGGGTTCAGAGTAGGACAATGTCTGTCTCCATTGGATAAAGTCTCAAAATGTAAAAAAAGGAGGAAATGCATTTCTACCCTCCTCAGTGTGTGTAAATGTCACTCATAAAGTCATAGGAACGCTCCAAAATGTCTAAAAAGTGGATTTTGCATGATATGACCCCTTTAAAGAGAAAAGCAGGTCATAAAACTGCTTTTAGTATGTCTCATTCTTTTTCCCTGTTAGGAGCATGAAAGTCATAGAGGCAATCCACTTCACTGTCTGACAGCTTCTTTCACCCCTGAACCTCAGTATTTCAGACATTTCCCTGTCCGAAGCAACTAATTGCAATTAATGCAACAAGAGATCAGCTACTAGTTAAAATATGATTGAACAGATTCTTACTCCATTTTTTTCTGCATAAATGTAGGCTGGACCTACCTTTAACTGAGCATGAGGTGGCTGCAGCCCCACACTTCTTGGACACAGAAAATAAAGGAGAAGGATAGGTTAATAATAGAAAACATTTTGCACTTTAGATTGAAGGACGATCTTTTAATAATTTTATAATTTATAGATCTGAGAAATATTTCTTCACTGATTCTGTTTTAAGGGATTTTTGTCTTCAGAGTGGCCACTGTCCCAGCATAGTAGGAAATATACAAAAATATAAAATTCTGCACTGTGTCGTTGTGTACAATATAACTACTGTAGAAGACCACCACCTGGCTGAGATGACTAACCAGTCAGTCTGCACTGTTATCCTCAGGAAGGGTAGTTTTATCTCAGGTCTGTAATTAGAGTTCTTCTAGAGGCTACAACCTGGTTTGGATCAGTCTGACTGATCAATCCCTAAATCTGATATTGACCAATACAATTTTTTATGTTTAGAATTGCATATATCTGTAAAGGATGCATATAGAGCAATGTAATGTACTGTACAGTATGTGCTTTACATCACCTAAAGCTTTAGGACAAATGACTACTTTATGTGCAGTAGTATGAGAAGATTGAAAAAAAAAATAGTAGTTTAATAGGGAAAAGTACAAACAATCACAAAATATATTTTTCAAGACTGCAATTTCTGTCTGAATCTCCATAAACTGTTTGTGATGAACTGATGATGGTTATGCTGGAAAAATCCACCATTATTAAAACAGTTTCTATGACAAGATGGCATTCAGGCTAAGAAATAATAGCTACTTCTTCGCGCTTCACCACTACTCTGTGTATATGTGTATGTGCATACGTGTGTATGCCCAAGAGTAAATGAACAGACACCCAAAAGAACATAGGATAAGGAACAGAGAGAGGGAAAGCAATAGACAGAGATTTCATCTCCTCTTTGCTTGTATACAGATCTGCTAGAATGTAGGTCAGGCAGCCCCAGTTTTTCTCAGAGCCTTGGAGAAGTGTATGTGTGTGTGTGCATTACATGAATAAATCATGTCTCTCTCTTGTTGTATGGACTTTTTTGTGTGAATCATCTGGATATAATGGGTTTTTAGATTTTTCTTGTTTTTGTTGCTGCATATGTTTGCCTACAACGCCTATTATACATAAAAATGTCTATTTCATGAGAGATGTGTTTTAGGATGTGATTTTTGGGCTGAGGTTAGAATTGAGTTTTTGTTTGGACAAAAGCAGGGGTTAGACGTCTAGCTTTAGTTGTGATGGTTCGTCATATGTCGGTGTGTGTGTGTGTGCGCGTGTGTGTGTGTGTGTGCACGCGCCTCAAGTCTTCAGGCAATAATTGTTGTTTCAAAGGAAGAAGACATCACGTAAACATTATACAATTGTCCCAAATTTTGAATGTTAGAAGCAGGTAGAGTGGTAGCAGTTCAAAGTGACCAGCGTTTTCACTGCAGTACTGTTGTGTGTCCACCGTGCAACAAATGCGTCGCTGACTAAAGATTCTTAATCCTGCAGTGGGTTGAAAAAAATCTGTCTTGTTTTAACCACCAGGTTGCGCAGCGTTGATTAAAAGCCTCCAATGCATTACAGCCTAACTGAGGTCCGACTGTTCATTTCTACCTGTAACACATATATTACATCAAATCTATTTTACTATTAAGTATCTGTTGTGTGCTCAAATGTGTGGAGTATGAAGCGCAACTCACTATTAAATAAATATTGTTGCATTCAAATTGAGACATTATTATTATTATTATACACAAGCTGGGTTGCAGGGTTCTGGGGTACCTTTTCTGCTGCCCTCTGTCAGGGACTCGGGCAGGCGGCGGACCCACATGCACAGCACGGAGACGATATTATAATCAACAAAAGGTTTATTCCTCAAGGCACGGTCAGACGGTCCAGGTCAACACAAAAAGGCTCGGCAAAAGTACAGGCAGGGAACAGGCAAAACTCACGGTAAGTAGATAATCCAGGGTCGGGCAGGATACACGATGCAGACAGGAACAAAACACGAGGAACACGAACATTCAGGGGACTCAGGAAACTAGGGACGCTCAACTCAGGGATTCACAAGAAACACGCATACACTCATGGGACTCGAATACGACAATCTGGCAACTGACTACGGGAACAGGAGGTGACTAAATACACGGGTGAGTGATTAACTGATACAGTGCAGGTGAGGGTAACGATCAGGTGGAGCAGGAACAGCTGAGACAAGACAAAACCCGGAAGTCAAACTAAAGCAGGAACAGAAACCAGGAGCCTATCAAAATAAAACAGGAAGTAGTATTACGCGGGACATGGCGTGAAATAAGACAAGCAGGACATGACGTGAAAACAGGGAACAACTAGAAACAAAGACACGGATCATGACAGTACCCCCCCCCCCTATGGCGCCTTCCACGGCGCCTACGGAAGCCTCCCCCCCCAAACCAGGGCGGGCGGAGGGTGGTCCCAGGCGGAGGGACCGAATCCCTACCCCTCAAGGTACACGAGCAGGGTGGGTGGAGGGAGGACCGGAGGAGGGCCAAAACAAGAGTCCACACGAAAACCCCAAAGTCCACGAACAGGAAAACAAAAAAAAGTCCAGGGATTCCGTCACGGAGGGTGACGGCGTGGCGAGATCCTGCTCAGCAGCCGCTGAGCCAGGGTGGCACTCTTAGTGCCCTTGAGCTGGGCCGATGTCCCCGGGGACCACCCCGCATGGCAGCGTCCTCCAGGCGGACGCTGATCCGAGGGGTTGAGGAGTCGAGGCGGGCGCCGCCGCAGGAGGCAGCGCCATCCACGCGGCAGGAGGCGCCGGGGGCGAGGCCACCAATCCGGCAGCCGAGACAGAGACGAGGCAGGAACCAGAGGCGAAGACAGACGTGGAGACGTCCCCCTTGGACCTCCGCGACGAGAGACAGGAACCGAAGCAGATGCGGTCAGCGCCGGACCGCCAGGAACCGATGCAGATGCGGCCGGAGCCGGACCGCCAGGAACCGATGCAGATGCGGCCGGAGCCAGGCCGCCAGGAACCGATGCAGGTGCGGCCGGAGCCGGGCCGCCAGGAACCGATGCAGGTGCGGCCGGAGCCGGGCCGCCAGGAACCGATGCTGGTGCGGCCGGAGCCGGGACGGGAGCGACCCCCTCCTGGAGGTCGGCAGGAACTACGACGGGAGCGACCCCCTCCTGGAGGTCGGCAGGAACTACGACGGGAGCGACCCCCTCCTGGAGGTCGGCAGGAGCTACGACGGGAGCGACCCCCTCCTGGAGGTCGGCAGGAGCTACGACGGGAGCGACCCCCTCCTGGAGGTCGGCAGGAACTACGACGGGAGCGACCCCCTCCTGGAGGTCGGCCGGAGCTGCGACGGGCGCGACCCCCTCCTGGAGGTCGGCAGGAACTATGACGGGAGCGACCCCCTCCTGGAGGTCGACAGGAACTACGACGGGCGCGACCCCCTCCTGGGAGTCCGCCGGGACTGCGGCGGGCGCGACCCTCTCCTGGGGGTCCGCCGGGACTGCGACGGGCGCGACCCCCTCCTGGGGGTCCGCCGGGACTGCGACGGGCGCGACCCCCTCCTGGGGGTCCGCCGGGACTGCGACGGGCGCGACCCCCTCCTGGGGGTCCGCCGGGACTGCGACGGGCGCGACCCCCTCCTGGGGGTCCGCCGGGACTGCGACGGGCGCGACCCCCTCCTGGGGATCCGCCGGGACTGCGACGGGCGCGACCTCCTCCTGGAGGTGCGCAGGAACTGCGACGGGCGCGACCTCCTCCTGGAGGTGCGCAGGAACTGCGGCTGGCGCGACCTCCTCCTGGAGGTGCGCAGGAACTGCGGCTGGCGCGACCTCCTCCTGGAGGTGCGCAGGAGCTGTGGCTGGCGCGACCTCCTCCTGGAGGTGCGCAGGAACTGCGGCTAGCGCGACCTCCTCCTGGAGGTGCGCAGGAACTGCGGCTGGCGCGACCTCCTCCTGGAGGCGCGCAGGAACTGCGACTGGCGCGACCTCCTCCTGGAGGCGCGCAGGAACTGCGACTGGCGCGACCTCCTCCTGGAGGTGCGCAGGAACTGCGACTGGCGCGACCTCCTCCTGGAGGTGCGCAGGAACTGCGACTGGCGCGACCTCCTCCTGGAGGTGCGCAGGAACTGCAACTGGCGCGACCCCCTCCTGGAGGTGCGCAGGAACTGCGACTGGCGCGACCTCCTCCTGGAGGTGCGCAGGAACTGCAACTGGCGCGGCCCCCTCCTGGAGGTGCGCAGGAACTGCGGCTAGCGCGGCCCCCTCCTGGAGGTGCGCAGGGACTGCGGCTAGCGCGACCTCCTCCTGGAGGTGTGCAGGAACTGCAACTGGCGCGACCTCCTCCTGGAGGTGCGCAGGAACTGCCGCAGGTGCTGCCTCCTCCTGGAGGCCGGCGGGCGCAGCGGCTCCAAGGGTGACGGGGGCTGGAACGACCGCTACAGGGCCGACAGGAACGGGGACTGGAACGACCGCTACAGGGTTGACAGGAACGGGGTCAGAGACAGGGGTGACCTCTACTTGGCCTACGGGAACGCCCTCAACTTGGCCTACGGGAACGCCCTCTACTTGGCCTACGGGAACGCCCTCTACTTGGCCTACGGGAACGCCCTCTACTTGGCCTACGGGAACGCCCTCAACTTGGCCTACGGGAACGCCCTCAACTTGGCCTACGGGAATGCCCTCAACTTGGCCTACGGGAACGCCCTCAACTTGGTCGACAGGGACAGGAACTGGAACGCCCTCAACTTGGTCGACAGGGACAGGAACTGGAACGACCTCAATTTGGTCGACAGGGACAGGAACTGGAACGACCTCAACATGGCCGACAGGAACAGGAACTGGAACGACCTCAACTTGGCCGACAGGAACAGGAACTGGAACGACCTCAACATGGCCGACAGGAACTGGAACGACCTCAACATGGCCGACAGGAACTGGAACGACCTCAACATGGCCGACAGGAACTGGAACGACCTCAACATGGCCGACAGGAACTGGAACGACCTCAACATGGCCGACAGGAACTGGAACGACCTCAACATGGCCGACAGGAACTGGAACGACCTCAACATGGCCGACAAGAACTGGAACGACCTCAACATGGCCGACAGGAACTGGAACGACCTCAACATGGCCGACAGGAACTAGAACGGCCGCAACATGGCCGACAGGGACTGGAACGGCGTCCTTACTGGAGCCGACGGGGACAGGAACGACCTTTAACGGATCGACAGGAGCTGGAACGGCCGCAACATGGCCGACCGGGACTGGAACGGCCGCAACATGGCCGACAGGGACTGGAACGGCCGCAACATGGCCGACAGGGACTGGAACGGCGTCCCCTCCGGAGCTGGCATGACAGCTTACAGCTGCCGAGCTCGACGGGGGAGACGTCGGGCCTGATTGGGTGGGGCTAACAGTCGTCAGACGGACGGTGCCCTCTGACGGGGACAAGGACGGAACTGGGGTCTGGGCAACACACGACTGAACTGGGGTCTGGGCAACACACGACTGATCTGGGGTCTGGGCGACACACGACTGATCTGGGGTCTGGGCAACACACGGCTGATCTGGGGTCTGGGCAACACACGGCTGATCTGGGGTCTGGGCAACACACGGCTGATCTGGGGTCTGGACTAGGTTCGACTGGGCTGGGGCCTGGAGGCGACAGGGCTGCACCAGGGCATGAGCATGGCGAGGCTGAACTGACTGAGAGGTGGGACATGAAGCGGCCGCTGGCTGCAGGCCCGGGAGTTGCAGGGCCTCACGCAGGACAGGCTCCCTCAGGACGAGAGCGGCTGCTTCCGTGAACAGTTGTTCTCTCGCGCCCTGGTCTGCTGCCGAATCGGCGGTGTTCATGAGGTGGGCGAAGAGAAACGCAACCGGAGGAGAGCAGAGGAGGTGGACCCGTCGGGCGACGCTGTCTGGGATGCCTGCTATCAGAGAGACACAGTCAGTCAGAGAATCAAGGGGCTCCTCTGTCGGAGAAGGAGACTGCTCGGTCCCCATGACCGAGACCGCGGGACCCGGAATCCTGGAACCGCGCCGCCGCCGGCGCCGTCCGGAGCAGCTGCGACTGTCCGTCGTTTGGGGCGCTGGGAGCGGTGTGGACCGGACCTCTGTACCGGGACCCGCATGGTGAAACGGGACCGCGGCGTCTGGAGCTTGGGCTGGAGACTGGGGAAAACACGACTGAACTGGAGGTTGAACAGCGCGCGGCTGAACTGGAGACTGAGCAGCGCGCGGCTGAACTGGAGACTGAGCAGCGCGCGGCTGAACTGGGGACTGAGCAGCGCGCGGCTGAACTGGGGACTGAGCAGCGCGCGGCTGAACTGGAGACTGAGCAGCGCGCGGCTGAACTGGAGACTGAGCAGCGCGCGGCTGAACTGGAGACTGAGCAGCGCGCGGCTGAACTGGAGACTGAGCAGCGCGCGGCTGAACTGGAGACTGAGGACCGCGTGAGAGCAGGAAATCCTCCCAGGGAAATAACCATGGAGCTGGGCAGGTTGGTGCAGGCACGACGATCCGACGAGGCGGAGAGGAGGAAACCGAAACCATACTTCCGCGGGAGAGTTATATTTGCCGTAAAAAACAAAGGAAAAACAGTCACTGAGAGTTATATTTGCCGTAAAAAACAAAGGAAAAACAGTCACTGACCTGACCGGAGGCTAAGTGCTGGCTGGGTCCAAGTGTGGCCAGATTGTTCTGTCAGGGACTCGGGCAGGCGGCGGACCCACATGCACAGCACGGAGACGATATTATAATCAACAAAAGGTTTATTCCTCAAGGCACGGTCAGACGGTCCAGGTCAACACAAAAAGGCTCGGCAAAAGTACAGGCAGGGAACAGGCAAAACTCACGGTAAGTAGATAATCCAGGGTCGGGCAGGATACACGATGCAGACAGGAACAAAACACGAGGAACACGAACATTCAGGGGACTCAGGAAACTAGGGACGCTCAACTCAGGGATTCACAAGAAACACGCATACACTCATGGGACTCGAATACGACAATCTGGCAACTGACTACGGGAACAGGAGGTGACTAAATACACGGGTGAGTGATTAACTGATACAGTGCAGGTGAGGGTAACGATCAGGTGGAGCAGGAACAGCTGAGACAAGACAAAACCCGGAAGTCAAACTAAAGCAGGAACAGAAACCAGGAGCCTATCAAAATAAAACAGGAAGTAGTATTACGCGGGACATGGCGTGAAATAAGACAAGCAGGACATGACGTGAAAACAGGGAACAACTAGAAACAAAGACACGGATCATGACACCCTCTGCCTCCCCGGCTTGGGGGGGTTGGGCGGGGCTCAGGAGGAGCTGCGGTCCCTGCCTGGGGCCACATGGACGGCAGGCCGTGTGATGCGGTTGGAGTGTGGGGGGTCCGGTTTTCCGCCCGGGGTACGATGATCGTCTGCCTGGGTGGTCTCTTTTCTGCTGACCCCCACCAATTGCTGGCCTTGTGCTGCAGGCCGCTGTGGTGCCATATGGGGATGAGGTCAGGCCGATGGGGTAGGCCCCGCTCCGCTCGTGTAGGGGTGGTGGACTGGGGGCGGGTCCCCCTCTGGGCGCGGGGGCATCTCCTGGCGGGCTCCCTACGGACCATGGGTCCTCGGGCTCTACTCTTTCAGGCTGACCCTCCCACCGGGGGGAGTGTTTGCCCCTGGTTCTCATGGGGCAGACAGCGTTGACCCCCGGTGGCCCACTCTGGCTGCTGCAGCTCTGCCTGGGGGGCTCTGTGTGGGCGGCTTGGTTCGCAACACCTGCCCTCCTGGAACTGAAGGTGTGTGGGCTCCCTGGCTGCTAGGATTCTTTCCTCTGCTGCTGGATGGGCGTAGTGGCCGAGCCCCTCACATCACCCTGGCTTTCACAAGTGGCATTGTTCATGCACCAACGTCTGCCTCACCCTTTGGGTGAATAATATCAAGCTACAGCCTTACTAACCTTGTAGTGGGACACTTTCCAAATCCAACTGTAGGTATTACTGATACTTATCACTACCAATATCAATAATGTGTGAATATGGAAATTGTGGTGTTGTATGTCATGACTTTGATTAAGTTGTATGGGATATGTATAACAATGCACTGAGTATATATATATATTCTATATATACTCCTCTTGTTAAAGCAAAGCTGTCCATCACAATATGGCATTCAAGATATGCAGTTTGCTAAACTGCTGGACAGAACAAAAAAATAAAAAATAAAATAAAATGAAATAAAAATAAAAATAAAAATAAAAATAAAAATAAAAATAAAAATAAAAATAAAAATAAAAATAAAAATAAATAAATAATTTAAAATGTATCTGAATCAGTGTAGTGAAGTGTTGTTTATAGAAGTATGACCGAGGCTGACCAAGATGTTTACAGGTCAGTCCAACAGTTGTCCTTGAAGGGAGTCACAATAAGGGGAAGAGGATAGATAGAGGCACAGCTGGTGAGCTAGATTGGACCCGGGAAGGGAGGGGTGAGGGAGAAGGGACAGAGTAATACACAGCCAAATTTAATACATTTTAACAATCCATGACTAATTTGTCTAGATCAATACTCCAATCGGTCAGAACTCAGGGCTTCTTCGCCTCTTGTGGGACCATGGGTCACCCATGACATCTCCTCAAGCCTGTCAGACAAGGCTGTCACCATATTCACCAAGTGTTCAGTCTGTCTGCAGATGTTATCCCTCAGTCTCTTGTCTTCCTCCGTACGGGCTGAGATCTTATTAGTCAGTCCTGTAATCCGGGCATCCGAACGGGCTGAGATGTTACAGATCAGTCCTTCAATCCGGGCAATCCTCTGGTGTAATTCCGTCAGCCGAGTAACCATGGCCCCCGTCGGCGTTTGCAGCTCCACAGCCGGTGGACACGCCAATGAGCCGGCCACAGATTTTCCAATCTTTCCAATCTTCCGATAAAGCAGGGCACCACCAAAGCCAATCATGAGTAGCCCAGTTATCAAAGTCCAAAATATGAATAGATCCTCTGCATCCTCGATGGACAGAGGCTCCAGACACAGGGGGCACCAGGAATCCCACGCGTGCCGCACGTAGCCGGAGGCAAAAGTCCCCAAGGGGCAGAGTGGTTCTCCCGGAGATTCTTTCCTTTGTGAAAACATTTTGTCCAATGCGCTGAGTGACCAGTTGATTAGCTCCATGTTCAAAAATGTTATTCCAGAATAGCAGATCAGGGTGCTCAGAAAAGACAAGACAAGGACACTGCAAGCAAAAGCAGAGTGGGAGCAGAGAGAAAACACGTCTGCACTCCTCGAGAGGCGGAAGTAGAAGATTTTGCACATGCAAAATTCAGTTTTTGGACATTCTGGTACATTTATGACTCCCTGGTTCATGTTAAGACACTCCTGGTGTGTTACACTCCCTGGATCCCTTTATCCAATCCGGTTCAAGAACGATCGCTTTTAAATTTCCCAGACTGTCTATGTCTACAGTCTTTAGACCACTCAGAACCATGCTTCTTTGTGTGTGGACACCATTTCACCTCTGACTGCTTTTAAAATGAGGGTATATTTATTACTGGGCTAAGAAGGGCTCTGTTCCTAGAGGACGTGATCCACTTGCTGCTTCCCCAAATGTAAGTACATGCTTGATGCATGATTGATACGTATGTACTCCAGAAGTTTCTTTGTTTATAATCTAGCCTCCCTCCTGTGTAGGGAATGCTAATGACAAGAACAGTTGATGCTAACAGCTACAGCGACAGAGAGAGACAGTGTGCAAGGTGCTGCTACGCAATTTGGATGAATCCAAGTCTCTCTAGTAGTTGTCTGGTTTGAATCGTGTGATATATGGCACCTAGGTCATTCACCTCAGCTCACATATTAGCTTATAGTGCCATGTTAGCTGCTAATGTATTGTTAGTGCAGCATTAGCCGCTAGCGTTAGCCCTCCACATGAAATTCAGTACAACTTGGGTTGGCTGCAACAGTAAGTTGTGAGAGTCAGCTGTGTTTTTTAATTACTACCAAGCCTGTCGTGTGTATGTCGTAGCCCAAGTAGACCTGTGAATTTGAGTTATGGCAAGTTCTATCAAAGTTTAACATTTCGTAGGTGTTGCTTATCTAGTCAGCTACTGTAGCTGTAAATGTGACTACCCAAACGCAAGGAGGTTGCTTCTCAAACTGAAGCTACTGCAGGCTGTGGGCAAACGGCTACCTTATTGAACAGTTGTTGCTCACCGTAGGAGCAAAGGTATGTACATTTAACAGCAGTATGATCATTTGTTGGCCAATAGGCAGTTTTATTTGACAGAGATTTTTGATTTCACATTTGAGTAGTTGTAGTTGAAGTATTCAGGATCTGGTCTATATTATTGTCTATATATTTACTCTGTTCTCTTATATCTTATTTTGATATTTTAGTCTGTTTATGGGTAATTTGTAACTCTGGTGTTATGGTGCAGATTATGTGGAAAATGTGATGGAGACCATCTTTAATAAAGTCCTGCTGGACTCAGGTCGTTATATGGAGGACCTTATTAACATCTCTGTCCTACCGGCAGCCTGACAGAAAGGAGGTCATTAATGCCATGCCAGGATTTAACAAAGTTGAAAACGTGTTTGTTCCAAACACCATTACAACTGATCTAACTACCACTACATATTGTTTACATTTGTGAAGGTTGTGACATACATAGGAAATACTGGACATTTCATCAATCTACTATTCTATTCTATTCTCTATACCTTCTAGAGTGGTGCCAAGGAAAACAGCTGCATCCTCCATCTGCATAGCAGCTGCACTGCTTCCAATCAAAATGCCTTCCTACCTGTTCCACTCCAGAAACTATGCTTTTACCATAACTATGAATTCTATCAATTCATTCCATGGTTTGCACATTGAATTGTGAAGGTAACTTATCCATCATTATAGTGCTGGTGCATTGGTTGACAATAAAGTTGGCTTGTCCCTCAGGAAACACTGCCCTGATCCACAAGACCAGGGAGGTTGTGATAAAAACTTTTAGAACTCCTAGACTCCTAGAATTCCTCAGCACCAGCTGAAAAGACTTATAGGCTAGATACCTGCAACGACTTGAAATACACACAGACATAGTACTGTCAAATTTATGACGAAAAAAACAGTAACTACATTTCTGTTACTTATATATTAGCACTTGATATATCATACACCTTACTAAAAGCAATTAAAAATATGTTAGGTCAATTTGAATTTAGAACCAAAGCTATGTGTGTAAACGTTCCCAGGTAGGTTATGCAGTGATTAAATTGTTTATGAAATTCTGACATACTGATTTATCCCATGTATGTGTAATTGTCCATAATTTGTCTGATATTCTGTATATTAAATGCATTCTGTATTGAATACGCATTTAAACATTCTGGCTCCAGTCCTGGATCATCGACCATACATCACAGTAGGTTTGGCAACTGGTTCAGGTGTTTAGTGGTAAGGTTTATCGAAATTTTTATTTCAAATACCATGTCACATTAATAAAAGTATTAAACACGTGCAAAATCTTGACAGCAACAGTTGCTGTCACACCATGCCTCTGTAGGCATTGACTGTTTCCACATTGGCACTTAAGTACAGACAAATACGGCAAAATATAAGCTGCAGCTGAAGATCCCATTATGGAGAAATTATTTTGACACAGTAGCAGCACGAGAAAGAGAAAAACAACCTGTTAAAATTAGTTTATATTAGTTTATTGAGCTATGCTCCCAAACAAGCTGTATTCGTGTTAGGAATATTCTGTTGTATTAATTCAGGCTGCTTATTGGCAACCATTAGTATTAGCGTTTAAATCAATAAATTAAATTTAAATGTGAAATTGCCAGTGTTAGGGAAATTGTTAGTTCCCTTTGTAAATCTTAAATAAAGCAGACACAATCAGTTAAGACCTTCTTCAGGATTTTACTTGCAAGGAGTGAGCAGTTTACAGCAAAGGCAACTTCCTCTCACTGAAGAGAAGACAAGGATTCAGCTCATAATGTATTGCATTCTGGGAGGTGCATAGTCACAGTACGTGGGAAATATTTCCTGCACAAAGCAAGCATTGGGCTCATCAGATAAGGATGCTACACACCTGTACTCCCTATTTCTAGCAGAGCAGAAGGGAGAAAACTTCAAGGCTATAGCACAGCTAACAAGGCTTGAGCAGATCAGCAAAATAAATTCCAACAATGTTTCAATGATTAAATGCAGTATTTTTCCAACAGCCAGTTAGACGTACCTTGTGCCATTCGAAGTGTAACCACTTCAACTGCCTCACATTCGACTTCAGAGTCAGATTTTGGATCAAACATATGGTTGAACTGCACTACCGGACGAGGTAGCCAGTTTTGCTGTTACAAAGGATTCAGTGACCGTGACTTTTCCCCACGGCGGGTCACGTTTATGCGCTTCCTCAAAGAGGTGTGGCCATCAACTTGGCTTGCAAAATAACAGATTGTTGTGGAGAGCTTAAAACACGTTTTCAGACGGGCCATGTGGATGATTTGCGGTGCTTTTGGCATGAAAAGTTACAGACACCTTAGGGATCATAAAGGTCCAATTATTTTGCGAAAAAAAAGTGTGTGCATGGACCTTTAAAGAACAGTTCTTCACCGTGTTGCTTGATCTGTCGATGTCCTTGCTGAATCCATGAAGTGACTTATCTGTTACTACTGTAGATGGACTCTTTACTTCTGCTGTTTGTCCTGTTGTATTTCTTTTGCTACCAACAGCCTCCCATCTTGTCTTCCTCACACACACACACACACACACACACACACACACACACACACACACACACACACACACACACACACACACACACACACACACACACAGGAATGTGGTCCTTGTCCTGATGAGAGTCAGTGGGCTGTGATTTGTCATCAGCCTCCACACAAAGACTTTCATCAAAGGACAGACCCATCAATTACATTCTGATTACAGTAACCAAGGGTGAGGGATGAGCATGTGTGTGTATGTGTGCATTTGTGTCTACGTTAAGAGGCTTTCAGTTTCATTGGCATAATCAAATGGCACCTTTTCACAAAATTACTAGAAATCTCACACCTGATTTGTTGTGTAGTTTTACCAATGTTCATGACTTGGTTCTATGGTCATTGTTTTCTCTATGAAAATGCATTCAGGCTGTACCAGTGGCTACTGATGCACCCAGAACACACACACATGTACAGACGGCAGTTGATCGTGTGTTTGTTGTTCTGATGTATTAATGGGTAATAAAAGATCCCTTGCTGGGGTTCAAAGTTAGGTTCTGTGTATGCACATAACCGCCACCTATCCTGCTACATACAGTAATATACAACAGACACAGCTGTGCTTCCTTGGAGACATGTTATTGTCTTTATGCAAGCTGCTTTGCAATAGGCTGGGAGCAACTGTGGGGGTATATGTTATTTTGCGTACGTGTCTTATCGGCCGTCTGGTAAGCTCCCCATGGGGGCCTTCATTCTTTTTGATGGTCCCTGTACACAATCAACACCTCATCTGTTCTCTCATATACATTTACTGTACATAGAGAAGCCGCCAAGCCCATCTCTTTTTGTTCCCCCTTTATCTCATTGTGTCCTTTCATTTTTTATTTCACCTTTTTTTTAGCAAGTCATCAGCCCTCTTACTTATTCCTGCCTTCCTCTTTCTACTTTGCTCTCCTCCTTTAACTTAGTAAAGGATGGAAAGCTAAGGAGAGAAATCATGGAGGCAGGCATGGATCATTAGCTATATTTGTCCCCACTTCCTGCAGAAGATGATAGATCTAGCTAATTACCCCATGTTGCCAAGCCTATTGCACACAACAAGCGGCAGTGGCTGTGGCAGAAATCAGCGTATGCTTTGGCACTGACTGCATAGCTGATGCTACATGACTATTCATGAGCCTTGAGTGAAATAAAAGGAGGAAATTTCAGATTCTGCCATGGCTGTGTATGAATGTTGATTGTTCTATAATGATGTATGCTGTCTGTCTTTCTCCATTCATGTAGAAAATGAATATGGAGGTGACGTGGTAAGCCAATCCTTGTCAGCTGAACGTCACTAAGTCACGGTGGAAGCAGAGGTCCAGATCGAAGATCTGTCTCATCCTCAAATCATTTCAGGTAGAGGTTACAAGCACATTCTGCACATTTCATTCAAACATGTTTAAGTGCAGCTAGAAACACTAAACAAGTTAGAAGACAATATTTACTGTATATCACTCTTTGTAAGACTCTTTGTTTTTAATTGTTTAAGCCACATTCAAAATGTACAGATTAAATGAGATCTACTGTACTATAGTAATTTTGACTATGAAATAATTTTGGTCATATGCAGTCAAAACTTAAAGGAGTCAATTGAGGTGGTGATTTTATTTTATCTAATGCTGTTTTTATTTATACAACACTATGTTAAACATAAGCCTATATAGAACAGCTTTTAAAGACTCCTGATATGGAACTTTAAATTAAATGCTGACACACAAGTCGGCTTTGTCCTCTTCCTCAGTGGCGTATTTACTTCATAATGCCACTTTTCAGCAGAATTGCTCTGTTTGTCATTGGTGGATCTTTTCACATTTTGTTTTCATGGACACCTGTGCGTGGCTGTGTAGTTAAATGCACAGACTTGAGTGAAGTTGTGACAAACCGCCAGTTTGTCCCCCGCTGACGGAGCAGCGCCCCGTGGCACTTGGACAATACCCCATCTTCCACACGCCATAACCTCCTAAACTCCGCACACACACCGCCTCATACACAGTACATATACTTGGCGCCATGTAATTGGTTGGTGTTTAGCTGCTCATTTCTGTACTCACGTCTCGAGAGTAGTTGGACTTCCGCATCGTGTCGTCGAAACCAGACAGCAGTGTTACGACCGCTTATGACGACGTTGCGTCTGCACGATGCGCGGAACCATTATTGTTTATCGATTTGGCTCTGTTATGTGTCTTGTGGTATTTGTGTTCCTTATACACAGGAGTTATTATGAAGTGTTGGGGAAAGTGTATTGTTTGGGTTGACTGCTCTTTTTGGGAATATGATGTGTGGGAATTAAGGTGGTCCCAGAATCACCCGGAAAATGGTTCTTCCCGTGAGAAGGGGATGGGCCTGGCCTTTAAAGCGGACACCATTGAGGGGTGAGAGTAGGTTGGAGATTGAGAACAGAGCAAGCGTATGAAGACCTGTTTTTGGTATGGTTTGTGTTTTTTCCTGTCATTCTTTATTTTTTTGTGCCACTGGGTTTTGCTCGGACACCTGTAAATAGTACACTTGGTTTATGTTGTGTACTGGACTTTTGGCTGCTATTAAATACACCATCTGCGAGCAAGTCATCGTCCCGTTTTCTGTGAACATTTTCCACGTCTTGAATGAGCAGAGAATGAGGCTCGTTCACGGCAGTTTGTGTCAGACGTGGTATATGGCAATCCGCAAGGCAGCAGTAGGAGGCAGGAAGCCCAGAACGGGACTGTGGTCACAGGCAAAGGTGGCAGCAGTGACAAAGGATGAGAAGGACTGGGAATCAGTTGGGAGCGCACTTTAGGTAGCTCCCGTCGCCAAAACGGAGAGTGAAATGGTTTCGTTGATGCGCCAGTTTCTGAACGGCCAGGAGCAGAGGGAGGAGCATTATTTGCAGGAGTTCTGTGGTCTACGGGAGTCTATTGGGCAGGCAGCGAGGCTGGACTCCGATGGAGAGAGTCCACGTCTGGAGCTGCCAACGCCAGTTGTGACACGGTTGGAAGGTGATTACAGAGCGGTCCGCCAGGAAGTCTCCCCGGGTGGGCCAGAGCTGAGAGGGCCGCCACAGCACACGGAAACGCTGATGTCCGCTCTCCAACCAGATGACGATATGGAGCATTACCTGCGGCAGTTTGAGCGCCTGGCGAGGACCTGGAGTTGGTCTCAGGAGGAATAAAGTTGGTGTTTGGTTCTACTGCTGACGGGTCTGGCTTTGGAGGCATACCTAGCAATGGATGAGGAGCAGGCGGAGGTGTACGGCGAGCCAAAGGAAGCATTGCTGGAGAAATTCGACATCTCGCCTGAGACCTTAAATACTGACGTGCGTGCATTCTGCAGTTCTTGTCCATCCTGTCAGCTGCACCAGCACCGGGCACCGTTGCACCCTCTCCCTGTGCTTTCAGAGCTGTTCCAGCAAATCGCTATGGACATAGTAGGACCGCTGGGGAGGAACGCTGCGGGACATCGCTACATCCTGGTCATTAGTGACTATGCGACAAGATAGCCGGAAGCGTTTCCACTGCAAGCAGCAATTACCCCACACATCACAAATGATTGAACTGTTCTCCCGGGTAGGAATACGAGAGGAGATCTTGACAGACCAGGGCAACATCGTGTGTGTATGTGTGCATTTGTGTCTACGTTAAGAGGCTTTCAGTTTCATTGGCATAATCAAATGGCACCTTTTCACAAAATTACTAGAAATCTCACACCTGATTTGTTGTGTAGTTTTACCAATGTTCATGACTTGGTTCTATGGTCATTGTTTTCTCTATGAAAATGCATTCAGGCTGTACCAGTGGCTACTGATGCACCCAGAACACACACACATGTACAGACGGCAGTTGATCGTGTGTGCGTGCGTGCGTGTGTTGTTCTGATGAATTAATGGGTAATAAAAGATCCCTTGCTGGGGTTCAAAGTTAGGTTCTGTGTATGCACATAACCGCCACCTATCCTGCTACATACAGTAATATACCTGGAGTTGGTCTCAGGAGGAATAAAGTTGGTGTTTGGTTCTACTGCTGACGGGTCTGGCTTTGGAGGCATACCTAGCAATGGATGAGGAGCAGGCGGAGGTGTACGGCGAGCCAAAGGAAGCATTGCTGGAGAAATTCGACATCTCGCCTGAGACCTTAAATACTGACGTGCGTGCATTCTGCAGGAACGCTGCGGGACATCGCTACATCCTGGTCATTAGTGACTATGCGACAAGATAGCCGGAAGCGTTTCCACTGCAAGCAGCAATTACCCCACACATCACAAATGATTGAACTGTTCTCCCGGGTAGGAATACGAGAGGAGATCTTGACAGACTAGGGCACCATCGTCCCGTTGGGTTTTTCTGTGAACATTTTCCACCTCTCAAATAAGCAGACAAGGCTCATTCACCACAGAAGTCCTGCTCACTTTAGCAGACCAAATATAGAGAGATCATTTGCCAGGTGGTGTTTTGAGTCATTTAGGTAATAATTTTGAAATACTTGGATCTTAATTGGTCTTCAAGGTGCTCACATTGATGATGCCATTTTCCAACATTTGAGATAAAATGAGCATTGTATCCATGTGGAATAGGCACAAGAAGAACATTTTTTTGGCAGTCCAATAAGGAACATGGTGATGGTATTTTGGTTAAAGCTCCAGCTAAAAGCCGTAACAAGGTCAGTTATTATGAACGTTATGGACAAAACTATTTTGTGCTTAATTACAATGTTAAAGGGATAATTCCAAGATGTGTTATAAAAATTTTCCATTTACTTAACCAAAATGTACACAAATGATGATTGTCTAATTCTAGAGAAAACTGAGAAAAGCAGCAGTATTATGTGTTGTGGCTGAAAATGGTCATATCCTACAACAAGCAGAATGCACTGCACACTGACTTGAATTTCACAGTGCAAGCTAAAACAATAAAAGGTCGAATGCATTACTTACTCAGTGCTCATTCGACCCTTCTGCTTTTTTTTGGTTTGTTCATGGCATCCTAAAGCTAGTTTCAAGTGGTTCCTTAGATGGTTTATAAAACAACTGCATTTATAACAGTAGTAACAGTGGTCGCAAGTTAATTTGGCTGCTGCTGTTGAGAGAGCGTCTCCAACATGTTAGGTATGTTTAATGCATTGCGGTGAGAGCAGATTCATTGGTGGCTCAATGTTCCGTACATGGACTTACAGTATGCACATCCAGTTGCAGTGGCAGCGGTATTAAATCTCATTACAGACTTTGTATATTTCAGAAAGTGTTTGAGAATACTTTTAAATGATGCTATTAAAAACAATCACCATCTAATTGATTAGCAACTTTTGTGAGCAAGTCAGAATCTGACTTTCCTACTGCAGCCATAACGTCCACAAACTACGCATCCACCCGCAATGATATTCGCGCCCAGTGTGTTGCTTCAGATGTCGAGCTACAACTACATTTTGAGGTGTATACTACCATCTAGTACATAGAAGTGACTTAAATTTATCCCTTAAGTGCAGTTCCTTATGTCTGAGTTAAGGACTAGCCAATCACATAATTGGCTCCGCCCTGTTTGACTTGATTGACAAACAGTCATTCACCTGAAATGTGGCATTGTGAAATAAATACAACACTGGGGAAAAGGGCCTTAGGCAACAAAATCCGACTTTGGAAAAAGAGATTTGGAAATAAAAACTTCTGGATTTAAATAAAAAGGTAGACATGGCAATCAAGAATATTATGAAAATAATTAAAGCAGATTTTACAATAGAATTAAACATTTAATAATTATAAGTCTAATTAGAAATAGTGATGGGAAGTTCCGTTTTTTCAACTGACTCGGATCTTTAAGTCTCGTGAACGAATCATTTCGAGTCAGTTGTTCATTTCGTTCATTTACAGCAGGTGCCGCTGTGGACGTTGTAATAATGGCCGCGGTTCTCAAACACTATATACTGACCACTAGCAATTCAAACCATATGGAAACCTAGCAAATACGCACCACTTTAACATGACTTATGTCCTGCATCTTCCCTGCCATTGTTGTTTAACAGCGCGACAGTCGCTTTGTAGCAGTAGGAATGAACTGGAGCGCTTGCTGCACGCTACAGAGCCTGCGCGGCTCGGCGGTCACGTGACAAGTGAACGATCGAACGACCCATGGGAACGAGTCCCAAAAGAAGTGTAGTACTTGGTGCTCGCCACAGAGCCTGAGCTGTGAACAATGAACTATGAACGAGAACAAGAACGGCTGGTAAAGTGAAAGTGAAACTTATTTTGACAATTAGTGAGACTTTTAAAGCACAAAGTAACAATAAGTTCCCTAAAATATTTACCTGGTGCATTGGTGCATTTATCTTGGCCAAAACGTGATTTATTATTATTATTATTATTATTATTATTATTATTATTATTATTATTATTATATTTTATGATTGTGGCAGGGTATACCGGACCACAAAATCAACACGTTGATATAATGTTTGCAAGTATTTATTTAAAAACCCACTTTACATTATATACATAATAACACTACACACATCTACAAGAACCAAAGAACACTAATTACTTATGATTTCATGAATAAATAATATATGTCGGCTGTCATGTGACAAATAAATAAACGTCAGAAATCAGACATTGCTCATTTCCTTGTTTATCAGTCCACACAGCACCGTAGCTGAGCCACAGCTGTGACGTGATAAAAGAACAAACGAACGATCCATATGAATCCATAGGAACGAATCAGGACTAGAGCGCTTGCTGCTTTACAGAGCCTGCACAGTTCGACTGTCACGTGACAAAAGAACTAATCCTTGAGGAACGACGCTCAGTTGAGTAAGTCCTGAACGGAACTGAACGAGTCGTTCACAGAGAGGATTCGTTCCTGCACACACACTTGCACATGCACAACGCTTGTTTGATTTCTCAGTGTATATTACAGTAATGAACGAGTTTCGGCAAAAGCGTTCTTTTTGTGCTATTTATATGTTTGATGACATTCCTGTGCCAAATGCAATGAGCAAGACACTAATTATAATACTAATAACTTTTCAAGAAAAACATTATTTTTGCACTGAATCCAGCTATACAATTGTTACTAACATAGAAACAGACGATATTCAGCAGAACAATAATTCCATTTATAATACGCTGAACACATTTTCAAAGAGGGTCTTTCATAAGAATTAATCTTTGTGATTATTTATCAGAATCAGAAAAAAAGCCTTATTGCCAGGTCCTGTAGAGAGCACTTTACAGAACTTGGAATTTGACTTGACGTGTTGGCGGGTGGTGCATGTCAACAAAAAAAAAAAAATCACTGTATGTGAAACACTTTCAACTTAGTGGTATTACATATATTCCTTCCTGGGTCATAGTTACTTCAGTTTGAAGGGTTATTTTTTGCTTATGTAAAAGATAAAGATTGTTTATTTAATTTTCCTAATTAACATAATTATGAGTTGGTGATATGGTGATGGTTTTCATCAGTCAGTTATTTTCTTGTTGAAACTGATGATTTTGTTCGAAGGCAGAATGTTTGTAATAGGGAGTTTGGTGTGTGCATGACTCTTTGGTTATACATCTGGGGCCTTAATGCCATTGATTCAGGGTCTAATTGATACACAGATGGAGAAGGAGTGAGACTCACCTAATCCCCAATAAGCAGGCTAACCTTCATTACAACCATGACATTTTCCCATGGGGTGCTAAGACAGAAAGAAAAAGGCAGACAGAATATGAACGGTTCCCCAGCTTATGGCAATACATACCAGAAACGCACACAATTCTTGTCTCCAAGTCTCACAACGATCCCTTAGGGAGAGAAGTGGCGGCGACAAGAATTTTCCAGCTGTGCTTACTGTTGTTGTTGTTGTTGTTGTTGTCCCTTCAAAGAGAGTCCCTTTGGATTGAGACTGACAGCTTCAGATAGGCAGCATTCGTGTGTGTGCATGTATACTTCTGGTAAACATGGATTTAAAGAAGAGTGTAATATAGTCTACTTTAAATATTCTGTTTTGTTTTTTTAGGGAAGCTTTTTTGTCTTGTTCTTAATGTGTCATGTGTCATTGATTCATTGCAATGGATATAATTTTCAAGGCATCTTCAAATAGAATTGTTATGGTAGGTTGGAGGAAACTAGTCAAAGCAATTCATCGTAATCACCGGCAGCCTTAGCCAATGGAAAAATGTTTAAAAAATCCATTTATAATTTAAAACCTGCCATTTGTTTAGAGCAATAGACATACCGTAAACAGTGCATAAACTAAGTATTCTTAAATCCAGCAGTATTGTTAGTCCAGCAAGTGATCTCCAATGCAGTAGAAATTTCTCAAAGCCTATATTTTAATGGAAGGAAAGCTGACCTAATTATGATAAATTCTGTTTTGCAGAACAAAAGAGGCCTTTTTTCTTGTTAAACACAACCGTAAATCCTTTGTTGCCAGATGTGTTTTTCAGCTGAAAGCTATTTTTTCATGAACAACGTTGTGCTGACGAACTGTCAAGACAGCGACAACCTGTGGATTTTCAATGTAATTCTCTACATGTTCCTTCACGGAATCAAAATTGACGCTCTGGCAAGCCTCATAACTCTGGGTGATGCCTTTTACTTTTAAAGAGACCTTCCTTCCTTTGGTCTGGTAGGCATAACTGTGGGTCCTGCTGAAACAAATTCTTTAATAGAATTAGAATTCAGCTCATCAGTCAATTCCCCAATTCCAATTTTGCCTCCCCCGGTTTGCTTGTATATTTGTATATCGGCTGTTGGTGTCATAATACAAATCTCTGCGCTTGAGCTGTTCCATATGTTTGTACAGCTTCAGTCTGGTGTGTCCTGTTGTAAATGCTGCAATATACACATTATCTGTTTTGTTTGGTTGGGGTATAGTCTTGTCATTGCCACTATACTGGATTCGAGCTGTGTGCTCGTTGAGAAATTATAAGTAATTAAGTAAAAAAGGTTTGTGTCATATTTGGCTTCTGGGCAAACTCTCCCATAGGCTCAGCACAACTTCGGCAAAGAGTGAAAATGAGCCTTCCACTGCTGGATCTGAAGGGTAGAACAAGGAAAAAGATACCACGTGGGGGTTTACGGCCTCATCAGCAGCTGCAGAATATCTCAAAACAACAAGACAGATGTGCCCACCATACAACGCATCACACGGTGACAGAGGTTCAGGAGCTTTATAGCTTTGCATGAAAGCTTTCACACCTGGGTGGGAGCCTTTCAATAGATTCCAGTCGTGTTCACACATCACCACAAGCTTGACTCTGTACACCGTCTGCAGCTTACTCAATTGGTCCAATGTGTCCTTCTGCATTTCCTCAAAGGTCTTGCCTATTAACGGATGAATGCTATGTCCAGCGAAACATTCTAGACATTCTAGACGTCAGAAACCCGTGGAGAAAGCAGACAAAAAGACATTCTTTTCACTGTCTGCCTCATTAAACCAATCCACATGAAACGGCCCTATGCTTTTCTAGACAACGTTTAAAGCATGCTGGATGAAACCCCTAAGATTGGCCTTTACATATTTAAGCCACTGAATGCTGCAGTTTGAACCCCTCTTTTGTGATATCTGTACTCATAAGGGCACGGGATGGCCAGTGTTCTCTTTGAGAAAGTTTGTACTGTACACATACATGCATGCTGACGCTATGGTGGCATGCATAAAAGGGTCCAGGCCGGTCTATTTAATAAACATGGCTCTGAAAATCAAACAGGCTTCTCTGAAAATTGCTGTTTCATTTCTGCAGTAAAATCAAATGTGACAGACGGTGCTGTACCAACTCAAAAACTCCTCATGCTTTTGACTACTCATCTGATCAACGCTGTAGCACCAGAAACACCAGGATAAGGCCCTACATAATCCAGATTCCTATCTGAACTGAATTTGTAAGGGAATTGACCTTTCACCTGATCCTCAAAACCCAGAGCTGTGGGTAGCGAGGCCAGAGGGAACGGGAGGAATGCCACTGAATTGATGAATCTGAGATCATAATAAGGATCAGTGAACAACACAAGCTTTGACCCTTGCAGGACACGTTTAGGCTTCAAGCCCAGAGAAATCATAGCTCTCACTATGATATGACCATCAAGCCACCTTGAATTATGCACTAGAAACACAGCACTCTTGTACTTGGGCCTATGGAATCTCTGCACAAATTTAAGAACACAGTCACCGCCCTAGGACTCCCAGGTGTCCCCATCATCACTTTGCACACTTACATAGAAAGGCACATGCACACATGTACTGGGTAAGTTTCAAAAACTCGCTGGAATTTTTTCATGGACACATCAGGCTGGGGGAGAATGGGGGATAGATAAAGGTTGGAGAGCAGACGGTGAGACTAGTCTTGGGGGGGTTGTAGGGTAGGGGAATGTTTGTAGTTGTATGACCGAGGCCAACCAAGATGTTTACAGATCAGTCCAATAGTAGTCCTTGAAGGGAGTCAAAATAAGGGAAAGAAGAAAGAGGCACAGCTGGTAGGCTCGATTGGACCGAGGAAGGGGAGAGGGACATAATTAATACAGCCAATGTAATGCATTTGGATCTATGACTTCTTTGTCTTGATCAATAATTTGATCAGTCATGACATCTCCTCAAGCCTGACAGACAAGGCTAACACCGATCTCACCAAGTGTTCAATATGTCTGTGAAAGTTTCCCATCTGTCTTCTTTTTTCACCCAGATGGGCTAAGATAAGGCGGCCGCAGATTTTCCAATCTTCCGATAAAGCAGGGCACCACCAAAGCCAATTATGGGTAGCCCTGGTATTAAAGTCCTCTGCATGCCTCTGCATCCTCGATGGACAGTGTCTCCAGACACTAGTGATTATATGACTTGGGAGGAACGAGCCCTCTCAGTGAACAACTCATTCAGTTCCATGCAGTACCTTCTCTCGTCACATGGCAGCAGCAGCTTAAGCTCAGTTAGCAGGACAGGAAACAGAAATGATTCTTTCAGGCCTTACTAAACTGAGGATTCTTACTCAAGGATTTGTTCTTTTGTCACGTGACAGCCAGGTCGCACAGGCTCTGTAGCAAGCGCTCCAGTTTGTTCCTGATTCATCCATATGGATCTTTAAAGAACGTTTGTTCGCTTGTTCTTTTGTTCTTTTATCATGTGACCACTACCAAGCGACTGTTGCAATGTTAAACATCAATAGCAGGGAAGATGCAGGACATAGGTCACGTTAGTGTGGTGTGTCCGAGTCAGTTGAAAGATCCATACTTCCCATCTCTTCCAGACACACGGGGCACCAGGAAATCCCAAACAGAGCTGTGAATGATAAACGAGAATAATGAACTAAAGTGCGCAGCCCGAGCTGCCTTTCACATGACGGATGGTAGAGCACAATTGAAAGTAAAACTTATTTTGACAATTTGTGGTTGTTGTTATTATTATTTTATTTTATGATTGTGGTAGAGTATACAGTACCACAAAATCAACATGTTGATATAATGTTTAAAAGTATTGATTTACAAACATACTTTACATTATATATACCAGAAAACTACACACATCTACAAGAATCAAAGACCACTAATTCATTATGATTCCATGAATAAATAATGTATGGCTGTCAGGTGAAAATTAAAAAAATCGTCAGAAATCAGACATCATTCATTTTCTTTCTTTATCAGTCCACACAGCCCCTTAGCTGAGCCACAGCTGTGACGTGATAAAAGAACGAACGGACGATCCGTAGGAACGAATCAGGAACGAACTGGAGTGCTTGCTGCTTGTGCTCCTTGCTATTGTTTTAACACATTTATGCTAATCTATCTTTAAGAAAAACCCAAACTAAAAAGCGGCAGAGACTTTACACTTACCTTATTAACATATGCGTTGTTCTGATCGCTCCGGTGCGATAAAGTTGCGCTTGAAAAATAATTCACATCATTATTTTGTTTCAGAAATACCCAGTTTTCACAGTTTTCGTTAGTCAGCGAGTAAACTCTTTTTTTAGTTAATTCAAAAAGTCTCCGCAGAGTCTTTCGCCTTCACTAAACATCAAGCATTGCATTGTTTGACCAAAGCTGTAATCAGAAAACATTTATGTCTCATCAGAGAAAGACAGCGTCCTGCTCTGATCACTCCGGTGCAGTAAAGTTGCGTTTGAAAAATTAAAAAATTAAAAATAATTTTATTTTGTTTCAGAAAGACAGCATAGTCAAAGTTTTCTTTTTTTTTTTTTTTTTTTTTTCTTTTTCTTCTCTTTTT
Source organism: Betta splendens (assembly GCF_900634795.4). NCBI lineage: Eukaryota > Metazoa > Chordata > Actinopteri > Anabantiformes > Osphronemidae > Betta > Betta splendens. The sequence continues at coordinate 15,485,056 of NC_040900.2, read as the reverse complement.
TCTCTTACTGTACTTACAGTTGGGAAAGATGTGCACTGCACGTTTCACTATTTCATCTAAAAGCTGTTGGTAAAGGTCTGTTAGGGATTAGTTAACCCTCCTACTATAGCAAGGCGCTATTTCTGATACGGCTACTGATGTCTCCTCTTTTTCTCTTCTCCCTTTTGTATCAGTCTTTTTTTACTCTGTGTAGATCACAGTACTATATGTAACCTCCAAATAAAGCCACAATAAAGGAAACATTAGAGTTAAAAACATTTTCAGACCACTTATCCCACCCCTGGTGTATTTGTACACTATAAAGGGCCTTGTCAGTGCCAGGTATTTAAGGTAATGCGTTGACACTGCATTCATTGCTGTAGTATGTATGTTGCATGTTGCATGTACTGAACTCCTTTTATGTAGTCCTTTAAGCTGTATGTGTGTTAGGCCGGATCCCTGGTTCACTAACTAATGCTGGAGGCTGAAGGAATATGTTGGGGGGGGCATTTAGCTTACAGTAGGTCGCAGTATATGTTTTTTTTTTTTTTTTTTTTTTTCTTGTTCAATTCAATTCAATTCAATTTTATTTATATAGCGCCAAATCACAACAAAGTTATTTCAAGGCACTTTACAAAGTAAGGTTTAAAACCTCACACAACTAAACCCAACAAATCCCACATACAGCAAGCATTTAATTTGATAGCAACAGTGGAGAGGAAAAACTCCCTCTCTAACGAGGAAGAAACCTCCAGCAGAACCAGACTGGATGTGGGCGGCCATCTGCCTCGACCGGTTGGGGTGAGAGGATAGAGAGATAGAAAAGCACAGCAACAGCAACAAGCAACAACAAGCAACAACAGAGCACAGGCAGGATGGTAGGACCAGGGACTGGATGCAGGCAGGATGGTTGGATCCGCAGCTGCCCATCACAGACACCAAACTTTGAGTCCAATGATATCTGTGGGTAAGGACAGAGAGGGAGAAAGAGTGGGGGTGGGGGGGGGGGGAGAGAAGCACAACTACTGGACAGAAAGAGACAAGGTTAGTTAAACATGGGACAATGATGGGAGGTTATGGGACAGAGGAGGTAGAAGGAAACAAAGTCCCCCAGCAGTCTATGTCTATTGCAGCTTAACTAAGAGATGGTTCCTGTGACTAACAATAATTGCCAGTGACCTGAACCATCTCTAACTATAAGCTTTATCAAAAAGGAAGGTTTTAAGCCTAATCTTAAAGGTGGAGAGTGTGTCAGCTTCTCGAACCTGAAGAGGGAGCTGGTTCCAGAGGAGAGGAGCTTGGTAGCTAAAAGCTCTGCCCCCTGTTCTACATTTAAACACTCTAGGAACCGCAAGTAGCCCAGCGCTCTGAGAACGAAGTGTTCTGCTGGGAGCATAAGGAACTATAAGGTCTTTAAGATAAGAAGGAGCTTTATCATTGAGTACTTTGTATGTGAGTAGGAGAATTTTAAATTCTATCCTACATTTTACAGGCAGCCAGTGCAGAGAAGCTAATGTAGGAGAAATGTGATCTCTCTTTCTAAGTCCTGTCAGAACTCTGGCTGCAGCATTTTGAATGAGCTGTAGGCTTTTTAAGGAGCTGTTAGGACATCCTATGAGTAAGGAGTTACAGTAGTCCAGCCTAGAGGTAACAAATGCATGGATCAGTTTCTCTGCATCGCTCTGAGAGAGGATGCTTCTGATTTTAACTATATTTCTAAGGTGGAAGTAGGCGGTTCTGGAGATTTGTTTAATGTATGATGTAAAAGAGAGATCCTGGTCAAACATGACACCAAGGTTCCTCACAGTAGAATCTGAAGCTAATGTTATGCCAGCCAGGGTGGCTATCTGACTCAATAGTGTCTCTCTCAGATTTTTAGGCCCAACAATAAGAATCTCGGTTTTATCTGAGTTTAGTTGAAGGAAGTTTTGGGACATCCAGGATTTGATGTCTTTTAAACAACCCTGAATTTTGACTAGTTGATCTGTTTCATTTGGTTCCAAGGACATGTATAGCTGAGTATCATCTGCGTAAAAATGAAAATTAATAGAATGCTTTCTAATAATCTCACCTAGAGGAGACATGTATAAGCTAAACAGAATTGGACCCAGCACAGAACCCTGTGGAACTCCATAGCTAATCCTTGTGCGTGTGGAGAATTTATCATTAACATGAACAAACTGGAATCTGTTCAACAAATAGGATTTAAACCATCCCAATGCTGTTCCATTAATCCCGATTCTATGTTCTAGTGTCTGTAATAGAATGTGATGATCAATTGTATCAAATGCAGCACTAAGATCTAACAGGACAAGGACAGAAACTAGACCATTGTCCGAAGCTAATAGAAGATCATTAGTGACTCTAACCAGAGCTGTTTCTGTGCTATGATGTTTTCTAAATCCTGACTGAAAATCTTCATACAGGTTATTCCCACTAACGTGGTCAGATAATTGTTTAGCCACGATTTTTTCCAGAATCTTGGAAATAAAGGGTAAATTTGAAATGGGCCTATAGTTGGCTAGTTGTCCAGGGTCAAGGGTTGGTTTTTTCAATAGAGGTTTGACCACAGCCACCTTAAAAGCCTGTGGTACATAGCCTAGTTGTAAAGATTGGTTGATTTGATTTAATATGGATGAGCTGATTAAAGGTAGAACTTCTTTGAGCAATCTGGTTGGGATTGGATCTAAAAGACAAGTGGACGACTTGGAAGAGTTAATTATTGAGGTTAACTCCATATGTCTGTCTAGGTAAGACAGAGGATTTAATAAATTTAAAGTTGATGGATCTAGACAGTGCTTTCTGTCATTTGGAAGAAGTCGCTGCTGAATGTTTTTTCTAATGATGATAATTTTATTAGTAAAGTAGTTCATAAAGTCATTGCTGCTGAGATTTAAGGGGATAGTAGACTCAATACAGCTATGACTCTTTGTCAGCCTGGCTACAGTGCTGAAAAGAAACCTGGGGTTGTTTTTGTTTTCCTCAATTAGGGAGGAATAATATGTTTTTCTAGCAGCACAAAGTGCTTTTTTATATTTCATTAGACTGTCCTTCCATGCAATGCAGTTTACATTTATTTTGTTGGAACGCCACTGTCTTTCTAGTTGTCTAGTCCTTTGCTTTAGACTGCGGATGTCTGAGTTATACCACGGAGCTAACCTCCTCTGATTTGCTGTCTTCTTCTTCAGAGGAGCCACTGTGTCTAACATTGTACGTAGAGAAGCTGCAGCATCATCTACAAGACAGTCAACCTGTTCATAAGGATTAAGGTGACTGTTCTAAAACTGTTCTAAAACATTGTGTGACTGTTCCACAATGTTCTGTCCAGCAGTTTAGCAAGCAGCATATATTACGCTGAATGCCACATTGTGATGGACAGCTTGCTTTGACAAGAAGAGTATATATAGAATATATATACTCTTCCTGATTTATGGTTTATTTAATGGTTTATTTAGCTAATCCAAAATGTGTGTGATGTTGCTGTGTTGGTGGACAGGTTAGGTTTCTGCTTTAGGGTGTGTATGCGGGAGGGGGGGGTTTAAGGGGTGGAACCAGCTGCTGAAACCAAGCAAATCTGTTAAGTAAACAATCGGAGCAAAAAAAAATAAATAAATAATTAAGAAGCATGGATGTACCTTAGGCTAACACATTCATAACTAAACAATTTTTGTACTGTGGTTTACCTTGGAGATTAATACTAATACCAATAATAGTGCTAAGGTATGTGCACATACTAATACAAACATATACATACAATATACATACATATGTGCATTATTATACATATCCCATACTACTTAATAAAAGTCATGACATACAACACCACAAATTCCATATTCACACATTATTCATATTGGTAGTGATAAGTATCAATAATACTTACAGTTGGATTTGGAAAGTGTCCCACTACAAGGTTAGTAAGGCTGTAGCTTAACATTATTCACCCAAAGGGTGAGGCAGACGTTGGTGCATGAACAATGCCACTTGTGGAAGCCAGGGTGATGTGAGGGGCTCCGCCCCTACGCCCATCCAGCAAGCAGAGGAAAGAATCCTAGCAGCCAGGGAGCCCACACACCTTCAGTTCCAGGAGGGCAGGTGTTGCAACCCAAGCCGCCCACACAGAGCCCCCCAGGCAGAGCTGCAGCAGCCACAGAGACAGCACCCGAGGCCAGAGTGGGCCACCGGGGGTCAATGCTGTCCGCCCCATGAGAACCAGGGGCAAACACTCCCCCTGGCGGGAGGGCGGGCCTGAGAGAGTAGAGCCCGAGGACCCACGGTCCGTAGGGAGCCCGCCAGAAGATGCCCCCGCACCCAGAGTGGGGCCCGCCCCCAGTCCACCACCCCCACATGGGCGGAGCGGGGCCTACCCCATCGGCCCGACCTCATCCCCTGGCGCTACAGCGGCCTGCAGCACAAGGCCAGCAATTGGTGGGGTCAGCAGAAAAGAGACCACCCAGGCAGACGATCATCGTACCCCGGGCGAAAAACCGGACCCCCCACACTTCAACCGCACCACACGCATACCAACTCACACAAACACAGACGCATACACCCACCCACATGTGCAACACACATCATCACATCAACACACACACACACCATAGACTCTCTCACAACAAACTAGTCAATCATACGTGAACCAATGCACTCTCAGATACATTCTCGCACCCACACCATTCGCTTGATCACATTCGTGGGGAGGGTAGGTCTCCGGCCTGCCGTCCATGTGGCCCCAGGCAGGGACCGCAGCTCCTCCCGAGCCCCGACCAACCCCCCCAACCCGGGGGAAGCAGAGGGCAGCAGAAAAAGGTCCCCCAGAACCCTGCAACCCAGCTTGGACGTAAGTGTGTGGAACTAAAGTGCACTGAAGGTGGGTGACACCTCCAGGAGCACAACCGCTGGCTGACGGTGTGTCCCCCGGACAGTGCCCCCCCTCGCCCTAAATGTCTTTTTGCAGTTAAAACTGGGTGGTGATCTCTCCATCAGGGCCAGTGGCCGAGGCCACAACTGGCCTCAGCCCCAGGCCCCAGTGAAAGAGCCCACCGCCGGCCCTAAATGTATGTGTATGTAGCTAAGTATGAGGAACTTTGGGAGATACCCAATTCTCCGGGGGGTCTAGCAGACAGAGCCATCAATGGGAAGGCTCCGTCTACTGGCCCCCCCGGAAGGAGCCCCCAGATTCCTGGACAAGTGTGTATGACTAATGCAATTAAAACTGCAGAGCATCCCACTTGGAAGGGACGGAACCACTTCCCAGTAGCCCCGGTCCCTCCATCAGCAGGACACCCCTTGCAGACCTAAGTGGATGAATGCGGAGAAATGTAGTTGGGAAGCAGAGCGCCAGGGTCCGCAAAGCCAGGTTCCCGACTGGCTCTGCTACCTATCCCACCACCCCCCACAACCCCCAGCCAGGAAGGGACAGCCGGGACCCAGGAACCGCAGTACTACTGCCCAGGCGCCACACGCAGCACAGCCAGAGCCATCCTCACCCTTCTTTCACACTTACCCATTCTCTCGCTCAAGTATGCCCATGCTCGCCCCGTGTAGTGTGACACTCAAACCCACACACATACTCTGCGGTTGTGCATTGAGGGCCAGCCTCCGCCCAGGGCCCAATGAAGGTTCTAGCCTGAGTAGTACGCCAACCCCCCCTGCAACAGGCCCGAGCAGTTACCAGAGGGCGTCGGACCGCTAGGGCAGGCAGCGCCCCACCCGAGCAGGGGCAGCGCCCCAGGGGAGAGACACCCCTCCGGGCACAGGCAGGCACCCCCAGAGGGAGTCCCCCGGACGCAGGTCACCCAGGTCTCCACCCCCAGGTCCGCCCCCGCACACCGGCAGGGAGGCCCGCCTCCAGCTAACCGGAGACAGGCACACGCCAACCCTCAAAATGGTCCCACCCCGGCACAGGGCCGCCAGTCTCAGCAGTCACCACACCCCCGCCGCAGGGGACCCATGCGGCCAGCCCAGAGTCCACCAACCCGTTGTCCCGGTTCCTTAGGCAGGCAGGCACCACCAACCACCAGTCACCCCCCCACCACTGTGCCAGACATGACGCAGCACCCGAGCCCCACGCATCCTTACCTGGAAATGGAATCAATCAGAGTATAGTTTTGGTCATTGATTTGATGAAGCAGACAATGTGTCTAAGGTGGTATAATCTAACAAGCTGTTCAGGTATTGAGTAATGCTTAATTTTTTTTTAGTTTTCCAGTTCATGAGGATGATCTTCTTTGCGACACAGAGGGCAGAAAGAAGTGTGTGTGATGAGTTTGTCTCTAGATCAAGCCCACTTAGATCTCCTAGAAGACAAAGTGCAGGGGCTGCTGGGATTGGACAGCTTAACTGGGTTGACAGGTGTTCACATACTCTTTGCCAAAATTGCTGCACAGGTGAACATGACCAGAATGCATGTAGGAATCTATCTGCTGTGTTATCTGTACAGTGAGGGCAAATATTTGAGTTTGTGAGACCCATTTGGAACATCCTTTGTCCTGTATAGTGAGTTCTATGAAGAATTTTGTATTGTATTAGTTGTAAATTTGTATTTTTTGTCATTCTGAATAAATTAGAACATATGTTATTCCAGAACGTGTAATTAGTGGTGATATTGAGATCAGCTTCCCATTTAGAGATCGGAAGGCTCACTGTCTGGTCTACATTGGAAATTAAGATATAGATTTTGGATACTGTCCTTTTCCCTGATATATCAATAAATCGCTCTATTACTGGTGGTGGTTGCATGTGGATGGCAGTATTCTTACTTTTTGCATTAAGTATTGACTTTAGTTGTTGGTATTCTAAGAAATTGGCACTAGTGATTTCATAGTGAGACACTAGTTCTTCAAAAGAGGTAAACTTGTCTCTTGTGAAAACATGTTTCAGATGTGTTATCCCTTTGATATGCCAAGTTGGAAAGTGTATTGCCTTTTTGTTTTGTATGATGTCTGGATTGTTCCAGAGAGGTGTGTTTTGGCAAAGAGTAAGCGAAGACCCATTGATTTTAAGAAACCCCCACCAGGCTTGCAGAGATGCTTTTATGCTAATGTTCTGGTAACAACTATGATGTTTGATTTTGGTGCTGATAAAGGGCAGATCTGCAACTTTAATATTTCCACAAAATGTTTGTTCAATGTCTATCCAGGAGGAGTCTGCTGGCATGGGTTTTATCCATTTGTGGACATGGTTCAGTCTATTGGCAAGAAAATAGTGGTGGAAGTTAGGTAGTTCTAGGCCGCCGCAGCGTCTGGATTTTTGAAGAGTTTTTAAACTAATTCGTGGTGGCTTGGTTTTCCACAAAAACTGTGAGATGTAGGAGTCTAATGTCTTAAACCACGCCTGGGCTGGCTGAGTTGGAATCATTGAAAATATGTAATTAATTTTTGGCAGGATCATCATTTTTATGGTGGCAATTCTTCCCATAAGTGAAATGGGTAAGGACTGCCATCTTTTGAGGTTGGCTTCTATTTGTTTTAACAATGGATTGTAGTTTCGATCAATAAGCTCTGATAGCCTAGACGACAATTCAATGCCCAAGTATTTAATGTTCCCTGAATGGAGTGTGGTAGAGGAGATGTTAGTCACCTTAAGGTTAAGTGGTAGCACTATAGATTTGGTCCAGTTAATAGAGTACTCTGAAAGTCCTGAGAATTCATCTATGAGGCTGATAGTTGTAGGAAGAGACGTCTGTGGCTCCAGGAGAAACAGTAACACATCGTCAGCATATAAACTTATTTTATGATTTACTGATTTGGTCGATATTCCAGTAATTCCTTCATGCTGTCGTATTGCTGCGGCTAGAGGTTCAATAAATATTGCAAATAGTGATGGGGACAGTGGGCAGCCCTGTCTTGTCCCTCTATGCAGATTAAACCTTGGTGAGATCTGGTTGTTTGTTCTGACTGCAGCGTTTGCTGAGTTGTATAATATTTGGATCCAGTCTATGAATGTTTCCCCAATGCCGAATTTGTGCAGAGTGGCTAAAAGAAACTTCCAGTTTACTCTATCGAAAGCTTTGTGATTTTTTCTAGTCTTCTAGCAAGTGCTTTACACACTTTTTTTAGATCTACATTTATTAGTGAAATTGGTCTATAACTCGATGGGAGTGTAGGGTCTTTTCCTGGTTTTTGGAGCAGGCTTATGAAGGCAGAATTCATATTTGTGGGTAATGAATGTTGTTGTTTAATTTCAGCTAACATTTTGTAAAAGCTGGGTGCCAGCATGGACCAGAACTCTTTATAAAATTCAGTTGGGAATCCATCTGGTCCTGGAGCTTTTTTATTGGGCATCTCCTGCAGAGCTTCATGTAGTTCTGCCAAAGATAACAATGAGTCTAGAGTTGTAGATTGTTCTTCATTTAGCTTTGGCAGTTCTAGTTTATTCAGAAACGCCTCTATGGCTGAGGTGGGTGGATCTATTTGGGACGTATATAACTCTTGGTAAAAGTTTTTAAAGGTATCATTTATTTCATGGGGATCACAAGCAATGTTGCCTTTCTTATTAGTTATCGAATGGATGATTTGTTTCTCTTTATTATTTTTTAATTGGTTAGCTAGAAATTTACCACATTTATTAGCATGGTCAAAGTTCTCCCAGCGTAATTGGTCTATCTGAAACTGAGTTTTGCAATCAATTATATTATTTAATTTCAGCTTTAGATTCTTTAGGTCTTCTAGGACATCATTGGTTGGAGAGGCTGCATATTTAATCTCTAGAGATTTTATTTTTTGCTCTAATTCTAATTCAAGTAACATGTCCTTTTTTTTCTTGTGTGATGAATATGAAATAATTCTACCGCGCATAACTGCCTTCCCAGTCTCCCAAAGAACACAGGGTGAGATTTCCGGTGTATCGTTGATTTCTATAAAGGTTTTCCATTCTCTCCTGACATAGCTGATGAAGTCTTGATCATTGAGTAATGATGTATTAAACCTCCAATTCCTGGTTGATGGTGTGGCTGTCTTAATCAAAGAAATGGAGATTGGTGCATGATCACTGGTTGTGATAGAGTGAATATTGGTGTCAGAGACATCTTGTAAGACTGAGTTATTTACTAAAATATAATCTATACGGGAGTGAGAGTGGTGAACTGGTGAGAAAAAGGTATATTCCCTGGATGTAGGATGAAGAGAACGCCATGTGTCACAGAGACCAAAGTCATCCATGTACTGTTTTAAGGTCTGTACTGATTGCCAGTTCCTGTTGCTCACAGCTTTGCTTAGCCTGTCCAACTCTGGGTTAAATACTAAATTAAAGTCCCCTCCTACTATAAATTTGGAACCAGAGTGAGCAGACAGTGATGTGAAGAAGCTGTGAAAGAAAGAGGGGTCGTCAGCATTAGGGCCATACACATTAGCTATGCAATATTCAATGTTTCCTATCAAGATATTAATGATTATATATCTCCCTTCTGGATCTACAATGGTATCGTTATGCGTAAAGTTAATCTTTTATTTATCAGGATGGCGACCCCTCTTTGTTTAGAATTGTAACCGGCTAAGTAAGCATGTGGGAACTCTGCTGATGCCAGAGTGTAATTTATAATTTTGGGAATATGAGTTTCCTGTAGTAAAACAATGTCTGCTTGTAGGGTTTTCAAATGGTTAACGTACTACCACGTACATTCCAAGTGACAATCTTCAGTGGTGTCATATCTTACCTGACTGCTGTGGATCACTAGTCTTGTGTGTATGTAGTGTGACAGACTTTAGGTGTGTGGCTAACCTTAAGTACCTGTGTATTCTGAGTTGTGTGTTATCTATGTATGTGCACGTGTTTCCCCTGTGCAGTAGATGTTTGTGTGTGGCTGCTGGAGGGCTACATAGCTGGCTGACTACGTGGAAGAAGAATAGAGAAAAGGATGTAGACAGTGTGGAGTGAAAGTAGGTGAAGGAAAAAGAGTAAAGGGAAGGAAAATTAAAGTGAAAGGAAAGTGAGTGATTACGTATGGTGAGCGCTTTGCAAAGTGAGTGAGTGAGTGACATTAGAATGACAATAAACATTTACATGAAACATCTGCGAGAGAATGAGTTTGAATACTGGATGTAAAGTTATAACACATAGTTGCATTGCATCTATTATTCAGGGCCTAGTTCAAAGTTTTCTTTATTCAGCAAGTAAACTCACAAATTTATACATGCCCCTATTAACATATGCACTATTCTGAATGCCAGGAGCCAATAAAGTTGCATTTGAAAAATAATATGTTTCATTTTAGAAAGTCACCGTTTTCGTTCACCCGCTTCGGATGTTATCACCCATAACAAATGGGCTGATCAGAACTTATCAGCGCATTTGTACGGGCTAGTAGGTGCCTGCCCTGCCTACTTGCTAACAGCTAGCTAAGTTGCTACGTTCGGCAGCTTTAAAGGTTATTGTGGTTAGGGTTAAGGCTGGATAACGGGTGGGGGGTTCAGGTTACAGTTAGCTAACACAATACAGCTAGCTATTTGCTAAGTTATGCTCGCTAATAAATCAAAATCTAAAACTTCGATCCTCCCTCCTAAACAACAACCGCTCAACAGAGCCCCTACTGACTCTGCTGGTTAAATCATCCGAGCTGTGATCAACCTTACGGATCAATGACGACGACCTACTACACCTATTCACTGCTGCTAGCAGTTAGGTGGGCACCTACCTGCTCATACGTATGGGCTGATAACCACTGATAATGACCATTGAATGGCGTGATAACGTCCGAAGCCGCTGTTTTCCTTAGTGTACGAGTAAACTCTTGCCAGAGAACTTTTTTAATCTATTCAAACATAGTCTTTTGCCTTCACTAAACATCAAGCATTGTATTTTTTGACCAAAGCCGTAATCAGAAAACATTTACAGTACATCTCATCAGTGAGAGACAGCATCCTGCTCTGATCACGCGGGTGCGGTAAACTTGCATTTGAAAAATAATTTTATTTCATTTCATAAAGAGCTCGTTGCCGGTGCCGTCTGTATTCTGATTTCTCATGTGAAAAGCTCAGACATTATGAAACCTTATGAGGGGGGGTGGGGACAGTTTGACAGCTGTTAATAAAGTTTGAAGAAACCCATATTATGGTCTCTCCCCTTCTAGTTGAACATGATGAAACGCAAGTCTGATTTGGTCAACAATTTGGTTGTGGCTTGTCATTAAGGAGGTTTTGGTGGGTCCCAAAGCCGGACCAGTTGAAAACCACTGGTCTAGATTATATAATTCAAACAATGGAAAAGTTTGTGCTGCATCAGAGAGGACACCCAGTAACTCTTTCAGAAAAAGCACGACGTGGCAGCTATTTTTAAAAGGCAAGTCAAAATTATTAAAACACATTAGTAGTCTATCTAAGATTATGTTTGTACTTAAGTGTTTGAAGTTTTTTACATTAGTTACATATTTTCAAATTTACAGAATTTCTAAAAATGATCTAAACATGTGTTTTGATTTTTGTCCTTAAATGCTGTCATCACAATTTATGATACTACATCATCGAACATATGGAAAAGAATAAGCACATATGCACCAGAGAGGTTGGTGGTGGCGGAAAAAAGATGTAACTTCTTTCTGTTTCTTTTACACTTTGTCTCACAGCAACCAGGTGGCGCTGTTTCGTCCAGTGTTTGTTTGCCATGTTTGTTCATTTGTGGTGTCATGTGATTTCTGCAGTTGGTTCTTGTTTAAAATCAGTGTAACTTGTTTCACATGTGAGATTAGTTTGGTAAATTTGTCAGGATCCTGGGCTGGCTCTGTCACGTCTACGGGTCACATCCTGTTTTATTGCATTACAGTTCCGGTTTCCTGTCACTTCTTATTATCTCCAGCCTTACTTCCGGTCCTCATTAGTCACACCTGCTCCGTATCAGTAATCACCTACCGTATACTTAAGCACCATCAGTCCCAGAACACCTTGCCAGATCGTTGTATGCCAAAAATCACTTTCCAGCACTTAGTCATCCTGCCCGCGTGTTTTGATCCTGCTCTGTTTCCTGACTCTTGCCTGCCCCTGATCTGTACTGTTGCCTGGATAGCTCTGGAATACCGAACCTGACCGCCCGACTACGAGACCTGTGTCCTCCCGTTACCGAAAACTCTGCCTGTCCTTGGATCTGAACCAGCCTGCCCCATCTGTACCGAAGCCCCGCGATCTACTGTGTATGACCCGGACCGTCTGTGATATTGATTATTGAATTAAACTGTTAAACTCTACCATCTGCCTGTGGTCTCTGTGCTGTGCATGTGGGTCCAAGCTCTGCCGCAACCTGACAGGCTCTGTCTATGGAAGTTTTTCAGACTCAAAATCCAATTGACAATACATTTGTCAAATGGCAATTCAATATGCAATATCATCGTTTGATTTGAAAATGCATTTTGCATTTGGCAATTCAATATGCAAGTTGGTCATGTCTTTTAAAAATGCGGGAGGGGCTGGAGCCTATCCTAGCTGGCTATGGGTGAGAGGGCAACACATAGACAAACAACCATTCACACACACGCTCACACCTACGGGCAATTTAGAGTGACAAATCAACCTAATGCATGTTTTTGGACCGTGTGAGGAAGCCGGAGGACCCGGGAGAGAACAATTGGCTATTCAATATGCAATTTGAAAATGCATTCTGCAAATGGAAATGCATTCATAAAATTATTTTTATTAAAAGTGTTGATTCAATACCCAGCTTCATTAATTAAACGTTCAATCAATTGCATTTCATTTTCTTGTGGTTTAAAGGTGTCTTTATTCAAATGCGACAGCAGACAGCCGGAATACATTGCATGATCTGTGAACACGCTCCAAGAGTCTCAAAATTAAAAGTGTCGTTCAAACTTGATTGGCCGGGGTTAAACTGTCCTAACCAATCAGAGCCCACTACTGCAACCTAAGCAAACAGACAGAATGGCGGAGGCAGCGTTGTAGCTGCCATGCGCTGCTGAGGCTTTTCTGATGAACAGAATAGAAATAGCGTTATTCTTCCACTGTCAGACAGGCCTGTGTGCTGCTGGGTCACTGGTGCTGTGTCTGTCTGCCAGAAATCGATTACTGCACATGGGAGCGTTTAGCTTGGTTTGTGTAGGACTACAGCTGCTTATTTCTGTCTTTCAAATTTCTCTCTCAGTTTCTGCCGTAACTTGTAAATATGATCCGCCACAGAATTTCTAGTGGTCATAGTGACGCCACGTCTTTTATATTTTTTGTAAACAACGGAAATAATCATTGTTGTAATTTGTAATTTTGAGACTCTTGGAGCGTGTTCACAGATCATCTCTAAACCCCGAGAAAATGAAATGCAATTGATTAAGTCATTATTTAAATGTTTAATTTATGAAGCTGGGTATTTAATCAACACTTTTTAATAATGCATTTCCAATTGCAGAATGCATTTTCAAATTGCATATTGTATTTTCATTTGCAGGATGCATTTTCAAATTAAATTATCAAATAGCAAATTGAATTGTCAATTACAAAGTCCATTGCAATTTGAATAAAGACTACAAAAAAACATGACAAAACGAAATGCAATATATTAAGTTTTTATTTATACTTTTAATTAATGAAACTAAGCATTGAATTGCCACTTTTAATGTTGAATTGCAAATGTAAAATGCATTTTCAACTTCAACGACATTATTGCATATTGAATTGCCAATTGACAAATTTATTGTGAATTGGATTTTGAGTCTGAAATACTTCCATAGCCCTGCGATGGACTGGTGACCCGTCCAGGGTGTACCCTGCCTCTCGCCCATAGCCAGCTGGGTTAGCATCACCGTGACCCCGCATTAGGGGATAAGTGGCTTGGAAAATGGATGGAAATACTTCCATATATGCCAGCCCTTCTGTTTCTCAAACTCTGCACCACACATACTCCCTCACCCCCTCTTTCCCTCCATGAGAGTATTCTGCAATAAGGACAATTTCACACACCTAGGCTTTTCTTGATTTCTTGTAAAAATCAAATAAAACACTTTCAGGTCCCTCTCTCTCACTGACCGTCATGCTCTCATTTGAGTTAGACAGCGTTCCTACGGATGCTTGAAATGCTTGAAAATGATGCATTTCAAGGTCAAAGTGCTTGAATTTCAGTAGTATTTGAAGCTTTTATTGAGGTATTGCCAAAAAAACAATAATTTAGGTATTTTACAGGTGGTCTAAGTCCAACATAGGTGCCTTGTCCCTCAGGAAACACTGCCCTGATCCAGACCAGGGAAGGTGGGATGACTTGGACTCTTCACCCTAGAAGTCCCCAGCACCAGTTTAGCTTCCGACACACTCCGAAAATAGAGGGTTGTGGACGAGAGCTTAAAACACACATTTTCAGACGGGCCGTGTGGGCGATCTAAGGTGGTCTAAGTCCAACATAGGTGCCTTGTCCCTCAGGAAACACTGCCCTGATCCAGACCAGGGAAGGTGGGATGATTGGACTCTTCACCCTAGAAGTCCCCAGCACCAGCTGACAAGACTTCTAGGCTAGATACCTAGATATTGTGTCGTATTAATTCAGGCTGCTAATTTGCAACCATTAGTATTAGCGTTAGCAGCTAATCAAGTTGCGTATTATATAAATCAAATTAAATGAAACGTAAATCTGCCAGTTAGACGTACCTTGCGCCAGTCGAAGTGTAACCACTTCAACAGCCTCCCATTCGACTTCAGTCAGATTTTGGATCAAACATATGTTTAAACTCCACTACGAGGACGAGATAGCCAGTTTCGCTGTAGGATTCAGTGACTGTGACGTTTGATTCCCGCGGCTATGCGCTTCCTCAAAGCGGTGTGGCAATCAGTTTAGCTTCCAACACACTCCGAAAATAGAGGGTTGTGGACGAGAGCTTAAAACACACATTTTCAGACGGGCCGTGTGGGCGATCTACAGCGCTTTCTGGCATGAAAAGTTACAGACACCTTACTGAGACATCAAGGTCCAATTCTTTAGCAATTTGGAGCAGGAAAAAAGTGTGTGCATGGACCTTTAAACTTAAAGCAATGACAATGGGATTCATCATCACAGGAGCAAATTTGAAAAGGTAGTTCACCGCTGAAGTGAGTTGTGTCATAGAAAATGGACATTTTATTAGGTAAAATGTGCAAAACTGTTTACAATTGATGGTAAAAAAACAGAAAAAAACAGGGAAAAGTGTCAGTATTATGTGTTGTCTTCCGAGCGGCTGCAATCTGTCCTACTTACTGCAGGGTGTGTGTTTCTCTGCATAACAGACCAAGATTTGGATATTACTTTACTTTTAAAACAAGATGTTCTGGCAAAATATAACATCATGTGTTTGAATAAAGACATTTTTTGTAAGTCATTTAGGAACCTTTAATTTTTGGTCAAAGTAGATAGTTGTTGGAAAGCTGCAGATTCCTTCTTTATCCCAACCCAGGGCCCTGGGCATAGGCGAATTAGGCGGTCACCTAGGTCGCCACCTGCTGGGGGGGAGCCGCTCCAAGCCTTCAGAAAAAAACGTGTGTAAACGCGCCCAGAGCTGAGGAGAAGGGGGAAAAATCACGATCTCACCTAGAGCACCGAACCAGTTGTGCCTGCCCTGCGCAAAATAACATTCGTGAGCCCGGTTGGGGGGGCGCATAGTCGCAACCGCAAGCTGGGAGTGGGGGCACGTAATCGCGATCACGTCCCGGGGAGTGGAGAGGTGGTAGAGGGCACCAAATTATGATCTCGCATAAGGCACCTACTGGGCTAGGGCTGGCCCTGTCCAAACCCACTCCTTAGCTTTATCTGCTGTTAGTGACTGACAAAACAAGAGGGTTGCTCTTTCCAACAACACTAACGACGATATGCAGCCAGTTAATATTGCCTTCAAAATAAAGTAGTAATATTGAATTAGTATTAGAGTTCCTTTGAGACACTCAAAGCTACAGTAATGCACAAGCTAAGTAAGCAAGGTAAGCTAACGCTACTCCTGTTAGCAATGTAAGCTAATGCTACTTACATTATCAATGTGAGCTAATGCTACGCTCCAACACACAGAGCTTGACAGGCATCAGCTCGTAACATTACACAAATGTCACAGCACCAGTTTCGTCTTGGTATCCTGAAGTAGGTTTAGAATGCTCCTCTGTCCGTATGTAGCCCTAAATCTGTAACACATATATGTTCCCTGCCAGTAGAATCTGGACACCCCGGCTCATTTTGGTTGCCTTTTAGCTTTAGCAATCTCGTCCTCTTCAATATTACATTTGCGCTGTACCACAAATATCAGACTGTGTACACTGTAGAACTTGCTGCCTTGCAAATAATCTATAGCAGGGCCTTCGGCCATTCAATATTATTGTTGTTGGTCTATGCAAGGAAATACAATGGCTGAGAGAACTGGCAAGCTGCGAGAGACTAGCTGACTTGGATCTTTAACTCTTGAACAGTAAAGTGAGCAAATCATTTCGAGTCATTTGTTCATTTTGTTCATTAACAGCTGGTGTAGCCCGCTTGGCCGCGGTTGTCAAACACTATACACTGAAGACAACATTCTTTGCTTCAGCGGACACATTATGATACACAATATGCCACAAGCAATTAAAATGACGTGAAAAACTTGGAAAGCAAATACACACGACATTAAAGTGACTTATCTCCGGCATCTTCCCTGCCATAGTTGCCTAACAGTGTGACCCTTAGCTGTCAAGTGACAAATGAACAAACGATATGTAAGGATCCGAATGATTGAATTGTGAACGAACTGGTAGAGGACAAGTGAAAGTAAAACTTGTTTGATATTTTGAGACATTTAAAGAAAAAAGTAACAATAAGTTCCCTAATATGTTTACATTGTGCATTTATTGTCTGTAAAACATGACATTATTATTATTATTATTGGTGTTATTGGTATTGTTCATTTCATTGTTTAACAATCCATACAGCCCCGTAGCTGATCTACAGCTGTTACATGACAAATGAACGAACGAATGACTGGTAAGGATCCGTATGATGAATCGCAAACAAACTGGAGTGCTTGCTGCTCGTAAGCAATAGTATGTGTATATGCAATAGTTATCCCTGTTGTTTATTATCCTATGCATACATGTATGCAAGACATGGATTTCAGATGTTGCATCACAATCACATCACAGTTATGTTCTCTGATGAAAGTAAATTTTGCATTTCCTTTGGAAATTAGGGTCCCAGAGTCTGGAGGAAGAGAGGAAAGGCACAGAATCCACATTGCTTGAGGTCCAGTGTAAAGCTTCCACAGTCAGCGATGGGTTATGCCTTGTCATCTGCTGGTGTTGGTTCACTGTTTTCGGAGGTCCAAGGTCAACACAGCCATAAACAGTGGTAATAGTTCAAAGTGACCACCGTTTTCACTAGAGTATGGTTGCACTGCCATTCCACAACGAATGTGTCGCCAACTAAGGATTTCAAATCCTGCAGCAAGCTGAAAAAAATCAGGACGCTATTCTCGTTTTAACCTGATTTTTCAATTTTATAATCATAGGAATTCGCTTTACAGCAGTCATCGTTCGTAACTCTGACAGGACTCCAAAACTCAGCAGATCTACAGCGGCTCATTGCAGCAACGTGTTTGTTCCTACATAACTCTGTGTCTGCTTGAAACTGCAGGTGTGAGGCAGCCATTTAGATCAGTGATGTCACTGCTTACAGCAGAACTCGCTGCAGTGGATGTAGTTTTATGTCCTCAAACATAGATTTCACACCAGTTGTGGTTTAAGGTGGTTTATTTTGTAATTACTCTCAGAGTTCCGCTGGAAAAAGTTTGTTTAGCAGAGGTCCAACCTATAGCGTCTCACTCAATTGTTTTAAATTAATGGGGGAGCCTTCCCCCACGGTTACGAATTCATTTGTTCATTCATACGTATTTGTCACCTAAGCTGCAGTGTAACAGAGCTTTACAGATGTCTGCGTGATTTACTTTAACCTGCAGCAGAAAACAGTGGCTGGATTTTTCTCAGTGAAAGAACCCTCTAACGCCTGGCAAAACAACGAACAAAGCACCACTGACACAGACAAATGTACTCCGGCAGAGAACAACACAGCAACGCTTGAACAGCGATTCAATTAGCATGAAGTCTGGTGAGTAATAACCTACTGCGTTTTTCCACTGTCTGAATGGTGTATCGTTCCTGTTAGCTAATTAATGTTAGCTAACAGTAACTTTGGGTTTGGGAAAAATGTAAGCGTGAGAAACATGATCTGTCAGTCACATGTTAGCTAACTAAGGAACAGGTCTGTGCTTCATGGGACGTTTGTTAGCGGTGAAAATGTTCTTTAACCCAACATGACCTGACCGTCACATGTTAGCTAACTTAGGAACATGTTTTTGCCCAATGGAACGTTTGTTAGCAGCGGAAAAATTTTTAGCTATGTGTATCCACGTAAGCTAATTTACCAACAATATCAGCAGAAGCAGGGCCGACCCCAGCCAAGTTGGTGCCCTAGACAGGATGATAGTTTTGCACCATCTACTCACCCCCCGGCACACAATCGCGATTATGCACCCCTCCATGGCCACCTAGTCTGCCTATGCCCAGAGTCTGCCCTGAATAGAAGCTTTGTGAGGTTGAATGTCATAATCGACAGAAAACATTTTTATTTTCATCCACTTTGTCTGCATTTTCTTTGCCTTTTTCTGTTATTCCCTTTCATGTCATCTTCTGTGCATTTGTTAGGCATAAAATGTGTGGTTACTTTGTTGCGTTGTGTGTTTCAGACCACTGAGCCAACAGACAGTAGATGCCTTTGCCTTAGTCTACTTTCACTCGTCTTGGGGGATGATGATTCTGCACTCTTGAAGACCTACACATGTAAGTCATGTTTATGTAAATGTTAATATTAGTCATGCAAGTAGATAAAAATGGACTCAACATGTCATGAGGGATATTTATGAGCTTGCATCTGTTCTACTGGTATGTCCCATACTGCTTTATGAATAACTTATGTTCTTGGTTTTAGAGCCAGTAGATTGTAATGTCTAATTGTAGTGTAGTTTATTGTAGTTAAAAGTTGTACTGCTATACTTACAGTTTTCTCTTTTACGATTTAACAGACAAGGACTTGTGCAGTTAAAACACCAGTGGGAATCCACAAAATCCTCAGCTCATCCTATCCGGAGTGGGAATCATCTTGGAGAGGATTGTGGTGATAGATGAACTGGCCAACCCTGCCTCAGACTATCTTTGTACTGGTCAATGTGCTCCACCTGGACAACCCTAATACATGAAAAACACTTTTAGCTTTGTTCAAAAGCTGCTGTAATGCTCAAGCTGGGTAGAAGTAAGTTTCCGTTATTAGTTTATGAGTTTATAGTTTATATGTTACACTGTTTGCTACTATATACATAGTGTATATTGTGTGACATAGTTGCAGCATGTCTGGTTGGGAGTTGCATTACAATGGGGGCTTCTATGCTTCTATGTATTTTATTCAAATGACTGATGCACGAGAAAACATGTTCTACTGTCTTTTATAACCTTTATTACTTTTGGTTAGGCGCGATTAAAAGCAGAGGATCTCCCTGCTGTTGGACCAGTCTTGTAAATTCTGATTTTGAATTTAACATGAGGTAGAACAAGAATACATTTGTTTTGAGTGTCTTTTAAGTTTTATTATATCAGTATATCAGTATTTATATTTCATTTGAAATTTGATCCGGCGTCTTTTTGTGTGGAGTTTGCATGTTCTCTCTGTGTTCGTATGAGTTCTCTCCGGGTTCTCCGGCTTCCTACCACGGTCCAAAAACATGCCTTAGGTTAAATCGTCTCTCTAAATTGCCCGTAGGTCTGAGTGTGTGTGTAAATGGTTGTCTGTGTGTGTGTTGCCCTATGATGGATTGGTGACCTGTTCAGAGTGTACCCTGCCTCTCGCATACAGACAGCTGGGATAGGCTCCAGCTCCACCCGCAACCCTAGGGAATAAGCTGTAGAAAATGGATGGATGTGGCTTTGACCTACCTTAAGATTGTTGATTGATAAGTGAAGTCTTTGAATTATTATTCAACTATGTGACTGTGACTATGTTAAATCAATAAGGTAATTATTGCACCGAATGTAAAGTTTAGAGTGAAGTAGTATAAAAGATGAGGTTTTTGTGTGCGAGTGTCCTGTCCGGCAGTTCAACAAGCAGCATGTACTAAGCTGAATGTTGAGAATTTTTTGACTGTTTATTTGTTTATTATTATATGGTACAGCTGCAAATAAGTATTTGAACACCTGAAAAAAAGGTCAAACATTTTCCGTAGTTTTTCACCAGGTTTGCACACACTGCAGGAGGGATTTTTAGCCCACTCCTTCACACAGATCTTTTCCTGAGTCAGGTTTCTGGGCTGTCGCTGAGAAACACGGAGTTTGAGCTTTTTTAAAGATTTTTAATTGGTTTTACGTCTGGAGACGGGCTAGGCCATGACAGAACTTGATATTCTTCTTACAGAGCCACTCCTTCATTATCCTGGCTGTGTGGTTTGCGTCATTGTCATTTTGGAAGACCCAGCCTCGACCCATCTTCAATGCTCTAATTGAGGGAAATGTTCCCCAAAATTTTGTGCGTAATTTTAATGCCCCAAATTATAAGTTTAAGCATGGTATAGCCCCACTAAGTCTACAGTTACAAATCTGGTTACACATACACAGATAGATTTACACATGCACAGATTTGATTACGCACTCACAGATCGGTTTGCGCACGCACAGATTTTATTATGCACGCACGCATCTGGTTACACATACAGAGGCAGCCGGTAAAAGTGTCTACCCCCACCGTGTTTGGGATTCAAAACTGCCGCGTCAGTGCCGGGTTTGTACTGCGGGAAGAGTGTGTTACGTCCGTTTGGCCTGTAGGTGGCGATTGACTCCCACTTTTGGTCCTAAAACACCGTAGTTGCTTACGTCATATAATCTCTTGTAGAACAACCAATGATCAGGTCTTTGGTGGCCTAGTGGTTAACATGCATGGCAATAAAACTTCTTGTCCGGGGTTCGAGTCTGAGTGGAAGAAGTTTTTTAATTTTAATTATTGGAAAAACAGCGTCTCATCATCATCATGTGATCACGAGATGACAACGTTGTATTACTTAGTGCATGGATCGCCAAGACCATGAACCGCTGGTCGCGTTATAGTATGAAGTTATGAACGTAAGTAAATTATGGAAAATTATGGCAGTTTAAAACCGAAATTAGGAAGCTGAACGGTGCGTCCTCCCGCGTGCAGCGTTCGATTTGTGTCAGACAAGCTACTGTAACCCTGATTTCTCGCTGTTGGTACGGGCTACAATTTTCTTTACGTGGTATGCTTCTTTAATGCACCACACGGCAAGACAGTACGGCACATGTACACTTTTTTCTTTACGCCGCTCTTATCCAACGCGCGTCACATTTTCCTGTCCCCCGTCAACAAGGGCAGGTAGGAACTAATGTTAATGACAAATAAAATCACAGTAGCTGAAATGTCACGTTTCCCAAACATAAAATAAAAAAATAAAAAGGAATACTAACTAAGGTTACACTACTACAATTTAAAAAAGTGAATAAGGATGATCTAGACCAGAGGTCTGCCACCGGCAACACCCACGTTTTCAATGAAAAAAACAAACACTGGGAGCCGCGGAGGGCGGCAATATTATATTATTTGAGAACATTCAACATTTGTTTTTTAATCCAAAGAAGACATAAAAGTCAGGGCTCAGAGATCTAACCGATGATAAAACATTGTCAAGGCATCGACAAGGACAGCTAACTCGCTTTTCCCTGCTTCAAACAGCTGCTGCGACTGAGAGCAACCCGTGCGGCATCACCGGTCAATCTGGAAACGTATTCATTGGTTCGGACGTTGTTCTGCCTGCTTTAATGTAGACACAAAACTCGTCAAAGCAAACGAGCTCAGTGCAGCATTTACAAATCACATGTAAACGTTTTAATTTTTTTTGTAAATAAAAATAATGTTTGCCCTGTTCAAACCTGGGGAATAAACCACTTTATGTGGTACTGGTGAAAGGAGTAATAACGAAATAAACGGAATATAAAACGGAAACGCTTTCAAGCGTTTTTTGTTTATAATTATTATTGCACATTTGTAAAAACTAGATGGGTGTCGTTTTTTGTAATTTTTGGTGTCGTTACAGTGCAAAAATAATGTTTTCCCCGTTCAAACCAGGGGAAAAGGCGATTCTGAAAGCGGCTGGTCAACTTCGTAGGAACACATTTCATATGGTAGAGGTGAAAGGGACACTAACAACCCAACGCAGCTGAGGCTGTAGCAGCAGAGAAACGCAGATCTTTGTCCTGCGTGTTGATGCGTGTTCCCCCTCCCCCCAGTGTCCCCGCTCTAGGACGTGGATGGCCACGCCCACTTTCATTCACCAGACGGACATGAAAGAGGAAATAACGAAATAAACAGCTGGTTAACTTCGTAGGAACACGGCTGTAGCTCTACAATGTCTTTATGTGGTACAGGTGAAAGGAGTAATAACGAAATAAACAGCTGGTTAACTTCGTAGGAACACCTTGTAGTAGGAACTGGTATATTTAGAAAACCTAGTAAAGGTTTGTGAACTGGGGAGGAGACGGCAGCAGCGACTGAAGAGCGACTGAATAGAGTTGATGTCTTCCCCGCTGACAGGCGCATTCATTTGATAATGCACGTACCTTGGCTGACAGTTCAGTTGAAAAACACACTGAATCTTTATCAAACCGTCCCTCAATAACATCTATGAACTGCAGTTTCTTCCTTGATTATCCATGATTATTATGAAAGAAGCGCAAATCTTCGCCAGTCCAAATTGTGCAATTAATACTGTGTTTACAATAAAGGTAATAAATCATAATAATAGTATTTTCATTTTAAAATGCACTGCATATTTTAAACGAATGTCGAAGTGCTACAAATAACTTAGATCAGAAAGCTACGATAAATACATACGTTAATTTTTGCAGAGTAAACATATAGAACAAACTACTTGCTGCATTAATGAGTCTTAGACCTGCAGCTGATCACGCCGCCCGATGCTGCCCAGTCTCCTACGGAGCTTTGTCCTGAAGCTGAAGTATTTCTCACCTGCTGATCGAGTAGTAGCAACACATTAGCATGTCTATGCGTCTCTACGGGGGAGGGGAGGGATGAGAAGTTTGCCTTTGCGACTGTGAGCAAACATGAGACAAACAAAAGCTTGGTCGAACTCAGATCCAAGTCATCTGAGTACGAAACACATCACATATTATTCGATCTCGTGTTTCATTCGAGCGGCAGTCTGGAGCTCTCTGCTACGACTGCTGCCCCACGACCCATCCACGGATGAGCTTCCATTAAAAATTAAAAGCAGAGGTTTTTTGTTTTTCGTTTTTCTCTAAACGAAAAAAACAGCTTTAAATTCAAGTCCGTGTGTTTTTGTTAAAAAATATTTTTGTTCGGTTTATTGGTTTGTAATGTGGTGCTTTTATTCGGGATAGATAGACGGATGGGAAATCAAAGTTTTGAAACGTACACGGGCCGAATAAGTCACATCAGCCACTCATTCAGTTACAATGACACGCACAGTCAAAACAAATTCTCGCTACATCTAGTGCGCCACTACCCCCTTCCTCTCGTAGCCTGCATTTGCACATCCATACATTTGTGTATTGGTCACTCTCTGTCTGGACACATGACTCCGAAACACGTCACGTGTTTGTGTAAGAGTTTGACGTCTCCACCAAATTATAAGCAGAGGTAACGAGAGAAGGACTTTTTGTGTTTTCCGTTTGTCTCTAAACAATAAAAACATATTACCTCCAATTCCGTGTCTTTTTGTAAAAAACAAATATTTTTGCCTGTTTTATTGGTTTGTAAGGCGGTGCTTTGATTAAAATCCGTTTGCCGCTCATCGAAAGAGAAACAAAAACGCCGGTGAAAGTGGCTGGATGGACGGATGGGAAATGAAAGTGTTGAAACGTACACGGGTCGAATAAGTGCTCTCAGCCTCAGTTACAATGACACGCACAGTCAAAACAAGTCAAACTGCAGTTCTGCAGACACAGAGTAAACACGTAGGAAAAAACATGTTGCTGTAATGCGTCGCTGTAGATCTGCTGATTTCTGGCGTCCTGTCAAAATTACGATCGACAACTGCTGTAAAACAAATTCCTATGATTATTACGGTTATTTACGTAAAATCTACGACAATTGGAAAACCTTAATTAACAAGTTGTGGAAGTTTAAAACCTAAATAAGCGGCTGTAGTCGCAGATGGACTGCGCTCGACGTCTTTACTTGGCCATGCGCATTCAAATTATATTAATTAAACCGCGACGCATAATCATGGTATTATGTGAAGCCAATATGTTGTATCAGATGTTAGAGCGGTGGGTGTGTACATATTTTTAAGAGACGCCTTCTATTTAAAGACACGAAAATGCTGAGGAGAATGAAAACAAGAACATGTTGCTGTTGTGGCGCTGCCTGTTTTAAACCACACAGAACAATTACCTTCGCAGTGAACAGAAAATAACTAAGCCATCAACAAGTTGTTGCCCTTCATACTCCCCACGTCTGAGCACACAACAGATACTTAATAGTAAAATAGGTCTGGTGTAATATATGTGTGTTACAGGTAGAAATGAACAGTCGGACCTCAGTTACGCTGTAGTGCTTTGGAGGCTTCTAATCAACGCTGCGCCACCTGGTGGTTAAAACGAGACTAGCGTCCTGATTTTTTTCAGCCGGCTGCAGGATTAAAAATCTTTAGTCAGCGACGCACTCGCTGCGCCGTGGCGACGCGGCGGTACTGCAGTAAAAACCCTAGTCACTTTGAACCGCTGCCACCGTACACAGATAGGTTTTCACATGCACAGATCGGTTTACGCACGCACAGATTGGCTTACGCATGCACAAATCTAATCTGACCCTAGTTTTACTCCATAATGATGCCACCACCCCCATGTAGTAAGGATGGTGTTCGTGGGATGGTACTCATTATTCTTCTTCCTCCAAATATATAATATGTTATTATGAATAACATAATATGGAAATACTCAAATAAACAGAACAGAAAATGAGAGAACGATCAAAATGAGATGATGAACAGTGAATGAATCAATGAGTGAAAGCACAAGGAATGGTCAAAACCTGAGTGCGTGATGGCTTTGATCAAGCGAAAATAGTATTTGTCTCTAACTAATTCAAATCTAAGGACAACTAATGAATTTGGAATGTTCAATTTTAGTTTGAGAAACACCGGACTTCTCAGAGGATTAGAACTGTTCGACTTGCCTTAGTGTGGAGCTGTCGGCTGCTGTGCAGCGTCTCCCGTTACCGACTCGATTGAGCAGGCGTGCCCTCTCTAGCCAGGTGCCACGGCCTCTGGGCCAGGAATCGTCGCCCGCGGTGATGATGACGGCTCGGGTTCAGCGAAGTAACAGTCAGCCAGGCTGGATTTTCCAGTCAGCGCTGCTTAAACTAGCCCAAAAGGGAAACGGGCTGGAATCTAAGTTAATTAGTTTGATCAAAAATAGCGAGTCAATTAAGGACTGGTTGTAATAGTTTCAGTTTCGCAGAGTTTCTTGTTGACTTTCTAACGTTACAAATTTTGTTGTTCGTTCGTGTTTCTAAGTTTAACTTTGTTTTCAAATTTTGTAAACCTAAGGAAAATTAAAGAAAAGTAATGCAACGCAAAAAGAGTAGATGAAAGAAGTTTGAAGATAGGGAAATCCGATTCGCCTAGGGTGTCCCTGGTTTAAATACCCCTGAGGCAGTGACCACTGTGACCACTGCCTCAGGGGTAGGAAATGGAGTAGAAATGGAGAAATGAGTTCAACCAGTGGTGAAGAGTTCCACCTCTTCAGATCAGGAATCAAACTATTTAATTTGGATTGCTCCTAAATCTGGGATAACTAAGCTTTCCTCTTTTCATCAAGCTCAAAGTTCCATCACACCATAACACAATATACGTGTAACCATCACTTTGACACTCAAATAAGCAGAGAAGTCAGAATGGTTAAACATCAATATTAAATGCATAGAATATTAAGGTCTTATATGTGGTCCCTTACAACGCTGTAACAAATGTAATGTTATTCATCATGACTGGTCTTGTCTTATGTAACACCCAGTAAATACTAAAACATACACGAATAATAAATGCGAGCAAAATCAAATTATAAATGACCTAATATGGACATTACTAATTAAACAATTGTAACACTTAAAAATGTAATACAATAATGAGGATACCTAATTGTAGCTGGTGGAAATAGTCTCTGTATGTTGCACAGATTAAAAGAAGTAAAGAAGGTGAGTGTCTCTATTTCAACTTTGTGCCTACACACAAAGGAAAGTGTGGTGATAAGTTGAAGTCCCTTTGTAACTTTAGGAATTTCCTGGCAAATCTGTAGATCAGGCATTAAACATCACACAGAAACAAATCTAATATCAAATGAAAACATTTTGTCTACAGAATACAATGGCATCAGCTTCATGAAAGTTGAAAGTTCTGGTGCATCTGAACCAGAACTTGTGTCCAAATGAAGTCTCCTGTTCTCTTAATGAGCACATTCCACATTTTATGGCTGGTGGTCCCAGTTCTGGGAGAGACAGCTTCTCGTGATAAATGTGACAGCCTGTACTTTTGGAATGATAAGCAGAGGTGGAATCCTGTGTGATTTACAGGTAGATCAACAAAGTGGACTCATGGTTCTTTGATATGGACATTTGAGATGTTGGCGCCAATTGGTGTCTGTTGTGATAGAAACCAGTCTCCTGTGGTGGAGAAAGATTCAGGGTCTCTTATCTCTTGGGACTGGAAAGGACGTAGAGGCTCTTCAATGGAGGGAGTTAAGTTCACATGTAGGTCAGGTTACCTCAGTCCAGACGTGGATTGCTACACTGCGCAGAACCATCAAGCTCCCTGGCCTCTGGTAGAGGACCCGAGCTTGGAAAGTGGATGAGACCACCTGTGGAGGGTGAGAATAGAGTGTGTGTGTGTGTGTGTATATATATATATATATATATATATATATATATATATATATATATATATATATATATATATGCCCAAGAGGTACAGCCAGATGCCCATACCTGAAGCACTCGAAACTGCCAAGCAAAGGCTACAAGCCTTGGCCAGCCGCCTAAAGAGATACACCAGAGATAACGAAGCCAGACGAATAAACCGGCTGTTCGCAACACAACCTGCGAAAGTGTACTCTCAATGGCAGGGTAATAACAGCAGAGCAGACCCACCAAGGCTGGAAACTGAACAGTACTGGAAAGGTATATGGGAGAGGGAGGCATCACACAACAGAGATGCACAGTGGCTGGTGGATCTGAGGGAAGACCACAGCAACCTCCCTGAACAGAATCCAGTGACTATCACAGTGGCAGACATCCAACAAAGAGTCTCAGGTATGAAAAACTGGACAGCACCTGGCCCTGACATGATCCACGCCTACTGGCTAAAGAAGCTCACTGCACTCCATGAGCGCCTGGCAGCACAAATGAACCACTTGCTAAGGGATGGGACCCACCCTGAATGGCTAACCGAAGGGCGAACGATCCTGATAATGAAGGATCCCTCAAAGGGTGCAGTCCCACCCAACTACCGGCCAATAACCTGCCTCTCCACAACATGGAAGCTCATGTCAGGCATCATCGCAGCTAAGATAAGTGGGCACATGGGTCAATACATGAGCAAAGCACAGAAGGGCATTAGTAAGGATACCAGAGGAGCCAAACACCAACTCCTGGTAGACAGAACAGTCGCCCAAGACTGCAGAATGCGACACACCAACCTGTGCACAGCCTGGATCGACTACAAGAAAGCCTATGACTCAATGCCACACACATGGATCACTGAATGCTTGGAGCTGTACAACATCAACAGAACTCTAAGGGCCTTCATTGCAAACTCGATGAGGTTGTGGAGAACCACCCTTGAAGCCAATGGGAAGCCACTTGCCCAAGTATCCATCAAATGTGGCATATACCAAGGAGATGCACTGTCCCCACTGCTGTTCTGCATAGGTCTGAACCCCCTCAGCCAAATAATAAACAAGACTGGCTATGGATACCGACTCCGGAACGGGGCCACCATAAGTCACCTCCTCTACATGGATGACATCAAGCTGTACGCCAAGAGTGAGCGAGACATCGACTCACTGATCCACACCACAAGGATCTACAGCTCGGACATCGGGATGTCATTTGGGCTCGAGAAATGTGGGAGGATGGTGACAAAGAGAGGCAAGGTAATCCACACAGAAGGGGTCTCACTCCCAGAAGGAACAATAGCAGACATTGAGAACAGTTACAAGTACCTTGGAATACCACAGGCAAACGGCAACCTTGAACATGCAACAAGGAATGCGGCAACAGCCAAATACCTCCAACGAGTAAGGCAAGTCCTAAGAAGCCAGCTCAATGGCAAGAACAAATCCCAGGCAATAAACAGATACGCCCTGCCAGTGATCAGATACCCTGCGGGAATAATAGGGTGGCCAAAGGAAGAGATACAGACCACAGATGTTAAGACACGAAAGCTCCTCACCATGCATGGTGGGTTCCACCCCAAATCCAGCACCCTGAGACTGTACGCTAGCCGCAAGGAAGGAGGCCGAGGACTAGTGAGCGTGAGAGCCACTATCCAGGATGAAACATCCAAGATCCATAAGTACATCAAGGAGAAGGCCCCGACAGATGACGTGCTGAGTGAATGTCTCAGGCAGTGGAGAACAGAGGATGAGATGCTGGAAGAGGGACCATCATGGAAGGACAAGCCCTTACACGGGATGTACCACCGGAACATAACTGAAGTGGCTGATCTCAACAAATCCTACCAATGGCTTGAAAGGGCTGGGCTGAAGGACAGCACAGAGGCACTCATCCTGGCCGCACAGGAGCAGGCCCTGAGCACCAGAGCCATAGAGGCCCAGATCTACCACACCAGACAAGACCCAAGGTGTAGACTGTGCAAAGAGGCCCCTGAGACGGTCCAGCACATAACTGCAGGGTGTAAGATGCTGGCAGGGAAAGCATACATGGAACGCCATAACCAAGTGGCTGGCATAGTATACAGGAACATCTGTGCAGAGTATGGACTGGAAACCCCAAGGTCAAAGTGGGAAAAACCTCCCAAGGTGGTAGAGAACGAGCGAGCCAAGATCCTGTGGGACTTCCAGATACAGACAGACAGAATGGTAATGGCGAACCAACCAGACATTGTGGTGGTGGACAAAGAGCAGAGGAAAGCCGTAGTGGTGGATGTGGCAATACCAAGCGATGGCCACATCAGGAAAAAGGAACATGAGAAACTAGAGAAATACCAAGGGCTCAGAGAAGAACTGGAGAAGGCTTGGAAGGTGAAGGCCACAGTGGTGCCTGTGGTGATCGGAGCACTGGGGGCAGTGAGAACCCTCAAGCTTCCTGGCCTCTGATAGAGGAGCCGAGCTTGGAAAGCGGATGAGACCACCCGCGTAGGGTGAGAAGGGAGTTGTTACATATGATCACATAACACTTAATGCCTGTGACATTAATTGAAGCTATCATTAGAAAGCCAGTTTATCAGTTCTGGTGTTGTGTTACACTAAAAGGTTAGTAAAGCTGTATCGTAACATAACAACAAAGCAAGGGTGATGAGAGGAACCTGGCCGCCACACCCAGTCAAACAAGCAGAGGGAAGAAACCTACAGAGTCCCCCAGTTTGCACTGTGTTACGTCCTTCTGGCCTGTAGGTGGCGATTGACTCCCACTTTTGGAACTACAACATCGTGGTTGATTATGTCATATAACCTGTTGTAGAACAACCAATGATCAGGTCTTGGGTGGCGTAGTAGTTAACATGCATGGCTGTAAAACTTTTTTGTCCGTGTTCGAGGCCGAGTGGAAGCAGTTTTTTAATTTTAATCATTGGAAAAACAGTGTCTAATCATCATCATGTGATCACAAGATGACAACGTTGTATTACTTGGTGCATGGATCGCCAAGACCATGAACTGCTGGTCGCGTTATAGTATTTAGTATAGTTATGAACGCAGCAAGTTATGGCAAATTATGGCAGTTTAAAAACGAAAATAAGGCGCTCCCTCACGCGTGCAGCGTTCGATTTGCGGCAGACAAGCTATTGTAACCCTGATTTCTCGCTGTTTGTACGGGCTACAACTTTCTTTACGTGGTGTTCTTCTTTAATGCACCACACGGCAAGACAGTACGACACATGTACCCTTTTTTCTTTATGCCGCTCTTACCACGCGTCACCTTTTTCCTGTCCCCCGTCAACAAGGGCAGGTAGAAGCTAATGTTAATTACAGATAAAATCACAGTAGCTGAAATGCCACGTTTCCCAAACATAAACATATTTAAAAAAAATAAAAAGGAAAAGTAACTAAGGTCGCACTACTACAATTTAAAAAAGTGAATAAAGATTATCTAGACCAGAGGTCAGACACCGTTAACCACGTTTTCAATGAAAAAAACAAACACTGGGAACCGCGGAGGGCGGCAATATTATATTTTTTGAGAACATTCAACATTTGTTTTTTAATCCAAAGAAGACATAAAAGTCAGGGCTCAGGGGTTTAACATTTTATTTTTTATTGACAGAAGATCGTAGCAATTAACAGCATACCTATTTCGTCCTCCTTCTCTTTCATTTGGAATACAAGCAACGATCAAACGTAAGCGTCATATTACGCCTTGTAAAACTATAAAAACTGTTCAGATGGTTTAAAGACAATAAAACATTGTCAAGGCATAGACAAGGACAGCTAACTCGCTTTTCCCTGCTTCAAACAGCTGCTGTCACTGAGAGCAACCCGTGCGGCATCGCCAGTCAATCTGTAAATGCATTCATTGGTTAGGATGCTTTAAGGTGTGTAAACTAGGAAGGAGACGGCAGCAGCGACTGAAGAGCGACTGAATAGAGTTGATGTTCTCCCCGCTGACAGGCGCATTCATTTGATAATGCACGTACCTTGGCTGACAGTTCAGTTGAAAAACACACTGAATCTTTACAAACCGTCCCTGAATAATTTCTATGAACTGCAGTTTCTTCCTTGATTATCCATCATTATTATGGAAGAAGCGCAAATCATCGCCAGTCCAAATTGTGCAATTAATACTGTGTTTACAATAAAAGTGTCAGGCTTGGGCAGGTGTCGGACCCACATGCACAGCACACAGGAGTATTGGAGAGAAAATCAGGGTTTATTGTAACACGTTGTCAAACAGTCCAGGTCATGCACAGGGGTGTCTCAGCATAAGGTACAGAGAAGGAGCAGGCGAGATCCGGTCCAGGAGGCAGGCAGGGGTTCGGTACACAGACAAACTCAGCGACGGTACAGGTAAGGACTAGGCAAACTCACAGGTCAGATGGTCGGGCAAAAGTCAAAATCCAAACGAGGGCACAGAGGAGGGTCAGGCAGGAATCGGTGGTCAAAAGCAGGCAAGATCAGCAACATGAACAGGACTAGAACGTTGGATAGTAGTACAATGACTCGACAATCTGGCGTTTGACTGTTGGCTGAGGTGGTGCTTAAGTACTGAGTCTGATTGCTTGATCATTGTCAGGTGTGCATGGTGAACCGGGATGTGAACAGCTGAGCCGAGAACCGGAAGTCCTTTCAGATTAAAACAGAAACTGACATGAATTGTGACAGTACCCCCCCCCTCCCCCCAGGGCGTCTACCACGGCGCCCACTGGAACCCATAAGCGCACTGAAAGGGGGTTAAACCGGTCGAGGTGCTGGGCAGGGTGTTGTGGGCAAACTCGACCCATACCAGCTTACTGGACCAGGATCCCGGGTTCCTGGAGGCGAGGAGCCGTAGTCCCACCTCCAGCTGCTGGTTGGCCGGCTCAGCTTGACCATTGGATTCGGGGTGGTACCCCGATGACAGGCTGACTTCAGCCCCGATGAGGTTGCAGAACTTGTGCGAGACGAACTGGGGCCCTCGATCGGACACAATGTCAATTGGGAATCCATGGATTCGAAAGACATGTTCCATCATAGCTTGAGCCGTCAATTTGGCTGACGGCAGCTTGGGTAACGGGACAAAGTGGGCTAATTTAGAAAATCGGCCTACCACCGTCATGACTACTGTGTTTCCCTGGGAGAGTGGTAGACCGGTCACGAAGTCCAATGCCACGTGTGACCATGGGCGGTGCGGCACCGGCAGGGGTTGGAGCAGACCTGCCGGACGCTGGTGGGAGGCTTTGCCCATGGCACACGTGGGACAGGCAGCAACGTACTCCTGTACATCTTTTCTCATGGTCGGCCACCAGAACCGTTCTCCCACCCTGAATGTGGTGCGTGGGGCCCCCGGGTGTCCACTCACCGCTGACGCGTGAGCCCACTGGATCACCTCTCCTCGGAGGTCTGGTGGCACAAACAGTCGGTTGGGTGGGGCACCGCGTGGAGCTGGAAGGTCTTGCGTGGCCTCCCGGACCTGAACCTCCACCGGCCAGGCTACTGCACCCACCAGGCACCCAGCTGGTAGGATGGGCTTAGGTTCGGCCGGGTCCTACTGCGAGTCATGTAGGCGAGATAGTACATCAGGTTTAATATTTTTTGACCCAGGACGATATGACAGATGGAAGTTGAAACGGGTAAAGAACAGGGCCCATCGGGCCTGACGTGAATTCAGCCGCTTGGCTGTCCTCAGATACTCCAGATTCTTGTGATCCGTGTACACCAGGAAGGGCTGAACTGCACCCTCCAACCAGTGCCTCCATTCTTCCAAGGCCACTTTTACGGCAAGCAACTCCCTATCGCCGATGTCATTATTGCGTTCCGCCGCTGAC
Source organism: Betta splendens (assembly GCF_900634795.4). Taxonomy (NCBI): domain Eukaryota; kingdom Metazoa; phylum Chordata; class Actinopteri; order Anabantiformes; family Osphronemidae; genus Betta; species Betta splendens. Next base: position 15,452,385 of record NC_040900.2, on the reverse strand, counting down.
AACTTTCGGGACATGAAGGCGCATGGATGGAGCCTACGCTGGGTCTCTCTGGGATAGAACCGCCCCTACACCTGAATTGGAGGCATCCACCTCCACGATGAACTGTCGCTTTGGGTCCGGCATTCGCAGCACCGGTGCTGTCGAGAAAAGCTCCTTAGGCGTTGGAACGCCTTCTCCGCCTCTGCCGACCACTGAAAAGCAATCTTGGTCGACGTTAGCGCATGTAACGGAGCCGCAATACTGCTGAACCGCCTGATGAATTTGCGATAGAAGTTTGCAAACCCCAGGAATCGTTGCTGCACGCCACCCAAGCAGGGGCAGCATCCCAGGGGCTCCCCCCGAGCACAGACAGGCACTTCTAGAGGAACTCCCCCGCACACTGGCAGCGAGGCTTCCCCCGGCTCCCTGGCCCCAGACACAGGCCAACCTCCCGCACGGCATCACTCTGGCCGGTAGGCGCCAGTTCCAGCAGCCATTACAACCCAACCAAAGGGGCCCCATGTGGCCACCCTAGAATCAACCAAATCCCCTGCCTCTGTCCCTTTGGGGCAGGCAAGCACTCCGAACCCCAGGCAACCCCCCCACCACCACGTCAAACACAGGGCGACACTCGAGCTCCCATGCATCCCTACCTGGAATTGAAATCAATCAGAGTGTAGTTCTAGTTATTGATTGAACAAGCAGACATTATTGAAGAACAAGCAGACAATGTGTCTAAGGTGGTATCATCTGACAAGTACTGAGTAATGCTTAATTTTTTCTTAGTTTTCCTGTTCATTAGGATCCTTAGGGACCCCTTCTTTTTACACGTGACAGCCAGGCTTCTTAGGCTCTGTAGCGAGCAGCTAGCACTTCAGTTTGTTCGTGATTCGTTCATACAGATCCTTACAAAACCTTACAAATCTTTTATTTGTTCGTTCATTTGTGATGTGACTGCTACCAAGTGACTGTTGCGCTCTTAGACAACAATGGCAGTACATTAAGTCAATTGCTTGTGGCATTTTGTGATTGTAATTTGTCCGCTGAAGCAAACCATGTTGACTTCAGTATATAGTGTTTAAGAAAGTGACCATTCACAGCGCCATCTGTAAATGAACAAAATGAACAAACGACTTAGAATGATTCGTTCATCAAGCGAATGGTGTGGGTGCGAGAATGTATCTGAGAGTGCATTGGTTCACGTATGATTGACTAGTTTGTTGTGAGAGAGTCTATGGTGTGTGTGTGTGTTGATGTGATGATGTGTGTTGCACATGTGGGTGGGTGTATGCGTCTGTGTTTGTGTGAGTTGGTATGCGTGTGGTGCGGTTGAAGTGTGGGGGGTCCGGTTTTTCGCCCGGGGTACGATGATCGTCTGCCTGGGTGGTCTCTTTTCTGCTGACCCCACCAATTGCTGGCCTTGTGCTGCAGGCCGCTGTAGCGCCAGGGGATGAGGTCGGGCCGATGGGGTAGGCCCCGCTCCGCCCATGTGGGGGTGGTGGACTGGGGGTGGGCCCCACTCTGGGCGCGGGGGCATCTTCTGGCGGGCTCCCTACGGACCATGGGTCCTCGGGCTCTACTCTCTCAGGCCCGCCCTCCCGCCAGGGGGAGTGTTTGCCCCTGGTTCTCATGGGGCGGACAGCGTTGACCCCCGGTGGCCCACTCTGGCCTCGGGTGCTGTCTCTGTGGCTCTGCCTGGGGGGCTCTGTGTGGGCGGCTTGGGTTGCAACACCTGCCCTCCTGGAACTGAAGGTGTGTGGGCTCCCTGGCTGCTAGGATTCTTTCCTCTGCTTGCTGGATGGGCGTAGGGGCGGAGCCCCTCACATCACCCTGGCTTCCACAAGTGGCATTGTTCATGCACCAACGTCTGCCTCACCCTTTGGGTGAATAATGTTAAGCTACAGCCTTACTAACCTTGTAGTGGGACACTTTCCAAATCCAACTGTAAGTATTATTGATACTTATCACTACCAATATGAATAATGTGTGAATATGGAATTTGTGGTGTTGTATGTCATGACTTTTATTAAGTAGTATGGGATATGTATAATAATGCACATATGTATGTATATTGTATGTATATGTTTGTATTAGTATGTGCACATACCTTAGCACTATTATTGGTATTAGTATTAATCTCCAAGGTAAACCACAGTACAAAAATTGTTTAGTTATGAATGTGTTAGCCTAAGGTACATCCATGCTTCTTATTTATTTATTATTTTTTTTTGCTCCGATTGTTTACTTAACAGATTTGCTTGGTTTCAGCAGCTGGGTGCACCCCTTAACCCCCCTCCCACATACACACCCTAAAGCAGAAACCTAACCTGTCCACCAACACAGCAACATCACACACATTTTGGATTAGCTAAATAAACCATTAAATAAACCATAAATCAGGAAGAGTATATATATTCTATATATACTCTTCTTGTTAAAGCAAAGCTGTCCATCAAAATGTGGCATTCAGTGTAATATATGCTGCTTGCTAAACTGCTGGACAGAACAAGAAAAAAAAAAAAAAAAAGATTCGTTCATTTCACTGTTTGAGAGTTAAAGATTCAAGTCAGTTAAAAGAATTTAACTTTCCATCTCTAATTTATTATATGAATGTGCCTGTCTGTGGGGGAAGGAACGTGATGAACTTGCAGGGTAACAAAGCTCCAGCACAGCTCAGGGTTTGCAACAAAAGGGAGGGAAGGCCATGCAGTCCTAAGTACCAATAAATACTAGTTTTTTTAAATAACTTTCAAAGATAAATAATCAGTAGAATTTATGAAGTGTGTAACATGGGAGCATCAGTAGTGAGTGTGCTATGCATGGGTGAATGAGGATTTAGTGGGTGCATGTTGACAAATGCAAAACGGAGTGAACCAGACACAAACCAAACAAGCCGTGTGCTTCCTGTGAGGAGAGAGAGAGAGAGAATGAGAGAAACCAGCTTTTAAGCCTTCTGGCAGTCTGCACAGGTGTCCTACAGTTACCATAACGACCCTACCTGCCCACAATCCTCTGCAGGAGAGACGGGCAGGAAGAGCAGAAGGGAAGGGTCGTGACACCCCCCTCCATGAATTAAAAGTAAAAGGGTGTTCACGCTAAGTAAGTCATACATTACCAAAGAAAACGTCCTTACCTCCTGTATCCCTGGAACATAGGAGCAAATTTAAGAGAAGCAAAGCTAGAGAGATGACCAAGGACAACAAAGGAAGTAAGCAACCTCAACCATCTATAGGTGCTCGGGAAAAAGCATCAGCCATAATATTAATAACCTCTTTGATATGGCAAATGTCCAAGGTATATGCCTGAAGATCTGTCCCATAAGCCTCTGGTTTGGATTCTGCAAAGATTTAAGAAAAATTAGAGGGTTATTATCCATAAAAACAACCAAAAGAAAACCTGAACCAACATAAACCTCGGAATGTTGCAGAGCCCAAATCAATGCCTGCATCTCTTTCTCAATAACAGAGTAGCTGTATTGATGTTTATTGAATTTCCTTGAAAAAAAACTCACTGGACAATCCACCCCCTCCTTATTCTCCTGCAACGGTAAGGCTCCAGCCCCCCCACTAGACTGGCGTCCACCTGGAGCTTAAATGGTCAAATCAATCGTGGTGCAGCCAGGATTGGATCTGAACAAAGCAGAGATTTTACACACTCAAAAGCATTCTGACAATGTGGGGTCCAAATAAACTTAGCTTGGGCCTTTAGAAGGTCAATCAAAGGAGAAACAATGGAGGAAAAGTTCTTGCAGAAACCATGGTAGTAACCCATCATTACCAAAAATCGCATCAGCTCCTTTTAAGTGGTGGGTTGGGGAAACCGCTGCACAGCAACAATTCTGGCATGAACTGGTCGAACTTCACCTAGGCCCACTATTTTCCCCAAATAGTTTACTGTAGCCTTGGCAAACTCTCACTTTGTAAGGTTTATTGTTAACCAAGCCCAGGCCAACCTATCAAAAAATGCACGTACAGAAAAGACCATCACAGCATCCAAATACACCGCACAGCCTTCCAGTCTAGAAACAATGCCATTCATCAATCGCTGAAAAGTTACTGGAGCATTCCTTAAACCAGATGGTATAATTGTGTAAGAAAACAACCCAGAAGGGGTAGTAAAAGCAGATATTTCTTTGGCCCTTTGGTAAGAGGTACTTGCTAGTAAAGGATCAAATTTGCTCATCTATTTATCTGACCCCATCCTTAGAAGAGGGTGGTCAGGCTTAGTGAGACTATTCACTTTACGATAATCCATACAAGGTCACAGAATATAATGGAATTCAGGTGATTCTCACCAAGAGACAAGGTGAGTACCAACTAGATTTACACGGCTCAGCAATACCAAGTATCCATGTACTGCACTTTTTTTCAATCAAAAAGTTCAGATCGGAGACTTGCTGCACAACAAAAAACGGACCACTAAACTTCACCTCAAAAGGTGATTTCACAAGTGGTGAGTCATAACGTGGTCACCAGCTTTGAATTGTTGTGGAACCGCTTGTCAGTTGTAAACCCTTTCCTTCTGTGTTCCAGTATCTCCCTGGCAAACTCACCTGCCCGGTACAGCTTCAACCTAAACCCTTAAAAACAATAAGATTTTTAGGAGGCTCCTCGGTCAAACATCTATCCTTCAAAACTGCTAGAGGCCCACAGACCTTATGCCCGAACAATAATTTATTAGGGCTACAACTTGTGCTTTCATGGATCACCTCTCTTCAGCCAACAATAACCAGGGAAGCCCCTCCTCCCAGAGATAGAAAAGCACTGCAACAACAATAAGTTATGGGGGGGGAAGCCCCAAGACAGAAGACTTGGTAAATTTATTAAAGTTGTTGGATCTAGACAGTGGTTTCTGTCATTTGGAGGAAGTTGCTGCTGAAGTCTTCTCTGATAGTGATAATTTTATTAGTAAAGTAGTTCAGAAAGTCATTGCTGCTGAGATTTAAGGGGATAGTAGGCTCAACATAACTATGATTCTTAGTCAGTCTGGCTACAGTGCTGAAAAAAATTCCTGGGGTTGTTATTTTTTTCCTCAATTAAGGAGGAATAATATGTTTTTCCAGCAGCACAGAGTGCTTTTTTATATATATTATTCAACTGTCCTTCTATGCAATGCAGTTTACATTTATTTTATTAGAACACCACTGACTTTCTAGTTGTCTGGTCCTGTGCTTTAGGCTGCGGATCTCTGAGTTATACCATGGAGCTAACCTCCTCTGATTCACTGTCTTCTTCTTCGGAAGACCCACTGTGTCTAACAATGAATGCAGGGAAGCTGCAGCACCATCTACAAGACAGTCAACCTGTTCATAATGATTAAGGTGACTGTTCTCCTCTGTGTAGCTACAAGACGATGAGGCCAAAGGTAATGGAATCATCTGCTTGAATCTGGCAACAGTGTCGTCAGATAAACAACTGCTATAGTAAGATTTCTTTCCAGCTGCTGTAAGGTCAATTATGGTAAATTCAAAAGTTAATAAGAAATTGTCAGATAACAGAGGGCTTTGGGAAAGAACTATGAAATTATCAGTTTCAACCCCATATGTCAGGAAAAGATCAAGTGTATGGTTAAAACGATGAGTGGGTTCAGTTACATGCTGAGTAAAACCAATACTGTCTATTAATGAGTTAAAAGCCGTGCTGCGACAGTTACTGTCAACATCTACATGAATGTCACTATGACTTTATCTGTGCTAAGAACTACGTTAGATAAGAATTCAGAGAATTCAGTTAAGTCTCTGAATAAATAAAACTCTGAATATAGCGGAAGAGGACGATAAACAATACAGAACACAACTGACTTCTGAGATTTAGAGTCTGGGTAAGAGAGGCTCTCAAATGAGTTATAACTATATTTGGGTTTAGGAGTAATTAATAAGCCCGAGTTTATAAATTGTTGCTACTCCTTCACCTTGACCTGCACTTCTAGGAACATGATGTTGATGTGACTGATTGGAGTCGACTCATTTAAACTAACAGATTCATCCTGCTGTAGCCAGGTTTCATTTAAAAAACATAAAAAACATTTAAACACAGAAACATTTAAAAAAGATAAAAAAGCTCAAGCATGTAAAGTATAGATGAAGAGAATTGGGAATTGTTTAAACAGTGCTGAATTTTTGCAGAAGAATCTGAAGTAGTTGTATTTCAAATGGAGAAAACGTGACAAAGATTTGCTGAACTGCTAAAAAAATCAAGGAAGTGTGTAAAGGTTTGCTTAATTTGTTGAAATATAGCCAAATGTATCAAAATGGCTAAATCTTGTAATTAAATAGTTTTGATTTTAAGAGCTGAATGAGTAGCGTTTTGGAAATTGAAAACAGCTGAAATTTTCTGCAGAACAAGTAGTTGAATTTAAATTTAAAAAAGTTGAAGCTGAACAGTAAAATAGTTTCATTAACTAGTACACTACTACATAATTAACTAGTCAAATGCAGAAAAGTGATATTTAGGCTACAGAGTTAGATTGGTACTTTTATTTTGAAAGGAATTTGAGGAGGCGTGTGTCCTAAATTGCTAAACTGGAAAAAACGCTCATTAAGTAGTCTTAAATAACAAAAAAAGCAGTCAAAAGCAGAAATCAAAAAAGTTTAGAGCTTAGATAGTAGCACTAAAAGTTTAGTGCTTTTATTTTGAAATGATTTATAGGAAGCTTGTGTGGGTAACTGTTAAATTGTAAAATTGTCTCATTAACTAGTCACAATAAACCAGTAATTACGTTACCTTACGTTAGTAATAAGTCTTGTACCGGTTTACACAAATGTTGCACAGCAAATTTGTTGCACATTGTGTAGATATAGAATAGATATGTAACAGTGCACAGAGTTTGCACAGATATTGTGCAGAGCAGATTACTAGGTAACCACTGATGCAGGGGGTGAGTAAATGTAGTGGGACGTGGTTAGCAGTTCTGGTTATACAGTCTGATAGCAGCTGGTAGGAAAGATCTGCGGAATCTCTCCTTCACACAGCGAGGGTGGATCGGTCTATCACTGAAGCTGCTCTCCAGAGCATACAGCGAGTGTTAAGATTTGGATTTGGATTGGTGCTTATATTTTGAAAGGTTATGGAGAAAGTGTGTGTCTAATTACTAAACTGTACAATAGTCATATAATGAAGTCATAATAAACCAGTTGAAAGAAATATTGCTATATAAAGCTGAAGATCTGAATTTAGGCTTTTATTTTGAAAAGTGTGTGTGGTTAATTTCTAAACAGATGACCCTTTGATAATGTAGCTGAAAGTTGATGATACGTTAAATATATAACTCAATTGATCTGAAGGAAATCTGTCAGCGGCATTCAAGGTGGCGGACCCACATGCACAGCTCCAGACAGGATTTAGATAGAATAGAACGGTCTTTATTCTTACTCAGGCAAGGTCAGCTCAGGCAGGGTCATACACGGTAAGGCTCGGTGACAGTACAGACTAGGTGCAGGCAGGCTCAGGTCAAAAACAAGCAGGGTTTGTTCACAGGCAGACTCGGCTACGGTACAGACTGGGTGCAAGACAGATTCAGGTCGAAAACAAGCGAGATTGTTACCAGGCAGACACGGCTACGGTTACAGACGAGGATTCGGCAGAACTCAGGAAACGATGGTCAGGAACAGGATGGAGATCGGATGCAAGCAAGGTAAGGTAACGCTGGATAGTGGTGAGTACATGCAACAATCTGACCACCAGATCTGGTAACTGCTGGTGCTTAAATACAGGTTGTTAAATGACTGAATGACAATCAGCTGTGAGTAACGAGAACCGAAAGTAAGGCGGGAGCTAATATGCAGACGGAAGTGCTTTCAACATAAAACCGGAAATGAGTCCCAAGTCGTGACAAAATCAATGTAGTTATATTAAGAACTGAATGCATAAACGTGCCTCAAATGGGTATTAAAACCAGATACTCCCGAGTCAAGGACCATTGAGCCACAGGATATGATTTTTGACTCATGCTCTAATTCTGAAAGGATTTGGAGGATGTTTGTGCTTAACTGCTAAAGTTAAAAGAGTGTCAGTAACTATCCAATCAAAGGCAGAAAACATAATACGCAATTGGATTGCTTTTATTGTGAAAAGTTTTTGAGGGAGGGAATGTGGGTTTTCATTATACTGTAAAATATTCTAATTAACTATTTGTAATTAATCAGTAGAAACATTGCTGAAACTACCCGATGAGTTGTATGTATAGCTGATCAGATGTGCAAAGAAGAAGTTGCAGAGCTGAATATGCACAAATAAAACAAAAGTTTTAAAGCAGTTTGATTTCAATAAAAAAAGTAATTTCTCGAGAAATTACGTGGGATAGCTGATCTGCTGCCGCAATGATGACAAACGCTGATTAAGCTGCTGACGTCAAAAAGTTGACTATGGCAAAACGATGACAAAAATTAAAACGATGACAAAAGATGGCGATTAAAAAGATGATGATTAAAAAGATGACCAAGGTCATACTATGACAATATTAAAGAGATGACAATGATTCAAAAGTTGACCAAGGTAAAAAGATGTCAAAGATTAAAAAGTTGACCAGAGTGCATTGTTGACAATCATAAATAAGCTGACTATCTTTTTGATTTGAAGAAAGTATTTGTAAATAATTACCTAATTGTGTAATAGTTTATTAACTAGTAGAAATTTACCAGTCAGAAACAAAAATCTTGCCATTTAAGATAATAAATTACATTGGTGCTTTTATTTTGAAAGGATTTAGAGGTTGTGTGTGAGCGATTACTAAACTATAAAATAGTCATTAGATAGTCATAATTTATCATTCAATAGCAAGAATAGCCCTATTAAAGCAAAATATTTAGATTAAGCCCTTTCAGAATAAAAGCACCCTAATAAGTGTGAGTGGTTATTTGCTGAACTCTAAAATAGTGTCATTAATGATTGGTAAGTATTCAGAACCAGAAATTTTCTAATCAATCTTGCCATTAAAGGTAATAAATTGTAATTGGTGCTTTTATATTGAAAGGATTTAGAGGAAATGTGTGGGGGTAATAGCGTAACTGTCAATTAGTCTTTAAATAATCATAATTACCCATTCAATGGCAAAAACAGTGCAGTTAAAGCTAATAATTGGCATTGGTGCTTTTATTTTGAAAGGATGTAGAGGAAGCATGTGTGGGTAATTACTAAACTGTTAATCTATCTTTAAATAGTCATAATTACCCATCTAAAAGCAGAAATACTGCTATTAAAGCTAATTATTTGGCTTGGTGCTTTTATTTTGAAAGGATTTAGAGGAAGTGTGTGCTTAATTACTACACTATCCAATAGTATAGTTGAGTAATCAGTAATAAGCATGGAACTGCTGTCTACACTGAGCATCAGGAGTTTGACCTGTCAGTGAAATCTGCAGCTGTGCCGTCGCCATGGAGACGAAAGGCGGGAAAATCAGGCTCACTCTGCTCTGTAAAAGCAGAGTTTCACCCTGTATAAACAGGCTTGTTTCAGCTAAACCATGATAGTTATCACAAAAATTATTTCATTTTACGAGTCCCAAGGCTTCAATGAGCAAATGGTGTAAATTTTATGCTTAAAGACAAAAGCTTGTAGCCACAGTGGCAATTTCAAAATACGTCTCCTCTGTTTTTCTCCCCAGACGTCTGCCATAAATTATCATTAGAGTCTATGGGAGAATTTCAGGATCTCTCTGCACTTTGAGGTCGATAGCGACTAAAGTATAGGTCTGAGGGTATATCCAGACACATCATTAGAAAGAAGACAAGTATGACTACGATTTAGTGAAGTAATTAAGTTGATAAAGTAAAAATTGTGGCTGTAGTGACAAGTTAGAGACAGAAGTTCTGTCTTAAAAAAGCGCACCTTCTCACTGTAGCTGTGACATCACGCACTCTAGCAGACGCAATACACACTAATGGAAAAGCTGAAAATTTAACAAAAACCACACGATATTTAAACGCTCACAAGTCGAAAACTATAAAAGATACGAGGACGCTGATTTACACGGAGAACGTTGAAAGATGATAGACGCTTTTGACGTTGAAATGACGTTTCTACGCCAAAGTATGACGATGATAGACGCTGATGAAAAGAGGGAAGTTGACAGAAAGTTGAACGATGATAGACCCCATCCCATAGACGACCATTATAAAAAAACGACGGAAAACGTTGAATAACGTTAAAAGTTGAAAAGCTGAAAACGTGAAAAGTAATAGCCTGCATCGTCTAACGATGACGCACGTTTAGAACGTTGAACGATGATTCTGCGATGAAGCGTTCAGAAGTAGATAGCGACCAAAAAACGGGGCGAAATAATAAGAATAACTAGAAAAAGCATTTCCATAAGAAAATGCACAGTGAATGCTTCCAAGCTGAAAATATTCCTGAAGAGTTGCTGAAAGTAACTGAAACATTTAAAACAGATGAAATAGCTCAATCATGTAAAGCATAGTTGAATGTATCTAAGGAGAAATAGGAATTGATTAAACAGTGCTGAATATTTGCAGAAGAAGCTGAAGTAGTTCAATTTCATATGGAGGAAACACGAAAAAGATTTGCTGAAATTAACAAATTGCTGAAAATCAATTAATTAATTTGTTGAAATATAGCCAAATATATCAAAATGGCTAAATATTGTAATTAAATAGTTTTAATTTCAAGAGCTGAATGAGTAGCTAAACGTTTTGGAAATATTGAATACGGCTTAAATTTGCTTCAGAACAAGTATTTGGATTTGAATTGATAAAAGTTGAAGCTTTGAAGGAAGTGTGTGCAGATAATTGCTGAACAGTAAAATAGTTTCATTAACTGGTTATAATTAACTAGTCAAATTCACAAAAGCGACATTTAGGCTAAATAATTAGATTGGTGCTTTTATTTTGAAAGTAATTTGAGGAAGTGTGTGTCCTAACTTGGTAAACTGGAAAAAGCGCTCATTAAGTTGTCCTAAATAACAAAAAAGCAGTCAAAAGCAGAAATCAAAAAGGTTTAGAGCTTAGTTAGTTGCACTAAAAGTTTAGTATTCTTATTTTGAAATGACTTACAGGAAGCTTGTGTGAGTAATTGTTAAATTGTTTCATTAACTAGTAATAATAAACCAGTAATTACTGGTATAGACTTATTGCTAAATTTGAATTGACCATTCAAAAGCAGAATTTATTCTATTAAAGCAAAAAAAATGGTTTAATGCTTTTATTTTAAAACGATTTAGAGATGTGTGTGTTTATAGCTAAACTTTAAAATAGTCTCATTACTTGTCACAATTAACCATTCAAAAACAGAGTTTTTGCTATTAAAGCTAAAAATTTGGATTGGTACTTTTATTTTGAAAGGATATTGAGGACACCTGAGCAGGCAATTTCTAAACATGAAGATTGTCTTATTATCTAGTAACAATAAACCAGCTGAACGCAGAAATATTGCCCTTTTTAGCTAAAGATCTGGAATGGGGCTTTTATTTTGAAAGGATTTGGAGAAACTGTGTGTGCAGTATTTTAGTCTAAATAAATAGTCATGATAAACCTGTTGAAAGCAGAAATATTGCTATCTTTAGCTAAAAATCGGGATTTGGGCTTTTATTTTGAAAGGATGTGGAGGAGCTGTGCGTGCTTAATAGCTAAACTGTAAAACAGTCACAATAACCAGTCACGATTACCCATTCAAAAGTATAAATAGTCCTATTAAAGCTAAAAATTCGGATTGGTGCTTTTATTTTGAAAGAATATGGAAAAGGCCTGTGCAGGTATTTGCTAAACAGTATATTAGTCTAAATAACTAGTCATAATACACCTGTTGAAAGCAGAACTATTGTTATCTTTAGCTAAAGATCAGGATTGGGGCTTTTATTTTGAAAGGATGTAGAGGGGCTGTGTGTGCTTAATAGCTAAACTGTAAAACAGTCACACTAACCAGTCATGATTACCCATTCAAAAGCACAAATAGTGCTATTAAAGCTAAAAATCTGGATTGGTGCTTTCATTTTGAAAGGATTTAGAGGTTGTGTGTGAGTAATTACTAAACTATAAAATAGTCATTAGACAGTCATAATATGTCATTCAATAGCAAGAATTGCCCTATTAAAGAAAAAAAATTAGGTTAAGCCCTTTCAGAATAAAATCACCCGAATAAGTGTGAGTGGTTATTTGCTGAACTCTAAAGTGTCTCATTAACGATTGGTAAGTATTCAGAACCAGAAATGTTCTAATCAATCTTGCCATTAAAAGAAATAAATTGTAATTGGTGCTTTTATTTTGAAAGGATTTAGAGGAAACGTGTGGGGGTAATAGCATAACTGTCAATTAGTCTTTAAATAATCATAATTAACCATTCAAAGGCAAAAACGGTGCAGTTAAAGCTAATAAATTGCATTGGTGCTTTTATTTTGAAAGGACATAGAGGTAGCATGTGTGGGTAATTACTAAACTGTTAATCTATCTTTAAATAATCATAATTACCCATATAAAAGCAGGAATGTTGGTATTAAAGCTAATTATTTGGCTTGGTGCTTTTATTTTGAAAGGATTAAGAGGAAGTGTGTGCTTAATTACTACACAATCCAATAGTGTAGTTGAGTAATCAGTAATATGCATGGAACTGCTGTCTACACTGAGCATCAGGAGTTTGACCTGTCAGTGAAATCTGCAGCTGCGCCGTCGCCATGGAGATGAAAGGCGGGAAAATCAGGCTCACTCTGCTCTGTAAAAGCAGAGTTTCACCCTGTATAAACAGGATTGTTCCAGCTAAACCATAATAGTTATCACAAAAATTATTTCATTTTACGAGTCCCAAGTCTTCAATGAGCAAATGGTGTGAATTTTATGTTTGAGGACAAATGTTTGTAGCTGCAGTCGCAATTTCAAAATACTTCTCCTCTTGTTTTTCTCCCCAGACGTCTGCCGAAAATTATCATTAGAGTTAATGGGAGAAATCCAGGATCTCTCTGCGCTTTGAGGTTGATAGCGACTAAAGTATAGGTCTGAGAGTAAAGCCAGACACATCATTAGAAAGAAGACAAGTATGACTACGATTTACTGAAATAATTACGTTGATAGAGGGAAAATTGTGTCCGTAGTGACGAGTTAAAGACAGAAGTTCTATCTTAAAAAAACGTCCCCTCGCACTCTGGCTGTGACATCACGCACTCTAAATAACGCAATACACACTAATGGAAAAGATGAAAATTGACCAAAAACCACCCAATATTTAAACTGCTATAAATCAGAAACTATTAAAGATATTTAAACGATTTCTGGAAGATTAATAGTTGAATAGTTGAAGATTATTTTGTAGTTTAAATGGTGTCTGTAGCTTAAAGTATGCGGAAGTAGTTAAAGCTGAAAGTAGACGAATGAAGAGAATTTGAAAAGTTGTTCCCATTCATTTCAATGGGAAAAAAAAGTTAAAAAAAGCTTAATAACTTGAAAAATATGAAACATATGAATGAGAAAAGTAATAGCACACTTCTTAAAAAGCTGAACATTTTGATATTGAAATCGTTTCTGTATTTGAAAGTATGCGGGACTAGTTAGATGCAGAAAAACGGGGGGAAGAAAAATAATAATAAAGCTTAGAAAAACAATACAGTGAATGCTTTGCAGCATTCACTGTGAATGCACAGTGAATGCATTCACAGTGAATGCTTTGCAGCATTCACTGTGATAATAAAGCTTAGAAAAACAATACAGTGAATGCTTTGCAGCATTCACTGTGATAAAGCTTAGAAAAACAATACAGTGAATGCTTTGCAGCATTCACTGTGATAATAAAGAGCGAAGATCTCAATAGTGTGAGAGCTCTCCCACTAATAAAGATCGAAGATATCAATAGTGTGAGCTGTTCAGCTCTCCCACTAACTATAGTGTTTCACACATGACTACAGTGCTGTAAATCCTTCTTCTGAATTTTATTAAAAGACTTGTTACACTTGGGTTTTAAACCAGGAATTCCTGCATTAGAGTCATGCTCTTTTGCCACTCAGCCAAACTAGCTGCTTAAATCCCTAACCATTACTAAAGGAAGCTGAGGATAAGCTAAACATAAGACACACCGAGCACCAAACAGAGCGAGAGGGAGAGGGGTATAGCCATAGCAGGAAAACAAGATAGCAGTGAAAATACTAGATAACTGTGAAGATTAACAGGACATTTAATGAAAAAAAGGATGCTTGAGTATTACAAGCTTGTTTTGCGACTCTTAATAGTCGCTACCAAATATAAGGCGATAATATTTAGAAAAGAGTGGAGAGTAACGCATAGTACACACATAGCGGCAGCAAAACCTTAGTAACTGGAAGTGACGCAATATGCTTACCGTCAGTCAGCCAATCCCCCCTCTCACACCCTGTCTCACACACTGTCTCACTTGGAAATTTCACCAGTCATTTCAGTGCAGTATGCACGTAACAGGAATTTCAAGTTCTGATGAAAGCACCCTGGCTCTGTGCATGGTATGCCGTTAACTTATTGTGGTTAACTGTAACTACTTAAGTACCTGGGCAAAGAGATGAGATGTAAAATTTTACCCCTGATCAGACTGGATAACCTTTGGAATCCCAAATATCGAAATTAACTGAGTTAACACTTTAACCACTGTTTTAGCTGTAATTGTGTGTAATGGATATACAGCTGGATACCGAGTCACTTCAGACATTATTGTCAGCAGGTAACTATGACCAGACTTGGACCGGGGTAGAGGTCCGACACAATCGATAATCAAGTGCTCAAAAGGTTTCCCGTGGCAGGAATTGGGTACAACGGAGCAGGTTTAATCACTTGAGGAGGTTTGCTGGTAAGCTGACATACATGACAGGTCTTCATGAACCAAGCAACATCCCGCTTCACCACCATGGGAGGCTTGGAGGATAGTTTCACGCACCTATTTTTCATCTTGCGGAACCCACTTCCTAACCAGGAGGTCGTCTGGAAGGAAGTAACATTGAGCAAAGTTCCCTCCTCATTTGTTGACACCTCCTTACTAAGAGGTTTAGCAAGTGTAGTGTCTGATTTTTGGTGGAACACTAATTCAGCTCTAGACAGACTGACCTGATCAATAGGCGAACTGCTCGGCAATTCGAAACCCTGTGGTTTCACATCATCCTGTAGCGCTCAGCTACCAGAACAGGTCACAACACAGGCCGGAAAAATGCAGAGTGAACCCCAGCAAGTTCAGAAGACTCCACTGAGTGGGACGTTCCAAAGTCAGAGTCGTTTCCCAGGATCATGTGTACGTCTTCGACAGGCAACTCTGCTCTAACTCCAACAGTCACGTTACCTTCCACCAGGCCACAGATCAACTTCATATGGTGTAGAGGAACGGAGAACAAAACCAAACCTTCACAAATGTACCTAATGAAATTCCTAATTTCTCATTGAATATATTTGGCTATATCCATTAGGATGTAATGTGTGTCAGCCTGCATGCTTCAGGAGCTGTTTTCAATAAAAAAAGAGCATTTGATTCTTCTAAGCCACATATGGGGCGCTTGGGGAGCTAGTGTGATGTGACTTGCTCAAGGCCACACCTTGGAGGGATTAGCTGGGTACGAGCAAATGCTCAACCCCTTGATTCACCAGGCCATCTTTACATTCCTGAAGCAAGTTAAGCAAGATGCGATAAAACAAACAGACACAAAATAACAGTACAAGTGGAAGAAGTCAGTAACACGCTACAAGTGGAAACTTGCTGGGATTTGTCATGGACACAACAGGCTGGGGGGAGGGGCGGAATAGATAAGGTCAGAGAGCAGATGATACGACTGAAAGATGTGTATGTGTGTGGTGGGGCATCTGCATATCTGCATCGGTATAGTGTTGCTTATAGATGTATGACCGAGGCCAGCTGTACAAGCCAGTCCAACAGTTATCCTTGAAGGGAGACACAATAAGGGAAGGAAGATAAAGGCACGGCTGGTGAGCTAGATTAGACGGGAGGGGTAAGGGAGAAGGGACAGAAAAATACACAGCAAATTCTAATAACATTTTTAACAATCCATGACTAATTTGTCTAGATCAATAGTTCAGAACTCAGGGCTTCACCGCCTCTTGTGGGTCCATGGGGTACCTGCGACATCTCCTCAAGTCTGTCAGACAAGGCTGTTACCATATGTTCAGTCTGTCTGCAGATGTTATCCATTTGTCTTCCTTCAAACAGGCTGCAATGTTACTTGTCAGTCCATCAATCCAGGCCCTCCTCTGGTGTAATTCCGTCAGCCGAGTATCCCTGGACCCCAGGGGCATTTGTAACTCCACGGCCGGTGGACGTGCCAATGAGACGGCCACAGATTTTTCAATCTTCCGATAAAACAGGGCACCACCAATACCAATCATGAGTAGCCCTGTTATCAAAGTCCAAAATATGAATAGATTCTCTGCATCCTCGATGGACAGTGGCTCCAAACACACGGGCACCAGGAATCCCACACGTCCCGCACGTAGCCGGAGGCACGAGTCCCCGAGGGGCAGAGTGGTTCTCCCGGAGATTCTTTTCTTTGAGAGAAAATTTTATCCAATACGCTGTGTAACCAGTTGATTCGCTCCATGTTCAAAAATGATTATTCCAGAAAAGCAGATCAGGGTGCTCAGAAGAAACAGGACAAGGACACTGCAAGCAAAAGTAGAGTGGAAGCAGAGAGAAAACATGTCTGCACTACTCGTGGGGCCATTCATTTGTACTGTACATCACACAGGTGTTAATGGTGCTCACCCCCTTTGAAGGCTTCTTCCTGAACTACCTTCACTGTTCTTTTTTCTGTGAGCTGTTTAACATGTGCATTTTCACAATTTAGGATCAGTAAATACTATTTAGCTAATATAACAAACCAAGTTTTTAGAATAAGTACAAAAACTATAGCTGTTTGTTATATTCTTTAAACAGACTAACATGAAATGAACATAAAATCAATGTTTTATGCCTTAACAAAGCTTTCAGTGAATTAATGTTGAAGTTTAGCATTGTTTTAATAACATAAAATAGATGATCTGGTTAATCATTGATTTAGTATCGAAGATACAACTAAACCTGCTTCATGTGCAGCAGGAGTCTATTCTAACTTTAAAGCAGAAAATCACAGCAGCTTTGAATAAAATGCCCTTTAATCAAACATTAATAAACCACATTGATTTTTTATTTAATAATGAGAATTGAATCATTTTACTACTTACTACTGTACTTGTATTGATTAGCACTAAATTTTCGTGACCATTTTTTCAACCAGCGAGAAATTCCTAACAGAACTAACAGAGTCCAGATACTACAAGCACTCCTGCTGCAGATAATATCAGTTGACATGACTCAACTTTCAGACAACCTCACCTGAGTCATAAGAACCAGATATATTTGTAAACTGCTTAACAAGAAAATTCTCCAAAGATCCATCACTTTAAAAACTGCTGTTAAATTAAGGCTTTGTTAACATAATGCTTTATGGGAGAATTTATTGTCTGTCTATAGGTAACCCTCACTGGACCAACAGCCTAGTGAATAGTTCCTACCTAGTTCCTTCAATTTGAGTTTACCAGTGTCATCTGTTTATCTATAAGTTTATCTATATATCTGTGTGTCTGGATCAGATATCACTGCTCCACTTGGTGGAAAACAAAAACGCTGGCGATATGCCTCAGGAACTACTAGTAAATCTTGAGCACTGCCGCCTTTACCATGGCATACACTTTATTGTCTGGTACACAAATAAAGGTAAGACTGTGCGCGTGGGAACACAGCGATAGAGACCTGTATGTTCATGATTCGGTAGGAAAATGGCTCAGATTTATCTGCATCATCTGATTCTCCCACAGAAATATTTTCTGTTTTTAAAGCCCTCAGTGCAGCAGAGCTGTCTGTAATGACACGCCCCAGCTTCAACACATCCACTCATCTCTTAATGGCCCACAGAAACGCCAGCTCTAACACAAACTGTCTTTGTTTACTTTAGAAACTGACATAGTTCCTCACACAGCTTTATAGATTTTTTAATTTGGAGATATTGTCTTGTGGGCAAAATGACAATAATGAGATATCAGTGTTGTTTTTTCAGAAATTTTAATCCAAAGACTGCTCTTACCAAGTCTTGAATCCGGGCCAAAAGCTTTCAACATTAATCACTACACTATTGAGGACTATGGTTGACCAGCATCATCTACTCATTCCTTTCAAGCTTTCTGACGCCTTCCTCCATGGTTACTTATTATTACGTAAACATTTATTTCCCACATTGGCTACACTACCTAGCTAACTAAGAGACTGTTAAGAACCACCTGATGCATTTTTATGAATTGCAGCAAAAAAGGTTGTCGAACGCGAATGCACACAGCTACATTCAGCACTGTGTCTGTCAGCAGCTTGTCTGATGGAATGCTACACGTACTGCAGGAGCGCGTACTGCCAAGTAAAGTGCAATCTGTCTAAACATGCAGCTGCTTATTTTGGTTTTAAACTGTCAGAACTTGCAAATAATACTATACTAAATACTGAAATTGTTTGTCACAGATAACCAGGATTCCGTAGTCTTAGTGATCCATGTACTAAATAATATGTATATATAATAATATGGTTTAATGTGATATTGTCTCATGGGCCGAATGATAATGATAAGACACTGTTTTGCCAATAATTAAAATTGAAAGACTGCTTCCACTGAGCCTTAAACCCGGGACAAAAAGCTTTGATGCTGTGCATGTTAACCACTACACACACCCAAGACTGAATGAGCAGTCATTTGACAAAGGTTAACCACAGTTAACCACAGCGCTTTATGACCCAAAGTGGGAACCAATTGGCATCTATAGGCCAAAAGGATGTAACACACACTCTTATGCAGTGAAAATGAGGTAATAACACGGAGCAAATGGAAACATATGACAGTAGAGGCTCTCACTTTTAATTGCTACCGCTGTACCAGGAGGTTTTAGAACACTTAACTTTAAATGCAGATTTTATTTTCCAACAAAGCTACCACTACCTGGTTTAAGGACCATGGTATCCCTGTTCTTATTGGCCAGCAAACTCGCCTGACCTAAACCCCATAAAAAATCTATGGGTTATTGTGAAGAGGAGAATGCAATATGCCAGACCCAACAATGCAGAAGTTCTGAAGGCTGCTATCAGAGCAACTTGGGCTCTCATAACACCTGAACAGTGCTTCAGACTGATGCACTCCATGCCACTCCGCATTGCAATGCAAAATTCAGGCAAAAAGAAACCCAACTAAGTATTGAGTGCTCTACATGCTCATACTTTTTTATGTTCATACTTTATATTGTCTCAGATCAGATGTTTTCATTGTTTTTTTTATCTTTTTTTATATTGGTATTAAGTAATCTAATTTTCTAAGATACTGAATTTGAGGATTGCATTAGTTGTCAGTTATGATCATCACAATTAAAGCAAAACTTTACAGATTTTCAATGGTGATTGACCATGCGACCTCCAGATTACTTACTCTGATTCTTAAGAGAATTTCAATGCAGAGAAATTATAATTTAGTCCTCCTATAAGACGCCTCCACAGATGGTTTGCCGTGGGCTCAAAAACTACAACTAGTGCTTCCTGGTTTCTTCTATACCTGCCCCAGCAACAGTCAGGCTGAGAGGGGAGAGAACCAGCCTGAAAATGGGCGGTGCTAGCTAGTTTTTTTTCACATAACTCGTCGGCGCTGTACTGCAGAGGAATGAATGATAATTTGGATAATATGGATCAATCTGAGTGTCACTTCATTCTTACGTAATACCCAAGGTCATTTTTGTAAGCCCCCATTGAAATTCAATCAAGTTTTCCTTTAAAAGAAAAAAAAAACATTTAAAATATATCAGTCTGTGTGTAATTAAACTATATAAAAGACTCTTTTGAATACTAGCATAAATACACAAAAACCACTGCGCTTTCCATTTTACCAAATGACCAGATTTTCATTTAAATGCAATGCCTTATGATTACATGCACGGTAATGGAAAGAGGGGTTTCAGATTACTGAATTAATTGTCATTCATGAACGATTGCTGCTATGTACAGTATACAGTAAAGTATTGTACTGCTGTAGGTCTAAACCTTTAAAGAGCACTTTACAGTATGTCTTTGTGTTTTACCTCATCATCTTAATGTGTGTTGAAGGAGTGAGCTGCTTACACTTTGAACTCTATATTTTAGTGCAACAGTAAGAAAACTGTTACCAAATTTTCAACAAATACATGTGACATCTCTTTTTGGTTTGACTGTTTTCAGCTGTAGCCCCATTTTCAAGCCCCTTAATCTACTTTATGTATACAGTATGTTATTTCCTTTATTAAACTAAACACCCAACTGAACACTATGATTCTCACAGGTGATGGAGGAGTGGTCAACAGAGAAGCATTGAACTTTGGAGAGTACAGTTCAGGTAAATTTTAAACAGATGTGAGATCGAAAATAATAATATTGATATTACTGTAGCAAGATATGATTTAAGACAAATGCACCTGAGTGTATTACAGTACATGTTGAGTGTTGAGCTGCATGTGCGACAGAAAACTACTCAGAACCTGAAACATGTATCTAAATTAAAGATAATTTTGTGCACTGTTTCCTTTGTGTTTAACAGCTTGTTTGTGCCATCTCTGCAGATGGAGGTGGATGCAGATGATAAGCGCCATCGAACACGCGCCAAAGGTATCTGCACGAGCGCACACACATTCAAACAGGCGGCGACAGCATTCAGGGTGACCTTCACTCCCTCAAAGCAAGCATTCACGCACAACTGCAGGCACGCACGAATGCAGTACACACGCCACCGCACAAATCCTGCTGTCACACTTGAGTTGTCTTCTCTCGCTGCCCTTCTCCTTCCCTATTTCCCTCTCTTCTCGTATCTCCAGAACCACCAGTTCACATTTTAAAATCTTTTCATACACTAATATGTAATGATATAAAAACATATAAACCTAAAACATATAATGCTGCTGATTTTTAAATATCAAGTTGACTAACAAATCAAACCAACTACAGTAGATGCTCTGTCCACGCCTACATGTTTAGAGCCCATAAAAATTACATCAAAAAAGTACCCATCAGTGGTCTCTCTTGATACATATTTCATTGCTTTTGACATCTGAAATGATCTAACATTCTTCACCAAACAAGAAAGAGGGTGGTGACTCAACCTACATTATGTGGTTCAAGCCCTTTTGTCAGGAACGTAGTAAAGACTGTGACCACGAGACCCAGATTTGATACAATTACTGTCTCTGTTCATTGACCATAGAAAGAGCAAAAGTGAGTAGAGAATTAGTCTTGAAATTACTTCCCCATTCACAAATGCATGTTCACACTACATTCAACAGTTGTTTTTTATCAACTTAGTTAATGTGTGGATGCATAAATCTGTTCATAAATTTCACGCCCAGAGTTAAGAATGGACACAGTCTATATAATAACCCAAACTCAGACACGTGTGTGTACGCATACATTACCGTAGCTCTGTGAACTTTAAAATGGACTTTTTAAGATAAAAAAACTCTTGAATGGTGTTTAGTTTTATGAGCCTAAAACAATATTTTAAGTACTGTATTATACTAAATAAATTAAACCTCATTTGTATATTCAAACACTACATTGCACAGTTATAATTGTTTAAGCAATTACCGTCACTATGAAGACGGTAATTGTTTATACCTTTTTCTCACTGTTTCCCTTGCAGTGCCTGTGGATCCAGCATTAACAGAACTCTTCAGGTCAGTGGGATTTCAAAAGCACACTTCACTGCTACACAAACATGCACACAAAAGCAGCATGACCATCGATACAGAGATAGGCCCACAACAGCCAGAGTTGCATCGCCATGCAGACTAATACACACAGTCATGTCCATGGGTTTTGTCTTAGTGGCAGGGTAGGTTTCTGGATCAACTGTTGTTGATCTCTTCTTCTTTGAAGTCACATTTTCTTTGTTCTTACCTCCTACTGTGAATTTCTCAATCTTTTGTTGGAGGACATTCGTCTACAATGCCACAGAAGGAAATTTCAAAACAGAAACAAAAGTTCCCCCACATAAAATATTAAATAGGGGGGCTGTATCCTCTTTTATTGTTTTAACTAGACAATTTAAAGAATTCAGTTTTAGTCTGGTATTCTGTGACATTAACCATGATAGTTTAGCATCCTGGTGGCTCAATTTAGTGTTAGGTTGGGATATAGGACACCTTGGTCCAGAAACATATGTTCTCTGCCTTCTTGAGCAAGACTCTCGGGGCTCACTGGGCACTGCCTACGTGGCTGCCCACTGCTCCCCCCATAGTGGTGGGTTGAATTGCAGAAACTAATTTCCCTGTTCTGGGCTTAATAAAGTACATAAAACATTAAAATTATCAATTCATTAGCGATGCAGCACACGAAATTTCTCTTTTTCTCCGCCTGCAACCTGTTATTGACTGTTATTGTCAGGTGAGCTGAGTGGGTGGAATACCCACAACTTAATGTTAAATTTAAGTTTTTTTTTGTTATTTGAAAAGTTGATTGCTAACAGTTATTGCTATTTTTAAAGCTTTCAGTATTTGAGCAAATCTTAGTTTAAATGAAATGGAAAATAGTTTATTTTTATATTTGACTCTGTGTAAATAGTTGTAAAATATGCTAATCACACTATAGCTGCCCCAAATAGCCATTTGCCATATTGACTCTGGTTTAGGCTGGAATACTTTCCCTGTAGTGAAGCTCAGAAACCACAGATACTATACAGGCTGCATTACTTCATTACTTTGCCAAAATAGCAAAGACTCCTAAGCAATGATTTGAATGGAGAGCTTGTACATTAAGCATTAAAGTATTTTTTTTTACTTCTGTCACAGTAGGTGCAACACATTCCCCTGGGAGAATAAAGAATAGAGCCTTAAAATCTAGCATTGGGTTTTATTCATGCTAAAATGTATGTTCAGACTACAGGACAATTCCATTTGTGCTGTAGTTGTAAGGTCCAATATGTAACAGGTGACATCTATTACATATATTGAAATGTATCATTTTAACTTCATAATCATTCTATTATCCACTATATTTTGAGTGTTATGAATCTAATCTCTTTGGTGTTTCAAGGGCGAGTATTCCAGTCTCCTCTACTTGTCTTTGCAAGTTGTTTCCACCTCAGTAATGTATGATTTTCATTTTGTCCTTGGCTATGTGTTCGGGGATGGTTGCAGCTAAGATAAGGGTTCCTGTCTACCTATATATCAATAAATAATATTGCACCTGGATGATTACTGTGTAGCCTTTAGCTGATTTTCATAGATAGTACAAGGTACTCTTCCCACTCTCTCAAATCCTTCATGCCCCTCTACCCTTTACCCACTTTTCCCATTTTCTATCATTCTCATTCCTCCTTTCACTTTTCCTCCCTTTTCCTCCAATCCCCTCACTCAGCCACCGCCTGCAGATCGTAATTAATCATGGGTTAGATGTGAAGCCTATCTCCAGGTTAAAGGATCTATAATGTCGATAATGTTGCTCGATAGCTTCTCCCTCTGGATGCTGATAGTCTTCAGTATGGACACGCTTGACTTTCCATAGAGCAGCCTGGCAGTCGCTGTAATAAAGCACAAACAGTCATGATCTTCATGTCTTTCAGCTTTGCAGAGTGACAGTGGAAAAATACACAGCCACTAGGTTTTAGATATAATTTAACATTTAAAGCAATACTTCGCCATAAGTTGTGTTATAAATATTTTACATTTTATTAGCAAAAATGTGCAACAACATTTAACATTGAAGGTCTATGTCCAGAGAAATGTAATGTGTTGTGAATGAAAATGGTCATATCTTATCACAACATGCATTGCGCTCTGACGAATCCCCCATGCTTCAGGGATTGGACCTACAGTACATGAGACAGGCCATGTGTTTCCACATAGCGAATCTTCTTCGGTTTAAAGATAAACATTCAGATATGACTTTTTACATTACATTTTTAACAAAAGGTTATAATTTAACAATGTGTTTGAATAAAGAAAGTCGTTTAGCAGCCATTTATTTTGGACTAAAGCAGGCAGTTGTTAGAAAGCAATATATTCTTCATTTAGCCAAAATCCTCTTCTTTTCTTCATCTGCTGTTAGTGGCTGGCAAAACAAGACGGTTGTCCCTTCAAAGAGTCTTTGTGACGATATGCGACCAGCCGGTATTGCCTACAAAAGGATCAAATGAATTATTGAATTAGTATTAGAGTGGCTGCAACCCGAACTAACGCACAAGCTAACATTACAGCAGTGCAAGCAAAACCAATAAAAGGTTGAATATATTACTTATTAAGTTCTCATTTGATTGTTCTGCCCCTGCTGTTTTTTCTAAATTGTCCTTGGCACCCTGAGACATGTTCCCTGTCAGCAGTAGAATCCACATCTTCATCCAAGAGAAATCGGCAGCAGTAGATTCATTGTAGCACTGGCATATTCAGTTGTGTTTCCAGTGGCGGGCTGGGCAGAGACACGATGCAGCTCCTCTCAACTGCCGGTTCTTGGTCCATGGTAGAGATGGGAAGTTCGATTCTTTTAACTGACTCGAATGTTTAACTCTCAAACAGTAAAGTGAACAAATCATTTTGTGTCATTTGTTCATTTCATTCATATACAGCAGGCGACGCTGTGGGCGTTGTAATATTGGTCGCGGTTCTCAAACACTATATACTGAAGACAACATGGTTTGCTTCAGCAGACAAATTATAATCACAAAATGCCACAAGCAATTCAAATCATGTGAAAACCTAGCAAATACACATCACATTAACGTGACTTTTGCTCTGCCATTGTTTTTTATCAGCGTGACAGTCACTTGGTAGCGGGCACATGACAAATTAATGAAAGAACAATCCTTAAGGATCCGAATGAACAAATTAAGAATGAACTGGAGCGCTTGCTGCTTGATACAGAGCCTGTGCGGCCTGGCTGTCACGTGACAAATGAACGAACGAACGATCCGTAAGGACCCGTCTGAATGAATCAAAAAAGAACTGTTGTGCTTGCTGCTCGCAACAGAGCCTGATCTGTGAACAGCAACAATGAACTAAATCGTGGAGCCCGAGCTGCCTTTTGTGTGACGGCGAGCAGAGATCAAGTGAAAGTAAAACTTATTTTGACAATTAGTGAGACTTTTAAAGCAAAACGTAACAATAAGTTCCCTAAAATATTTACATGGTGCATTTATAGTGTCCAAAACGTTACATTATTATCATTATGATTACTATGAGTCAGTGAAGTAGACCTTTTTCATACTGTGACCCCTTGGAGATGACAAATTTCTTATAATATCGGTAAGATCCTATAATCCTGCTATGTGCAGATTGATATTTAAAACAAAACTTCTTCTTCTTAGTGTAATAATTACAGTACAGTAATCAATTTAATGAAATTAATCAAATGTTTAACTTAGAATAAAAGAAATTAGTGAATCTTGATTGAATGTAAAGTATATCAAATTCTGGCAATAAGTTTTAAAAGTGATAGAATTTTGAATGGTGCCTCTGGCTGTTTCGCGGTGGGTGTGCGCATGCATGCATGGAGAAAAGATTGCAGCAGAAGCCATTTTCTTTCTGCCGTTGTCAAGGGAGTGCACAGGAGCACCTGCCACAGTTGCGGTTTCACAAAAACTCAGTAAGTTTTAAATCATGATAACGTGATGAATGGTTGTATTTAAATATGTTCTACAGTGGCGTATCTTGATAGGCTTGCAAGGTGTATGAGCATTCGCTAACTAGCGAGCTAGCTTGTAAGCCTGTGGTAGATGAATTCAGTTTGATGACTAAAGCTGCTTTGAGAGGTAAAAATTCCCAGAGACACCTTATGTAATGGGAAATACTTTTCAAACCCAGAGTTGTCGTTTATTAGTTATACTGATTTCTGTAGCTGCTTCGAGAGGTACATGGTAATAATTTAAGCTTAAAATTCTAAACATATAATCTTAAATATATCGTCTTTATGAAATTAGAACAGTTCATTTAATTTTCAGCATGCAAGTTGAGAATGACATTATTTAGTCGAGTTGTGCGTGAGATCTGTTGTGTATTATGCTAAAAATAATGATAGAAAAGATGATAAACTACACCAGCAGTAGTGTGAGGCTGTCTCAAATCCTCAGATTCTATTTGTCAGCCCTGTTACGATCGGAGGCAAACTGAACTCTACAAGCTCACCATGAACGGGAAACGGGCTTCTACGGCCTACAAACTGCACAAGAAAGGAAGACCCAAACACAACGACCCACACACACACACGTACAATATAGCAATAGTATGGTTTAATTGAATAATGAAATATATACATATATACATGAACCAAAGTTAACAAAGAAGCAATAACTAATTTAAAGCGCTGCTAAGCAGGAGATCGAATAAGTCTAAACATGAATCTAACATTACACAGAAACTGAAAGTCACTGCACCAGCAGGATAAAAAACACAAGCTAATAACTACAGATCATAACAATTCAATTTTATTTATATAGTGCCAAATCACAACAAAGTTATCTCAAGGCACTTTACAAAGTAAGGTTTAAGACCTCACACCACTAAACCCAACAAATCCCACATACAGTAAGCATTTAATTTGACAGCAACAGTGGAGAGGAAAAACTCCGTCTCTGACGAGGAAGAAACCTACAGCAGAACCAGGCTGGATGTGGGCGGCCATCTGCCTTGGGGTGAGAGGATAGAGAGAGAGAAAAGCACAGCAACAACAACAAGCAACAACAAGCAACAACAGAGCACAGGCAGGATGGTAGGACCAGGGACTGGATGCAGGCAGGATGGTTGGATCCGCAGCTGCCCATCACAGACACCAAACTTTGAGTCCAATGATACCTGTGGGTGAGGACAGAGAGGGAGAAAGAGTGGGGGTGGGGGGGAGAGAGGAGAGAAGCACAACTACTGGACAGAAAGAGACAAGGTTAGTTAAACATGGGACAATGATGGGAGGTTATGGGACAGAGGAGGTAGAAGGAAACAGAGGAGCTCAGTGTATAAATTAAGTCCCCCAGCAGTCTATGTCTATTGCAGCTTAACTAAGAGATGGTTCCTGTGACTAACAATAATTGCCAGTGACCTGAACCATCTCTAACTATAAGCTTTATCAAAAAGGAAGGTTTTAAGCCTGATCTTAAAGGTGGAGAGTGTGTCAGCTTCTCGAACCTGAAGAGGGAGCTGGTTCCAGAGGAGAGGAGCTTGGTAGCTAAAAGCTCTGCCTCCCGTTCTACATTTAAAGACTCTAGGAACCACAAGTAGCCCAGCGCTCTGAGAACGAAGTGTTCTGCTGGGAGCATAAGGAACTATGAGGTCTTTAAGATAAGAAGGAGCTTTATCATTGAGTACTTTGTAGGTGAGTAGGAGAATTTTAAATTCTATCCTACATTTTACAGGCAGCCAGTGGAGAGACGCTAATGTAGGAGAAATGTGATCTCTCTTTCTAAGTCCTGTCAGAACTCTGGCTGCAGCATTTTGAATAAGCTGTAGGCTTTTTAAGGAGCTGTTAGGACATCCTATGAGTAAGGAGTTACAGTAATCCAGCCTAGAGGTAACAAATGCATGGATCAGTTTCTCTGCATCGCTCTGAGAGAGGATGCTTCTGATTTTAGCTATATTTCTAAGATGAAAGTAGGCGGTTCTGGAGATTTGTTTAATGTATGATGTAAAAGAGAGATCCTGGTCAAAGATGACACAAAGGTTCCTCACAGTAGAATCTGAAGCTTATGTTATGCCATCCAGGGTGGCTATCTGACTCAATAGTGTCTCTCTCAGATTTTTAGGCCCAACAATAAGAATTTCAGTTTTATCTGAATTTAGATGAAGGAAGTTTTGTGACATCCAGGATTTGATGTCTTTTAAACAACCCTGAATTTTGACTAGTTGATCTGTTTCATTTGGTTCCAAGGACATATATAGCTGAGTATCATCTGCGTAACACGCAGAAAATTAATAGAATGCTTACTAATAATCTCAGGATTAAACCATCCCAATGCTGTTCCTTTAATCCCGATTCTATGTTCTAGTGTCTATAATAGAATGTTCTGATCAATTGTATCAAATGCAGCACTAAGATCTAACAGGACAAGGACAGAAACTAGACCATTGTCCGAAGCTAATAGAAGATCATTAGTGACTCTAACCAGAGCTGTTTCTGTGCTATGATGCTTTCTAAATCCTGACTGAAAATCTTCGTACAGGTTATTCCCACTCAGGTGGTCAGATAATTGTTAATAATTTTTCAAGAATCTTAGAAATAAAGAGTAGATTGGAAATGGGCCTATAGTTGGCTAGTTCTCCAGGGTCCAGCATAGGTTTTTTCAATAATGGTTTGACCACAGCCACCTTAAAAGTACATAGCCTAAATGTAAAGATTGGTTGATTTGATTTAATATGGACGAGCTCATTAAAGGTAGAACCTCTTTGAGTAATCTGGTTGGGATTGGATCTAAAAGACAAGTGGACGACTTGGAAGAGTTTATTATTGAGGTTAACTCCATATGAGTTACGGAGAAGAAGCGGTCTAGGTAAGACCGAGGATTTGGTATATTTAAAGTTGATGGATCTATACAGTGCTTTCTGTCATTTGGAAGAAGTTGCTGCTGAATGTCTTTTCTAATGGTGATAATTTTATTAGTAAAGTAGTTCATAAAGTCATTGCTGCTGAAGACACTGGGGCAAAAGATGATGGAATAGTTTTAATAGTCAAGGTCAGGCAGGCAGAAGTCATACACGGTGCGGGCAATGATCAGATCCGACAGGGAGTAGACAATGGCGAGATCAAAAACAAGCGGTAGTCGGACTTACAGCACAGGATTGTCAGAGAATGGGCTAGAGGCAAGATCGGTGGTCAGGAAAGGTCAAACACGATAACAAGAGTGCTGGAATGCTGGTCAAGAAAACACAGACAATCTGGCAAGGTACTGGGGTGAGAGGTGGTGCTAAAATGCTGGAGGACTAATTACTGATCAAGAGCTCTGAACTACTACTGAGCTACTGAACAAGGACCAGAGCTACTGAACAAGGACCAGAAGTAAAGCTGGTCTGACTGGATATGGGAACTAAACAGGAAGTGGTGACAAAATAAAACCGGACGTAACTAAGAGACATAACCTGTGACATCAAGATTGTTTCCAGATACTGATGATGAAACGAGAATAAAACCAATTCAAAAATAGGAGAAATAGGAGTGGGTTGATGTTAAAGTTTGTGTAAATTATATACTAGTAAGTGAAACAATTTAACTACCTAGCTGTGTTTTCATTTACTACCAGCTGCTCCAAGGGAGTCTGGGGTTTAGATGGGAAAGTCAACTCAAGCAAGCTACAACCAACACCAGCGACTACCCTACGCTCTTCCAACTCTTCTCAACACTGGTGACTCGGTATTGCACTCTCTCACCAACTCTAGCACCATGAAAGACTATGGCAACTCTCCTCAGCACATGGGCTAATCTCCCCAGCACTTTACAGTTGTAGCACTTCAAAGCGACCATCTTTTGTACTGCAGTACGTGCGCGTCGCCAGCATGCCACGGGTGCGTCCCCGACTATGGATTGTTAATCCTGCAACAAGCTGAAAAAACTCAGGATGCTAGTCTCGTTTTAACCACCAGGTGGCGCAAAGATGTGAGGTCCGACTGTTCATTTCTATCTGTACACATCTGTGCACATTAAGCACAAAAAACTATGTCATGGTATTGTATAATTAAATGTAGAGTAGTTCATTTTTGAATATTATAGAATATTATGCGTCTTTGCTCGCTAGTGTGGGCTAGTGTTTGTTGTCAATTGCCGAAGCTGCTGATGTTTTTACACAGTTCCCAGGCCAGCCAAGAGACACAGTCCCTCCTCCAGCTAATCCAATAGAATAATATAAGTATAATAACATAAATTAGGAATCTATATTTATTCATCAATCTGTTTTATTAATGTATTATATATGTATATCTGTACTTGTCTTTGGGTTTGTTGATCATGAGGAAAAAATACAAAACAAACTGGAATTTCGTTTCGTTTCGTCCTCTCTTGATATGAGAGACAAATGAAATTCAAGTGTTTTTCGACACAAGGCACAGAGTTGAATTTAAAGCTGATATAACAAGAGAACGAAAAAATTGGTGAGAGAAAAGAGAGAAAGTTGGTGGAGAAACCAAACTCTTAAAATTTACTCAGACCGCAATGACCTATAGTTTGCTCTGACTCTGAATAGAACGTAAGAGCCCGAATGAATGATGTTGTGTCCAGCTAGAGCTTAATCAGAAATATATGCTTGTCAAATGCAGGCAACGAAAGAATCTGGAAAATGGCTTCACGGTCTGAAGCAGACAGTTATGTGACGTTCCAATGATGGTGCTGAGAAGCCACTTATTCATAGGCAGATGACTTGGATCAAGTTGTCAATGCGCGATAGTGTTTGTTGTCAATTGCTGATGTCGCTGCTGCCTTTATACAGTATGTCCTCATGTTTAAGTACTGTGTCGGCTTTTATTCTGGAGGGGGAAATCAAATCGTTAAAACGTACACGGACCGTTTTCCCGTTTCTCGTTGAATAAAGGACAAATAGCATTTATTCAAAGCAGCGTGTTAAAAACGAATAAACGAGCTTAAAACTGTGTTTTCAAAACCAGACAAATAAATGGATTTAAAGCCGTTTCCCGTTTTCTCGTTTGGGGGAAAAACGAGTCTACTATGGCATTGGAGCATTTTGCCAGAATGAGCTTTGCAAAGAAAGGACACTTGGTTTCCAAACCTAAACATCCCCTCAAACTCCACGTTTGGGGTATGATTTCTAGGTGGGGACCAGGACTGATGATTATTTTCGAGGGGATTATGGATAGACAGTTTTTCGAGGAGTCCATAATCAAACGCACAGTGGAGCCATATATTAGAAAGTATTTTGGAACACGGCATCGTTTTTTCCAGGACAATGACCCCAAACATGTCGCTGCAAGAGCTTGTCTGGAGGCGGAAGGAATCAGCTGGGTGCGCACACCGGCAGAGTCCCCTGATCTGAACCCCATCGAGTTTGTGTGGCATCTGCTGAAAGACTTATATCAGCCATGAGGTTTTACTGGAGGAACAGACTCACAGCAAAGCTATGCAACAGGGCATAGCGGACGGTGATGTTGTACACTACAGTAGTAGTAGTCCATCATAAAAATACAATATTCATATGATGTGTCTTGTGTGTACTACCAATTAAAAAACATCTGGCTTCTAAAAGCAAGGGTCTTTTTCTTATTCTTCTGACATAAAACCTTTCACTTCACTGCTTTTAAACGCCGTTCTTATAGATGTGCACATAAAATCTGTAACAGGATTTTATTTAATATAAATAAATACATTTTATTAAATCTTTCTCTATGGCGTGTCAGAACGTCAGGACTCAGCAGATCAACAATGCATTAATGAAGCAGCTGGTTTGTTTTACATGTGCTTATTACTCATGATAAATGTTAACGTTTTTCACTGAATGAAAACGAAAATAACTTCTGCTCTGCAGCATAAACCACTTTGACTAATTTTAAGGTGGTCAAGTTAAACAGTCAAAACAGTAAGACATACTCAATGTGTCTTTTAAACGGAAGCTGCATTATTATACTTTACTGTAATGACATTTACCATAATATCTGCAAAAAAACAAACTTTTATTACACAGGCACAAACACAGCGTCTGATGTTGGTTCAGTTGCTAAAGCAAACTTTACATCCCTTCCCCCTAACTCCGTATTAGCACAAAGACATAAACATATTGTCACCACTCGGTCAATAGGTGTAAAATACTTTAGCTCCGGGACAAAGAAAAAACTCCATGGGAGATCAGGCGCGTGATCAGCTGCACCTACGTAGCTGTGAGACGCCAAAACCTTTCACTTGACTTTTTTTAAACGCTCTTCTTATGGTATTTCACACAAGTCTGGCAGACTATCTTTGCTAACTTGTAGAGAATATTATATAATAAAATAAAATAAATTGTAATAAACTCTCTCTGGTATGCCAGAACGCCAGGACTCAGCAGATCTCTGACTCATTAATGCAGCAAGTTGTTTGTTCTGCATATATTGATTCTGCATGAGTAATAAGAACTGTCTTACACTTATTTAGCTCAAGACAAAACTCAAGAGAAGATCGGACAATTCGCTCAGCTGCACCTAGTCTTTGGAACGCTCTCCCAGAGCACATGAGAACGCCACAGACTGTGGACGCTTCGTAAAACGTATTTATTTACTGGAGCTTTCAAAGTCAGCAAAATCCAGAGTCGCTCAGATTTATTTGCGACATGTGATTCTCCTGCAGGAATACGCTGTACGTGGGAATGCACACTCGGTCTGTCTAAGCATACAGTACAGCTGCTTATTTCGGTATACTATACTAAATACTACAATCATCTGCTAAATAATACAGGCAGCCAGCCCTATTAGTCATTTGTTATTATCTTTTAGGCCAAAATACAAAAATGTTCAGTAACTACAACTTCTGCTTCCACCGAGATTCGAACCCGGGACAAAAAACTGACACATCAAGGGTGTTAAATAATACACTAACCATTACACCACAGAGACATTAATATGTAAATGCTTCATGTGCCTACATAACATGAGTATTGTCACGATTCATGTTTCTTAGTTACGTTTGTCTAGTCATGTCCGGTTTTATTTTGTTATCATTTCCTGTTTAGTCCACACCCAATCTACCCAGCTTTACTTCCTGTTGTTATCATCACCTGCATCTCATCAGTAATCAGATCATCCAGTATTTAAGCTCCACCTCTAGCCATAGTTCCCTGCCAGATTGTCTACGTTGATTCCTCACTAGCATTCCAGCATTCCTTGACCTCTTGCCTTGTGTTACTGACCGTGCTTTGTCCTCGACCCTGCTCTTGCCTAGCCTATGACTGTCCTGTACTGTAAGTCGACCTTTGCCTGTACCTTGACCACATCTCTGCCTGCCCGGATCCTGATTGCTACTCCACCGTGTATGACCTCTGCCTGCCTGACCTTGCTAATAAACCTTATCATACTCAAGCCAACGCTGTGCATTTGGGTCCTTCCTCCATTGTCTGTTTGTGACAAAACAATCTGGCCAAACATGGACCCAGCCGGCGCCAAGTCCATCAAGACCGAGCTGCAAGCCCAGGAAGCGCAGATTCGTACCCAAGAATAACGAATCACCACGATGCTTCAGGAACTTTCCAGATACGCAACTCGCCAGGAAAATCTCATGACGGCGTACAGAGAACAACTGGCGGTACTTACCAAGCGAGTAAAACCAGCTCCAGCTCCGGTCGCCGCCGCAATACCCACGCCGAGCTCAGCCGCTCCACACGTTCAACTCGGAGCTCCGAGGCGCTTCTCTGGTCACACAGGTGATTGCAGAGCTTTCCTAACCCAATGTGAGATACAATTCGAGCTTCGTGCTCTGTCTTTTCCGATGGAGCGAGCCAAGGTTGCTTTCGCCGTGTCCCACCTCTTGGGAAAAGCAGAAGTTTGGGCCACAGCGAAGTGGCAAAATAACTCAGCCTGTCTAGCCTCGTTCACAGCCTTCTCCACCGCCCTGAAACGCATCTTTCAGGAGGTCACGCCGGGTCGAGAAGCTGCCCAGAAGCTGGTGAGTCTCCGTCAAGGGGATCGCTCTGCTTCCGCGTATGCCATCGAGTTTCGGACACTCGCCGCGGAGGCAGGTTGGGACTCCACCGCTCTGAGTGATGTATTCATCAAAGGTCTCGACTTAGATGAGTTAATAGCCCTGGCCATCAAGGTGGATTGTCGGTTATGGACTAGCATCAAGGAGTGCCATGAGGAGGAACGCACTAACCCACCGCGACGCTCCAAGCTAATGGCGTCCTCGAGTCTAGAATCACCCAGTCCCCCTGAACGCACCTCGTCGCAGGTCTTCCAGCAACACGCGCCAACTCACCACGCCCATGCGGAGGGAGTTGCCGAGTCAGCTGCATCAGCTGCGTCAGCGTCAGCATCACAACCCATGGAATTGGGACGTCTACGTCTGACGAGCGTGGAGAAGGACCGCAGATGAAACTCAGGTCTGTGCTTATACTGTGGCCAACCCGGCCATATTGCCTTGTCATGCCCAGTAAAAGCCAATGCTCTCCACTAGTCTGGAGGTTAGTGGTAAGCCAATCTACACTGTGCAAATCCTCCGTCAGGCCATTCCCCGTAGCCACATTCTCCTTGGGGACCCAGTCTATTCAACAGGCAGTTTTGGCGGATTCCGGTGCCGACGCTAGCCTCATGGATGCTAGCCTGGTCAAGCGTCTGGGTGTGCCCACGTTTCCACTACCTACCTCATTAGAAGCCAAGGTCACTCACAGTACTGGTCCCATCACCATGGTTTTTCCGGATGCTCATTCAGAGCAGATCCATTTTCATGTGGTCGAGTCTTCTGCACATCCCGTGGTCCTTGGCTATACCTGGCTCAGACGCCATAACCCCAACATAGATTGGAGGACAGGAGAGGTGACGGCCTGTCGGGCCGAGTGCCATGAATCATGTTTTTCTCCAAGTCCTCAGTTGGTACACAACCCAGCGCTAGCCATGCCAGAGGAGAAGCTCGATCTCTCATCCGTCCCGTCTTGTTATCATGACCTCGGCCAAGTTTTCAGTAAGAGGAGAGCCACTTCTCTCCCGCCGCACCGTTCCTACGACTGCTGCATCAATCTTCGCCCAGGTACCACACCCCCCAAGGGAAGGTTATTCTCCCTCTCAGCTCCTGAACGCAAAGCCATGTCTGAGTACATTGACCAATCCTTAGCCGCCTGAACCATCCGCCCATCATCGTCCCCAGCCGGTGCAGGATTCTTTTTCGTGTCAAAGAAAGATGGCTCTCTGCATCCTTGTATCGACTACAGTGGACTTAACGCCATCACAGTCCGAGACTCTTATCCCCTGCCTCTGCTCTCCTCAGCTTTTGAGCTCCTCGCTGAAGCCAGGTTCTTCACCAAATTGGATCTGAGGAAAGCATATCACCTGGTCTGCATCAGAGAAGGGGACGAATGGAAGACGGCCTTTAACACTCCCGCCGGACATTACGAGTACCTCGTGATGCCTTTTGGTCTCACCACCGCCCCCGCGATTTTACAGGCCATGGTTAACGACATATTGAGCCCCATGATCAACGTCTTTGCCTTTGTGTATCTTGACGATATTTTGTTTTTTTTGCGCACGGAAGAAGAACACCGGGACCATGTCCGTCAAGTCTTAAAGAAGCTCTATGAACACAGCCTATTCGTCAAAGTCAAGAAGTGCGAGTTTCACACCACCACCATCTCTTTCTTGGGATTCATAATTACCCCTGAAGGCATCCAGATGGATCCAGCCAAGACGCATGCCGTTGGAAACAAGGAGTTGTTAGCGGTCAAAGTGGCCTTTAAGGAGTAGCGCCACTGGTTGGAGGGAGCTGAGCAGCCTTTTCAAGTATTTACTGATCATAAAAACCTTGAGTACATCACTACTGCTAAACGTCTTAATTCCCGTCAAGCCTTGTTCTTTGCCCGGTTAAATTTTCACCTTTCATATCGCCCTGAATCCAGAAACGGTAAATCAGATGCACTGTCAAGAGTGCATGAGTCTGAGCCGGAGATGTCAGAACCCACCACAATCCTGCCAGCTTCCTGTCTTGTTGGGGCTGTAACCTGGTCCATTGAGAGCCGTGTCCAAGCGGCGACTCGAGGTCTTCCGGTGCCTCCTTCCTGCCCACCAAATCGGCTGTTCGTCCCTCCGGAGCTTCGGGGGGAGGTTGTCCACTGGGCCCACACCTCGTCCTTCAGTTGCCACCCTGGGGTCCAGCGGACTGCTTTCGTGATCGGCAGTCGCTTCTGGTGGCCAACCGTACTAAAGGACGTACGAAAATACATCACCGCCTGTCCTGTTTGTTCCACCCATAAATCATCGCACAAGCCACCTCCGGGATTCCTCCAGCCTCTACCAGTTCCACATCGTCCGTGGTTCCATATTGCCCTGGATTTTGTAACAGGTCTTCCCCCGTCCCGAGGTAATAATGTAGTCCTCACAGTCATCGATCGGTTCTCTAGACCAACCCATTTTGTCCCCCTACCTAAGCTTCCCTCAGCCAAGCAGACAGCCCAGGCAGTGCTGGAACATGTTTTCCGGCTGCACGGGTTCCCCAAGGACGTCGTTTCAGACCGAGGGCCCCAGTTCGTGTCCCGTTTTTGGAAAAAATTCTGCGAGTTACTTGGAGCTCAAGTAAGCCTCACCTCTGGTTACCACCCCGAAGCCAATGGTCAGACAGAGCGCATGAACCAGCAGCTGGAAACCGGTCTCCATCTCCTTGCCTCCACCAATCCGTCATCCTGGAGCCAACAGTTACTGTGGGTAGAATATGCACACAACACATTACCTTGTTCCTCCACCGGCATGTCTCCCTTTCAGTGTGCCTACGGATACCAGCCACTGCTCTTCCCGTCTCTGGAAAAAGAAATCATCATTCCATCCGCTCATGCCCTGTTGAGACGCTGTCGGCGCACCTTGGCCCAGGCAAGACGAACCATGTTACTCACCCAGGAACGCTACAAAAGAGCAGCTGACCGTCACCGTTCAGAGGCTCCATCCTACATGGTCGGACAGCAGGTCTGGCTGTCCACTAAAGACCTGCCCAGCAAGTCCTCATCATGTAAGCTATCTCAGAAATTCATTGGTCCCTTTCGTATTGAACGCATTATCAATCTCTCTGCTGTCAGACTCACCTTGCCAAGAACCATGCGCATCCATCCAACGTTCCACGTCAGCCGTCTCAAGCCCTTCCGGTCTAGCACCTTGGTTCCACCCACGCCGTTACCTCCTCCTCCACGACTGGTTGATGGCGGCCCCGTCTACACGGTCCGCACCTTACTCAACTGCCGCCGCCGAGGACGCGGTCTACAGTACCTGGTGGACTGGGAGGGATACGGGCTGGAGGAGCGCTCATGGATTCCGGCCCGAGACATCTTGGACCCTTCCCTCATCAGGGACTTTCACCAAGCCCACCCGGAGGTGAAGTGAAACACAAGGTTCGTTGAAAGTGGCTCAGCATGCCCCCCCTGTGGTGCGCCAGTAACAGCCCTGTTTATGTGACAAAAGCAGCTGCACTCCAGCTGATCAGCTGCCCTGTTGGAAACCCTAGGTAGTTCTAGGTAGAAGAGCCCAATGGCTGCTCTGTGCTTTTAAGAGCCCCCAATGCAGCAGAGCTGTCTGTAATCACATGCCCCAGCTTCAGCGCATCCTGTTGTCACCTAATGGCCCACAGAAACACCAGCTCTAAGAGAAACTCTGTCTTTCCCTTTACTTTAGAAACTGACATATTTCCTTACACAGCTTGGAAGATATATTAGTCATGTGATATTGTCTTGTGGGCAAAATGACAATACATCCATCCATCCATTTTCATCCGCTTATCCGGGGCCGGGTCGCGGGGCAGCAGTCTGAGCAGAGAGTTTCAGAATTCTCTCTCCCTGGACACTTCCTCCAGCTCTTCCGGTGGGACCCCAAGGTGTTCCCAGGCCAGCCGAGAGACGTAGTCTCTCCAGCGAGTCCTGGGTCTTCCTCGGGGCCTCCTACCAGCGGGACATGCCCGGAACACCTCCCCAGGGAGGCGTCCAGGAGGCATCCAAACCAGATGCCCGAGCTACCTCAACTGGCTCCTCTCGATGTGGAGGAGCAGCGATTCTACTCCGAGCTCCTCCCGGGTGACAGAGCTCCTCACCTTATCTCTAAGGGAGCGCCCAGCCACCCTGCGGAGGAAGCTCATTTCAGCCGCTTGTATCCGTGACCTTGCCCCATGACCCAAATCTCAGTACCATAGGTGAGCGTAGGAACATGGATTGACAGGTAAATTGAGAGCTTTGCCTTTTGGCTCAGCTCCCTCTTCACCACGGCAGACCGATACATCGACCGCATTACTGCAGCCGCCGCACCGATCCGTCTGTCAAACTCACGCTCCTTCCTTCCCTCACTCGTGAACAAGACCCCAAGATACTTAAACTCCTCCACTTGGGGCAGGAACTCTTCTCCAACCTGGAGAGAGCAAACCACCTTTTTCCGGTCGAGAACAATGGCCTCAGATTTGGAGGAACTGATTCTCATCCCAGCCGCTTCACACTCAGCTGCAAACCGCACCAGGGCACGCTGGAGGTCCTGCTCGATGAAGCCAACAGGACAACATCATCTGCAAAAAGCAGAGATGCTATCCTGTGGTCCCCAAACCAGACCCCCTCCGGCCCCTGGCTGCGCCTAGAAATTCTGTCCATAAAAATAATGAACAGAACCGGTGACAAAGGGCAGCCCTGCCGAAGTCCAACATGCACCAAGCTCCTGCTCCGGTTGTACAGAGACCGAACAGCCCTTAGCAAAGAGCCCTGGACTCCATACTCCCGGAGCACCCCCCACAGGATGTCACAAGGGACGCGATCGAATGCCTTCTCCAGATCCATAAAGCACATTGGTTGGGCAAACTCCCACAAACCCTCAAGCACCCTGCTGAGGGTATAAAGCTGGTCCAGCGTTCCACAACCAGGCCGAAAACCACATTGTTCCTCCTGTATCCGAGGTTTGTCTATCGGCCGAATTCTCCTCTCCAGTACCCTAGCATAGACTTTCCCAGGGAGGCTGAGAA
This sequence comes from Betta splendens, assembly GCF_900634795.4. Lineage (NCBI taxonomy): Eukaryota > Metazoa > Chordata > Actinopteri > Anabantiformes > Osphronemidae > Betta > Betta splendens. The sequence continues at coordinate 15,413,860 of NC_040900.2, read as the reverse complement.
GTGTGATCCCCCTATAGTTGGAACACACTCTCCTGTCCCCCTTTTTGTGAAGAGGGACAACCACCCCGGTTGTCCAGTCCAGAGGAACGGTCCCCCTCGTCCACGCAATGTTGCAGAGGGGTGTCACCCAAGACAGCCCCACAACATCCAGAGACTTGAGGTACTCAGGACGGATCTCCTCCACCCCCGCTGCTCTGCCACCGAGAAGCTTAATAACTACCTCAGTGACCTCAGCCTGGGTGATGGGTGAGTCCGCCTCTGAGTCCCCCTGCCTCTGCTTGGAAGTACTCCTTCCACCGTCCAATAACATCCTCAGCTGAGGTCAACAGCTCCCCACCTCCACTGAAAACAGAGTTGGTAAAGAACTGCTTCCCCCTCCTAAAGGCGCCGAACAGTTTGCCAGAATCTCTTTGAGGCCGAGCGATAGTCCTCCTCCATCGCCTCCCCGAACTCCTCCCAGGCCCAAGTTTTTGCCTCCGCAACTCCCTTACCTCCGGCGTCCACCACCGGGTTCGGGGATTACCACCACGACGCACCGGAGACCCTGCGTCCACACATCCCGCGTTGACGATGGAGACGGACAACATGGTCCACTCGGACTGTGCCTAGCACAGAAGTCCAATAACATAACACCATTTGGGTTCAGATCAGAAGGCCGTTCCTCCCAATCACGCCTCTCCAGGTATCACTGTCGTTACCTACGTGGGCATTGAAATCTCCCAGAAGAACGATGGGGTCCCCAGTTGGAGCGCTTTCCAACACTCCCTCCAGAGACCCCAAAAAGGCCGGGTACTCCACACTACCATTTGGCCCGTAAGCACAAATGACAGTGAGTGACCTATCCCCCACCCGAAGGCGCAGGGAAGCGACCCTCTCGTCCACCGGGGAAAACTCCAACACATGGCGACTAAGCTGGGGAGCTATGAGCAAGCCCACACCAGCCCGCCGCCTCTCACCGCAGGCAACTATTATTATTAAAGTAGAAGAGGGTCCAGCCCCTCTCAAGGAGTTGGGTTCCAGAGCCCAGCCTGTGTGTGGAGGTGAGCCAGACTATTTCGACCTCCTGCACAAGCTCAGGCTCCTTTCCCCCCAGTGACATGACCCTGATGTCCCAAGAGCCAGATTGGGTATCCAGGGATTGGGTCGCCTAGGCTCCCGCCTTCGACTGCTGCCCAATCCACTTTGCACCGGCCCCCTACGGTTCCTCCTGCAGATAGTGGGTCCACTTGAGGACGGCCCCACGTCCCAACCCCGGGCCTGGCTCCAGGTTGGGGCCCCGGCTGCGCCATACCGGGCAACGTCTCTGGCCTTGGTCGTCTGCCTTTCATAGGGGGTTTGTGAACCGCTCCTAGTCTGGCCCGTCGCCCAGGACCTGTTTGCCTTGGGAGACCCTACCAGGGGCATTTAGCCCCTGACAACATAACTCCCGGGGTCATTCAGGCACACAAACTCCTCCACCACGATAAGGCGGCGGTTCAAGGAGGAGTGCGGCGGTTTAAGGAGGAGGCGGCCCATACCAATGTTGTTTTTTCAGAAAATAAAATTAAAACACTGCTCCCTCTGATACTCGAACCCAAGAAAAAACTTTTAAACAAGGCAAATTAACCACAGCACTATCTAAGATTTATGTAAACTTGCATCATTAACTTATTCATTGTTTTAAAGCCCGCATAGGGGGGGGGGGGGGGGGGGGGGGGGTGTTTGGTACCTTTCCCTGTGGTTACATGTACATGTAAACACTTATATCCCACCTTGGCTGCACTAGCCAAAGAGACTGTTTTGAGAACTTTCTGAATCGCTTTTATAAATTACAGCAGAAAACATTGTCGAAAGGAAAGCGAATGCACATGTCTACATTAAGCACCGTGTCCGTGGCAGCTTGTCTGACAGAAATCAAACACTGCACACTGCACACCTCCGAGTAAAGCTCAGTCTGTCTAAGCATACTGCTGCTTATTTCGGTTTTAAACTGCCATAACTTGTAAATACTACTATAGTAGATACTATAATCATTTGCCACAGACCACTATCATTCCATAGTCTAAGTCAGGGGTGTCCAAACTTGATCCTTAAGGGCCAGTGTCCCTGCTGGTTTTCCAACTCTCCCTGCTGATTACCTTGATCTGGTGTGTCTGTTAGCTGCTGATTGACTGAGCACACCTGGTCAAGCTCCATTCATTTCTACCTGGAAATGGAATCAATCAGAGTATAGTTTTGGTTATTGATTTGAACAAGCACACAATGTGTCTAAGGTGGTGTATTCTAACAAGCTGTTCAAGTACTGCATAATGCTTAATTTCTTTTTAGTTTTCCAGTTCATGAAGATGATTTTCTTCGCGACACAGAGGGCAGAAAAAAGTGTGTGTGATGAGTTTGGCTCTAGGTCATGCCCACTTAGATCTCCTAAGACAGAGTGCAGGGGCCGCTGGTGGCATATATATTTATAATTTCTAGCGATTTTATTTTTTGTTTTAATTCTAGTAGCATGTCCTTTTTTTCTTGTGTGATGAAAATGAAATAGGTTCTACCACGCATAACTGCCTTCCCAGTCTCCCAGAGAACACAAGGTGAGGTTCCTGGTGTATCGTTGTTTTCCATAAAGGTTGCCCATTCTCCCCTCACATAGCTGATGAAGTCTTGATCATTGAGTAATGATGTATTAAACTTCCAATTCCTGGTTGATGGTGTAACTGTCTTAATCAAGGAAATGGACACTGGTGCATGTGCACACTGATGTGAAGAAGCTGTTAAAGAAAGAGGGGTCAGCTGGTTGCACCCCTTATATATATAGTATATATATTATATATATACTCCTCTTGTTAAAGCAAAGCTGTCCATCACAATATGGCATTCAGCGTAAGATATGCAGCTTGCTAAACTGCTGGATGGAATAGAAAAATAAATAAATAAATAAAAATAAAGAAAGAAAGAAAGAGGGGTCGTCAACATTAGGCTATGCAATATTCAATGTTGTCTATCAAGATATTAATGATTATATATCTTCCTTTTGGATCTGCAATAGTATCATTGTGAATAAAGTTAATCTTTTTATTTATCAGGATGGCGACCCCTCTTTGTTTAGAATTGTAACCGGTTAAATATGCATGTGGGAACTCTGTTGATGCCAGAGTGTAATCTATAGTTTGGGGAATATGAGTTTCTTGTAGTAAAGAAATGTCTGCAAGTAGGGTTTTGAGATGGTTAAATATTTTAAATCATTTCTCCTTCTTATTGATTCCACGTACATTCCAAGTGACAATCTTCAGTGGTGTCATAACTTACCTGACTGCTGTGGATCACTAGTCTTGTGTGTATGTAGTGTGACAGACTTTAGTTGTGTGGCTAAACTTGAGTACCTGTGTATTCGGATTTGTGTGTTGCCTATGTATGTGCACATGTTTTACCTGTGCAGTAGATGTATGTGTGTGGCTGCTGGAGGGCTACATAGCTGGCTGACTACGTGGTAGAATGCAGAAGAGAAGGATGTACACAGTGTGGAATAAAAGTAGGTTATGGAGAAAGAGTAAAGGAAAGGAAAATTAAAGTGGAAGGAAAGTAATGGACCTGATGAGCACTTTCAAACTGTGGAGTGATCAACTTATAACTGAAACATCTGCGAGAGAGAACGAGTTTGAATATTGGGTGTAAGGTTATAACACTTAGTTACATTTGCATCAAGTTTCTTTTAACAAACCTTTTGTATTAAACCATTTTTGTTACATACCACCTGCTAGTACAGCCATGGAGTTGCTTCCCGGTCCTGGTAGAGCTCCCGGTTGACGTACAGTTTTTTGACGCTGATGAACGCCCTGCAGCCTTCTGCCATGAACCTCTTACAGATGGGAAACAGTCGGCGGCGGTGGTCGAGGATCTCCTTGGGGAACTGGTCGTTGACGCTGTAGTCGGTTCCCTTCAGCTGCCTCTTAACCAGTTCCTTCTGCTTAAAGTCATGAAACTTGGCAACGATGGGTCGAGGGCGCTGGCCATCCGGTTGTCTTCCTCCGAGCCGATGAGCACGATGAAACGCCAAGTTGTCCACAACCTCAGCTAGAAGCTTCATCTGTTGGGTCAAAAAGTATTTAAAGGTGGTTTCCGCGTTTTCCTCCGCCTGTTCTGGTTTTCCCTCATGCTGCGGGCCTGCAGATCGATGATGCCTTCTTTTATTTTTTTATTTTCGGCCGCTAGCTGAGCCACATCCTCCGTCAGGGACTGCACCGTTCCCTGCAGGGCCTCGTTCTTGGTGGCGAGAGAAACCACCTGCTGCTGGTCCATAAACTCCTTGTGGAGGAGTTCCACTAGTGCCAGACGCGCGTCGAAACTTTCTAGTTTTTTTTTCTATGGACTCCAGGATGTTCGTGATGTTTTTGTCCGCCGAGCTAGCTTCAGGTGACTCAGGTGAGTCAGACGGATGGCATCTTTTGTTTGGAGCCGTGTCCTTTTTGTTATCCAGAATGGTTGATTTGTTTTCCGTGGGATGAAGTATTTTTTTTATTTATATATATTTATTGGCGGATAGTTTATCGAGCTGTTGTTTACTGCCGGTGTTGCGCTGCCTTGTTGAATTTCTCGCACTGTTCTCGCAGAGTCTCGCGTTCTCGCATAGCATTGCATCCACCTAAGCCCAGAACCTGTCATTCTTACTGTAAGTACTACCCGCTATCGTTTTGGTCAACCCCCATTGAAAACCAGTGACGTTTTGAGTGCAGTGAGGTTTTGACAAACATGGGGCATAATCAGTGACATTCTCATAATCAGGAGATTGATATTAGTTTAAATTGTCATGATATGATATTAGCCATGTCTCACAAAAAAGATATCAGCTGACTTCTCTTTGCAGGCAGCCATCCTGTTATTATCCTGTAGGATCTCTTGATAAACCTGGGAATTTATTTTTCCCATGCTGCAGCACTTACAGCATAGCCATTCCTCTCCGCATCTCTTTGGTCATTTGCATATTTACATTTTGCCATGCTACATGCTAATCATGCTTACTGGGGTGTGTAAATACTAGGCATGAACTCAGTAGGAAAGAATAGCGTCTGTATCATAGAGGTGCGGCGAAAAAACATGCTCTGATCCCCCTAACCCCTCCCCATTTCTAAAAATAAAATTTAATAATATAATTATTAATATTAATAATAATATAATTTAATATAATAATAAAATTTCAAAAGACAAAAAGAGCCATCTGATGTAACTAGGACAGCACAAGCTTTTGCTAATTATAGTGTTAATGCGTGGTAAAGAATTCACCTGGTTATAAATAAAGGAAGATTTGTGAAGATGTTTTGTGGTGTAGTTAGGCAAAGGATGTATCACATTATAACCACAATTGACACAGAGGTAAGGCATGGTGATGGATGTCTGGCTCACAGGAGTTAAATATTTATTTCATTGCATGTATTAAAGCAAATATGGAATAAATTACAAACCATAAAAAGCGATCAAAATGTGAAGGTTTGCACGCTGGATGTCTCGGAGCGGAGGTGAGGTATTTCTTTATTTGTGGGAAAAAAATAGAAGGATACTAAATTCATATTTGCACAATTCTAACTTAACCATATATATTTTGTTGTGAGTCTAGGTGTGTTCCAGCACCGAAGTCCTTCCTTCCTTCCTTCCTTCATTCCTCATCACCACCCCCTCTCCATTTTCAGGCTGTCTCAGCAGAGCTAATTCCCTCTTCAGATGGTGCAGCTCACATTTGCATACTTATCAAAGTGTTTGGACTAACTGACAGAAGCTGTAGGAAGGTGGGGTCATTAATATGTTAATTAGCCCCCATCCTTTTTGTTCTTCTCTCATTTGCCTTTAGAGTGTGGCACACCATCCATATCCTCTACTTCTCTGTGCTTCACATGCAGCCTTTCAATGTATGAATAGCCTCAGATGCACCGCAAATGCTATATGACATCCTCACATTGCGGGTTAAGGTATATTCACTACAGTAGTGAGTGTATATTTGCTTGTATGTGGAGCTTGCACAAGTGTGTTTGTATGCACTTACGTTACTACTATTACAAGGCTAAAATCATGGATACAAATCACTAACAACTAATAATACTCCATTGATGTTTATTAATGAGGTTTTATGTACACACTTTGACACAACAATGAGAGAGATTTCACTCTGGCCAGCAGGTAGGTGCCCACCTACCTACTGGCAGCGGTGAATAGGTGCAGTAGGTCGCCGTCATTGATCCGTAAGTTTGATCACGGCTCGGATGATTTAACCAGCAGAATCAGCTGAACGTAGCAACTTAGCTAGCTGTAAGCTGTTAGCGAGGAGGCAGAGCAGGCACCTACTGGTCCGTACGAATGCGCTGATAAGTTCTGATCAGCCCATTTGTTATGGCTGATAACATCCAAAGCGGGTGTCCTGAATCAGTCATGTGGCCCCGCCCCTAAATGAAGCGAGCCTTGGTATGCGCATCACTGAAACACTGCCTCCTCTACTCGGCGCACGCTTTGTAGCTTCGATACGGAACGTCACATCACTACATATCAGGCTGTTTGAAACCATTGTTAAAGTAAACGTATTTATTGTGGTCTGATGAACGATCACACAGAATCACAACGGTAGCGTTACTAGAACATACCCACCTTTGGTAATAGCTTGTCTTCTAACATGCTCCATTGACGTATGATAGAAACACCAGTTTACGTTCGCACAACTGCATCACCTCCGCAAATGACGAGAGTAATGTCAAACATTATACACATGAATATGAGCCGTCATGTCCGTCTAATCATTAAATATAATTCAAGTCATCTGTGGACTAGCTTATTGCTGCTTGTGGAGATTTCAGGATCTGCTGTGCCACGTCAAAGGACTGCGCCAACTTCCTTGTTCATTAGCCAATCAGAGCGTGGAGGCAAATTAAGGTCACGTTATTTTACGTGTAAATTTAGCCACGATTTGTGTGTAATTTTAACGCCACAAATTATAAGTGTAATCATGGTATAGCCCCATTAAGTCTACACGTACAAATCTGGTCACACACGCACAGATTGGTTTAAGCAAAACATAAGCAAATGTTGGTCCAAGTTTACATCTTGCATCTTGGGAAATGCTGTTCTTGGTTGCTTGGAATTTGTTCGCTATTTCATATTTGTGGTTTGAATCTGCTGTACACGAATGCCAAAATTTACTGATGTCTTGCATTTATTCAGTACTCTACTGGCAAACAGAGGTAAAGTGGTTGCTGAAATGAAAGGAAAACATCAACATAAATCAACCTTGTTTCTGTAGAACTGAATAGTAACCAGGGACACAAGCACTATCTAAAGTAGGCTTCAGTAATTTAACCAGGAGAGTGAACGCAGTGGAGCTGTTACAACATTCCTGCTCAAAGTTCTATCTTTTATCCTTTCAAGGTCTTTCACAAATCAGAACTCGGGTGAACATGTTTATGTTAAGTAGACTTTCTTTTATTGCCTTACTTTCACCTTCATTATCATTTATTTTCTGTATGATACTATAGTGTACCTCTTACAGTGCACTGACTGATTCTTGTGCTTTTTTTACCAGATTGGCTGAATGTTCAAGTATATTATACTGTACATATTTTGGGGAAAAAACTGCTTGATTTTTAGGAGCTATATAGACCAACAATGCTGGTTTTGTAACCACCCTCTTTCCCGCGTTTCCCTTTTCTGTCCTCTCCTCTAGGTTAAACAGCTCCAGACGAAGGCAGTGTTAGTTAGGGTGGTGTAAGAGAACATAGCAAAGTGTTTGTTCCACTAAGACAAGACAAAAGGTGAGATAAGGGAAGCCCCCACTCTGTTCCTAGCAACAATAAAAGCCTCACAAATCCACCTGGCCTTGTCTCTGAATACATAGTTCTCTTTGTCCCAAACGGAGAGGGCGTTCAATTCAACCTATACAGGGCAGACTTAATAATTACACTCACTTTGAACGCAATTTCTTCCTGGGAGAAATGATTGACAGATTGCATCCATGGTGTCAGCGGGCAGCCACACCCCTTCTGACTAAGGCAGAAATTAAACAACAACAGGAGCTAAATTAGACACTAGAAGAGACCTCTGGCAAGAGGACAGGAAAGGAACCATGATGAATGAGAAAAGGATCAGAACAGAACGGCAGTGGGTGAGTTGCGTTGTAGCATAGAGACAATTGGAGGAATCGCTCGGAAATACATTTGTAGCCACAAACAGTCACGTGCACACATAGATGCTGTTAGACACATGCACACACTTAGGTAACAGCTTTGCAGCACTGTTTGCGAGCAAAGGGAGAGACACTTAAATGTCATCTCTACATTTAGGATGCTATTTACCCCCTACAACGCACATACACACACACACACACGCGCACACACACACACACACACACACACACACACACACACACACACACACACACACACACACACATACACAAACTGCCCCACCCTAAACGTTCTGTGTCATATTCTCTACACTGGAGCAGAGCCTTCAGAACAATGTTTTCACCTAGAGAGAGAGAGAAGCAAAGGGCAGCACACTGACAAACACATTTACATGTACGTTTACACCTACATACCCTGTCTTAATGCGTGCTGACACAAATGTAGACACAGCACACACACATGCACACGCACACAAACACACACACACACACACACACACACACACACACACACACACACACACACACACACACACACACACACCCCAAAAGCCACTTCACATGTAGAGTAGTGTTCACAGCTGAGTGCCTCTCTCCAACCTGGCAATTTTTGCGGGAAAAGAATCCAGCTAAAATACACAGGGCGTCATGCTGGTTTCACAACAGGAGGGTTGAATGGCAGAATAGCCTGACTACAGCCCTCGTAAATGATCTGGCAAGATCCATCTCATCTATTTGAGCAGCACTATAGCATTCGCACTTCTGTGTGCATGTACAGATAAAGTTAGATCGCTGGAGTACTGGAGTTTTTTTTTAAATACTGTATATGTAATGCAGACCAGATTTAGACAGGCCTCTGCTTCCAGCAAGTACTAAAATATTAACACTCATGCACTGAACAGTTCGTAGAAAAATAGTAAAGCAGCAGCATCTGATAGTGATGTTTTTGGTGACATTTAGTTTCTAGGTTGCACAAGATGCTCCTATAAATGAATCATGAGTAAATCTGTGATGTTTGAATAATAGATGGAGGAGAGGTAAAAACAAAGGAGTGCTGTTATTATTTGTTAATAAGACACTCTGGAGCATCACTAACTAGATCTCATTACTACAATACATGCGGGCATGCATACGCACACGTTCTCCCACCCACATACTGTACACACACACACACTGCACACACTGCACACACTCCACATGCCAAACACATGCAGAAGTCTCTCATCCCGTATGACTATTTTTACCTGTCAACCCTGTTGTTGCCTAGCACTCGGTAATTACATCCCACACTGCACCAGCGAATGATTAGATGCAATGATGGATGGGTTAATGTTGTCACCTAAGGATGCCTTGGTGCAAAGCTAACCATACATGTGTCATATGCTTGATACATGCGATAGCCCTCTCAGCCTTCTGCTATCACTGTGGAACAAGTGCGATAAAGGCAGCTGATGTGTCTCATGTTAATCAAAAGATAAGACATGATGGAGTGTCTCCCCTGTTGATTAATAGGGTTTTGTAGCTTAATGGTTTCTCAAATATAGACCACCACAAAGATAGAGTTCTGTGTCTCACCACACATTTGACTAATATGATGCATTTTGTTTTTGGAAAAAAAAACAAGCAATTGCATTTTTTCCTCTGCAACAACCTGTTCCTTGATTTTGTTTGTTTAACAGGTTTACAGATAGATTAAGTAGATAAGTTTTTCAATGTGGCTGTTTCCTCGTTATCCTATGTGACATTGCTGTCAAAAATATTTTTATCTATTCCCTTGAGAAAAATATATGAATGGATGCCATTTTTCTTCATGCTGTCAAAAAAGAAAGTACTATGGTTTTCCTGTCATGTATGGCAAGAATGTTGTATAGACTTTGTCTTTGCATAGGCAATTTTTGCCATCTCTGCTTATCCATGCCGTGCGTGTGTTTGTAGTAAACAGCAATGTGAGGGTTTGCGTTGATGATTGCCACAACGGCAGCTGGGGCTGTGGGCTGAGTAATTGCCTGTCTTGGTACACAGAGCGTGGTAGCGAGCTAAAAGTCAAGTGCTCTTCCTGCTGTAGACCTCATTTGGATTCCACATAGCTAGCAAGCTACACTAATGCCAGCCTTGGGCCTGTATTATTCATAGCTTGACGGATAGCTCTCACTAAAAGCATTGGAACTGGGCCAGGATTGGATGGAGCGACAGGGAGAAGCAGCACCACTGCACCTCACTCTCAGCAAGAGGAGAGGAAATGATATAGAATACAGCATACGTTTACCAATTTTAACAGAAGCAAAGGAACATCAAAGTAAGATAAGAGTATAAAAAATGGAAGAAATGAAATAGTATTATCAGGAGGCCATATAAACGTAATTAATAGTGGTAGTACATGACATATCATTTGTTGTAACAGAAGTAGAGGATGAGTACTTTCACCAGAAAAGGGTGAAAACGGATAAAAGGCAGGGGCAGAGATCCAGAGTAAGCAAGTGAAACCTTTCCAAATACAGGATAGAAAGAGTCCTGGAAAAGGAAGAAGTGAACAAGCAGCCATCTGCCCCCGCCAAGCTCAGCAACCCCATTGCCTCCATGTGCAGAACCAGATAAGGTCGCATTAATCAAAATCTGCCACTTCCCCTTCCAAAAAACACTGTCTATGCCATCAGCCCCCCTTTGTGAAGTATCTGTCACTGGAATGGAAATTTCCATATTTAATGGGAAAGCTTTATATTACAGAAAAGGGTGAAAAAAACAGTTACTTAGATGTGTCAGCCTTGTCATTAGCTTATATAATTTAGACTGTGTGAAGCCTTGGGGTCCATTTAGTTTGGCTCTGACATGTTTGTTATTGAAGGAACTGATTTTTTTTTTGATGTAGTTATAGTGTATTTCAAAAGTGGTGGACGTACACTCAAAAAATCATGCCTAAAATTTGGAATTTATGTAATTTAATTACATGTAATTTTTTTAAATTTTTAATTTATTACATAAATACAAAGTAAGAGGTGAGATTTGATGAGTTATTTGAGTTATGTTTATTAAAAAAACACATAACCATTTAAAATCCTAGCTTCCATGTACAGTATATAATATTTAAAAATTATACATATGTTTTATTAAGAGCAAGAATCATTTTTTAGTGTAGTGGATATTGCCTTTATAAGCACATTAAGTACTTGTTCTTTCCTTTCTGCATAGTTGGCCCTCATGTTGGTTGAATGACCCTTTCAAGCATTTCAAAATCAGGCAGTTCAATTTACATTGACATGTCACATGACATTCTTCTTCCACTCTGTTGACGTTCGTTTATTCATTTATTTTAGTTTTGTAATTCATTTTGCCTCATTTGTCTCCTGTGTGTATTATGACAGTTCTGCAAACAACATAGCTAGACCCTCTGTCAAATAAACAGCTGACTTCTTTTGGTATTTTTATGACTTTTTCTTAGTTCCTTGCAGAGGAAAGAAATCAAAGGGAATAACAGAACATGTGTAGTGAGTGTGTAGCATGCCAGGGGGATGTGGGCATGAGACAGGAGTGGGGGTGGTGGGTTGATGGGAGGGCTGCTGCTCAGGGCCATCGCTAGGACAGGCATATCCTAACCTCTAACCCCTAAACCCCCAGCAGCACTCCCTGATTTCAGCTTTCTCCTCCCATTGTTAGTAAGCCTTCCTCGGAGTGCAGCTGCCAAGTACATTACATCTGTGTCAAAAAGCCCTTCTCTGCCGAATAGAGAATGCGAGAACCTGATAAACACTCTACGTGAAGGGCAGACGTTTTATTTCATTTGCTACAATTACAGTAAAGAATAAGGCTAAGGTAACTATCAACAAATCCCACATCCATTCATCTGGGGCTGTGTCATGGGGGCAGCAGTCTAAGCAGAGATCCAGACTTCCCTCTCCCAGGACACTTCCTCCAGGTGGTCTTCCAGTGGGATCCCAAAGCATTCCCAGACAAGCTGAGAGACATAATCCCTCCAGTGTGTCCTGGATCTTCCCCGGGGCGTCCTACTGGTAGGAGGACAAATCCTACAAAAAGACCAAAACACATCTATGCAATAGTGTCTACTGTACATGTTCCCACTTCACTTGCTGTTCTCAAAACCACGCCTGTGGTTTGTAATGAAGATTAATCCTTCTATGTAGTAATTGTTTTGCTGTTGTTTGACAAGGAGACTGTGAACAGTTTTAAGTACCTGGGTGTTCACCTCAACCAAATCCTGGACTGGACTAATAATACTGATGCCTGCCTGCCTGTCTGCCTGCCTACCTCCCTGCCTGTCTGTCTGCCTGTCTGTCTGCCTGTCTGTCAATGCAAGGAGCACAAATTATAGTAATTGGATTTATAGCTCCTGAGTAAAGATATCAATTATGTTTATAATTTAGATTCACAAAATTTTGGTTATTAGCTTAAATATATATAACTATATGACAAAGGTCTATAGTTTGGTAAGTAAAACACTTTATTATTGATTAATAATTATTAACTGAATTAATATTTAATTAATTTACGGGGCACCACCTTGTTTCCAGGGACCAATAACCAATTTGGAACAGCCAATACAGTCTCAATTGTATTTAAGTTGGTTGAAGGATGAGCTCCGTACCATAGCCGACTCAATTCACCAGTGCTGTAAAACCATATACAAATAATCACAGACAACGACCAATTAAATTATGAAGGCTTTATTAAACAATTATGTGTGTGTGTGAGAGAGAGAGAGAGAGAAAGAGAAAGGAGGAGGGAGAGCGCCCCCCTTTAGGGGCGTGGTGAGGTGGCACAGCTGCGCGCGTGTGCCGGTGAGCCCTTTGAATGGAGCGCGCGTGTCTGGCGCTCACAGGGAAAGAAGCGTGTAAAGGAGTGTGAAGTGGGACTAGCGTGGATAAGGCTTGTGGTCACACAAACACGTGGGGCTATATTCTGCGATATAGTCACGTGATCGCGGAAGCGTGCAGTGGTTGAAACGTGCGCTTGGCGTGGTCGCAGAAGAGACAGAGCACCGCAACAGTAACACAATAAAGCACTTAAGCTAGCAAAATCACAGGTTACAACACTTCAATGTGCACCTCTTAGATTCACGTAGATCGGTAACAGCGTTACAGTCACGTGATCGCGGAAATACACAGCGGTCAGATCGTGTGTGCCGGAAAAGAAACAACACAACAATAAAACAATTACTGGTACCCTAAGAGTTCTACTCTGCTCAGACTTAAGAATGCCTCTGCCTTACTGCTTAGTCCTGGTGAGACGATCCGGCGTTGCGTGCGTGTTGCGGTCCGGTCCAGTCCAGGTGTGCGTCGCGGTGATCGCGTCGTGATCAGCTGAGGCGGCAGCGGGGAGGCGGTTATGCTGGCGGTTTCCTGCCGTGTGGCTGGACGTAGATGGGTGATCAGGCCCGTTCTCTGTGACGACGTCCCCGTTAGTTCAGCTGCTGGCTGCGGTGGAGGCTCCAGGCGTGTCGGTGCAGAGGGAAGCTCCAGGTGGACGGAGAGAAGAAAGGTCTGTAGTGGTCTCAAAGGTGAGAGGACAAGGGTCGAAGAGAACAAGGGACGAGTCTTCGGTCACGGCGGCTTTTATAACCGTGTTTTTGGTCACGCCTGTCCTATTGTTTGGTCCAATCAGGACGGCTGACGTCCAAGTTCTTTCTCTGTTTGTCGCTTGTGTCAGCGGGGAGTTCGGACGTCTCAGCGGGGGAGCCAGGTATGGTTCCCCAGCCTGGCGCCTGGTTTTGGCGCTCAGATTTGAAATCTCTTTGTTTCGACTCACTAATATGAGGATGAACACATTACATGTAGGCCGCAGTATTTCCTTTGTTTAAGCATCTTAATAGTAATTCTGACAACAACAACAAATTATACAGATGAGGTCCCCCAACACTACCTACCTACCTACCTACCTACCTACCCACCCACCTACCTACCTACCTACCTACCTACCTACCTACCTACCCACCTACCTACCTACCTACCTACCTACCTACCTACCTACCTACCTACTGTACCTAGCCTGTTTTTAGCAACACAGTCATTTGTGCATTTACTATTGAGTTTTGTTCAGCCATGCATTCTCTGTTCTGTAGGTCACTACAACAGTATACAGTGCACTGTACCACTGCAGTCAGTTTCTAAGACACAGTAAGCACTATTTGTGATGTCAGCCTTTTCTTCAGACATGTAACAAAACATATTTACAAGTGTTGCTTGTAATGTCATTAATCCAACATATATCCAAGAGGACCTGGAACTCTAGCACATAAACACAGACACACAAACACCAAGTAAGGATTATTTGCAGCTATGACGAAATATTTAATGAGTTCTTGGAAAAGGAGCGGAGAGGATAATTTCTGACAATCTTTCTCTTTGTGTGTGCGTGTGTGTGTGCGTGTGTGTGTGTGTGTGTGTGTGTGTGTGTGTGCGTGCGTGCGTGCGTGCGTGTGTGTGTGTACAAGAGAGAGTTTAAGCCATAGCGGTTGATATGCGAGCTGGAGCCTGAGCCGCCAGAAAACGCCCAAAATTGCAGCGTCTGCCACGCGCTGAGTATCCTGCACCAAGTCACTGCCTTTTGTTCTCTTCTGCTAGCTGAAGGAGCCTGACAGCTCTGAAATGATCCTCTCCGCTCCTTCTCCCTCGCTCTCTCTAACACTTGCACACATAAATGCACATACACAGACAATCCTATGCACAAACTATGCACAAGACATGCATTGTTTGTGTCTATCTCTATCCAGCATGTATTCTTCCCCACCTTAGTTGCTCTTTCTCTCTAATTTTCTCACTGGCTGACTTTGAGGATGGCAAATCCCTCTTGGATTCCTGGAGGGTATCACCATGGAGACGGGGTTCTGCCACACGTGTCTATAGATTCGCCTGCTTGATAGGGGCACAGCCAGAGGTGGTGCATTCCCTCCACCTTCGGTTTTGCTTTGTGGGGAGAGGAGCGACAACAATGAGATAAGGTTGTGGAGAAAATGGAAAGAATAAATTGGTGTGAGAGCAGGATTGCAGTAATATATACTCTAAGATATGGATGAATGGGACAGGTGCATGCATGTATGGAAAAGAAAGAATCAGCTGACATTATGAAGGGTGAGAAGAAATGGGAAGAAATATGAAGCGGTGAGAAGTTTGATGTTTGTCAGAAGGAAATGAAGACAGAAAGTTCTCATGAAAAAAGCAGCAATGAGAGGAAACCGAGGAAAAGGCTCTAACACACTAATCTTACCCCTGTGTCATGGAGACAAATAGCCTGTGATGCTAATGACTGGCTAAAGCTTTTGCCCCTGCTGAGAACAGCCACTAATATGACTGCTAATAAAGACACTGTGGAATGCCGTGCATTCCAGCAGTCGCTCAACTGTCACCCGAAATTAGCCAGACGGGAGCTCTCCTCCCGCTGCTGTGCTCTGCTGCCACTCATTAATGCTCCAAAAATGGGGTGATCTCTGTAACAATTCTAAAAGTTTTTTTTCCTCTATTAAAGGGCCAGTTGTTCACACGGTAATATGAATCTTACAATGCTGAGGATGCCCACTCCATAAAATATGAAGTGGTCTTTTTGTGTTGTAAAGCTCTTTTCTTCTTTGATTGCTACCTCTCATACCATGCACTTGTCTTGGACTCTCCCAGGGGAGGAGGCAATACCTGCAGATTTTTGTCCCCTGCTTTTTTAAATGTAAATGCTACCCTATTATTTATAGATTTAATTGCAAAGTGCAGTGTGGGAAGCAATTCCTGCAATGACAAATGTTGTAGCCAAGGTCACACAACAATTGATCCAGAGAATGTGGGATGGCAGCACTGTGGATGCTTCCTGTGGCTTAGTCATATTGGGGCTTGAGCACAGGAGCAAACACACCTGTCACGGTGTCACAACAGGCTGACGGCTCAGGGATGGTACTGTAGGACAACTGAGATCCAAGTTGTTCTCTAAGCAGCACCTCTACATAGTGTGGTTGAAGTCATTAGCATTAGATGCCCAGCAGATGCTTTAAATGAGCAGAAGCTTTTAAAAAAGAACCAAAAATATATACTTTAGATGGAACTTTTACCACAGCCAGCCATGTCCACTGACTGCTATTAAAAGGCCTCTTTGTTTGTACAATTCTGACCCAAAAAGTATTAAAGGGCACAGGGACTCCATTTGAAGATACAATGAAACAAAAATTACAACCAAGCATGTAATATTTGCCATCCATTAGCTGATGTGGCAAAGCAATTAAAACAATTCAACAACTATTTTTTAGAGTAATTCAGGCATTAACACACAATGTTATGCTGCGGCTCAAGGCTCAATAGGAAATGCTGTCTTAAAACATGTTTGGTGTTCAGATAAATGTAGAAAGGCTATACCAGAGGAGGGAGGCAGGAAAGGCTGTGTTTATTTTCTTATACAGTACCACTTCTTCCCTGTGCCTCTTGCCACCCCCCTCTTCCCACAAATTCACCTATCCTCCTCTGCTGCCAGCCTGCGTACCTTGGCAGCCCTTAACCTGCTGGGACCAGCCCTTGATTTATTTGGAGAGGGCCCTGGAATGGAAGAGCAGAATGAGTGGCGTTTTAATGTGCTTTTGAGATGTTTGGTCACAAGCACTATTGATCACAGTGCTGCAGTGCGTGCGTGCGTGCGTGCGTGCGTGCGTGCGTGCGTGCGTGCGTGCGTGCATGCGTGCATGCGTGCATGCGCATACACACATACACACAAAAACTGCCCCACCCTCACTGTTCTGTGCACACTCACACTGCCCTCGGGGAGAGGTCTGCCTGTCAGGCAGGGAATGAGTTTCCATGTGGGCTTAGATTAATGCAATGAGGCCCCTGGTTAAAGGGTGTTGGAGGTCAGACCATTAAGGAATCTCTGAGCTGGGTAAGATTAAGCCTGCCAGCTGGCTGGACCCTGACTGACTGATGGACATGTGGGACTGAGGAGTTGGTGCGAAAGTGAGGGAGGAGGATGGATTGGACATTCAATTGTGGGACACACTGACATGAAAAATAGTAAGAAAGGGAACAAAATGGGTTTGCAAGACATCATCCCACAATAGACTATTAGCACCTAACCAGTGTGATGAGCCTTTTCCATCATCTGAGCACTACAAAACAGCCCACACTGACTAACAACTACTATTTTCTTAGTCTTACTCAAAGCCTGGTGGTCATTCATTCACATCAGGTCATACACTAAGTAGTGCAGAGCTGGGGAAACATCCAGAGGTTGAAAAAATGGAAGCCAGAGATTTTTCACAGCCGAGTGAACACGCCCAAAGCGTGTTTAGCTCTCTTACACTCCAAACTGGACAGAGGGTTTATATAATGGCCGAAACACTCAGCAGAGCTCATCATGATTCCAACTGTCCAAACGTGCTAAAATGTGTATGCACAAGCACAATGTACATACATTTAGGCATTTATAACTGTACAAAGAGCAGCTCAGATTTTAAAGTCACACACGCATGTTTGACATCAGAGAAGTAGGTGGCAGCTCATGGTTCTCTGAGGTTTTATGAGTGAAATTGATTTAGCACCTGTGATCAATAGCCTGGGCAAATACGACCATAGATTATCAGATCATAAACTGTCCCCCTGCTGATGAGGGAGAATACCAAACAGCAGTTTTGGGTTCCTACACTGGTTCAGGTCAGAACAACTGCATAGCTGTTTAAAACAGTGTTTGCAGATGATGCACAATAGTTTTATTTGCCCTAAGAACAAAGTGATGTCACCTAAATATGATTTTGTGTTTGCTTGTGTATCTGTTTGTAACAGCATTGTAGAAGGAATGCTCTTGTTAATACCATACTCAGCCATGACTAAATGGCTAATTAAGCTTAGTTAAGTAAGGTTTGATATTTTTCCCATCTGAAGAATTAAAGAGGCTTTACATGCAGTAAGAGGCTCTTGTTTGTATGCTTCTGTTATTTTCAAATGCAGCATCTCAACCACAACACAGAGGTATCAGTGCAAATGAGCAACAGCATTTATAGCTAATACAGCATATACAGCTAATGGCCAATATCTTATCTCTTTTTCTTAGTGTGTATGGCTGTCCTCTGGCCAAGAAAAGAAAGAGTCTAGACAGACAAACATCTCCCAAGAGGAGTACCTACCTTGATGACATGGACAACTCCACAATGGAGGAGTGCTATGACACAGATGGAACTGAGGAGATGGACAACAGGGAGGAGGAGGAGGAGGAGGAGGAAGAGGAGGAAGAGGAGGACGAAGGACCTGTAGAGGAGGAAGAGGTAGAGGTTGAGGAGGAGGAGGATGTGGAAGACTACATGGAATACAATGTAGAGCATGAAGATGAGGAGGTAGAGAGAGGGGAAGAAGGTGAAGAGGATGAAGAAGAAGAGGTGGAGCAAGAAGATGTAGAGGAAGACTATGAGGAGAGGGTTGAGGAAGAGGAGGAGGCACTTGAGGAAGTGGACTATGAAGAGGGAGAAGAGGAGGAAGGGGAGCGGGGTCGAAGGCCAGGTGAGTACACCTAATTTCAACATTTACCGTACTAGAAAACATGCGGAGATGCACCCATATACTGTAAACATCAAAACATTTATGTGAAAACAATATTTTAAACTAAACAAAAATATCACAAATATATATATATATATATATATATATATATATATATTGAATACTCAGTTTATTAACTGCAGCTCTTGCTACTAAAAAGCTTAGAAGGTGCAAATCATTAAATGTACAGTAAGTTGTAATTCCCTATTCACTGACTTCTGCGCAATTTAATGTTACGGTTACACACGTTTCATCTAATATTAACAGCATCATACATCTGCAGGCTTTTAGCTGGCTTGGTGTCCCTGGCAGATTAAATAACCGATACTGACCTGTTCAGCAAGCGCTGAATATTTACTTTGACCGAAAACAGCTCCGTTGTTCAGAATTAGATGCTGCTCCCTCTTCCGAATCTACAGAGCCAGAAGTGTATACAAACTAATACTGTATGGTTTTCTGAGTCCAGTTGTTGGATAAACAACTAAAGAAAAGGGGGCAAGGTTTGCTGAATCAGTCTGAATCATGAACTGTAGCTATAAATGTTGTGACAACAGGAATATAACAAAAAACCCTTATACTGAAAGGATTTGAGAGGTTTTGATTCATGCAATGCATTCCTACAGTACAATGACTGTCAGTGTACAGTCATTATTCCCAGTAATTCTATCCACTAAAATATTTAAATCATTCTGCTTTGACTCAGTCCTAAAGTTCTAGGCATTTATCATTTGTTACTACAAATTTTACATTTTTATACTAAATGATTTCAAGATGTAAAAGTTAAGATTAAATCTCTTCCCTTGATAAAAAATAAAATCTTGAGAATGTATATTGATAGTCAAAGCCGTATTAAATTATTATTTTACTTCGTTTGTGTTACAAATCTACCACCTAGTTCTGGGATTTCAGAGAACCCATATGTTACTGCCTCTTCCCTCTCAATGTGCCCAACACCACATTTGGCAGGTTTCTTTCCAGCAGATTCTGTTTTGCACCCCCGCATCACAATTGGACCTGACAGTGCCTTCAAGTCCAATTAAGAGTGAAGCTCAGAGAGGAGTGTGTTTACCCTGTTTGACGCGTAGCTCTACCCACCCAAAAGTGTTGATGTGGCATCTCAGCACCCATGCTCTTACTTTCTTGCAAACGTGTGAAAACATCTGATATTCATTAGCCCACAGTCAAGGCCTTGGCCAGAACACTGAGACAGTGGGCTTCATCTTCACCCTGTCAATGACCTCACTTTTTATCACTAGTACTGTATCTTATGTGGCATCCACATAATGTTTATCCCTAGAAGTGAAAAGCTGTATTTCAATCAGCAGCATTTTCCTTAAAAGTACAGAAGAATCGCCAATATGCATCCTCACTGTTACTTATTCACGCCAGGGCAGCAGTAGACGATGGTTGCTGGGACGATTCCAATCTTTTTAATGTAATAGATGTGACATTTGTGGGTTTCTTTGTATTTCTCAATGGCATGCACATCTCTGTAGCTAATCCAAAGCCAATTTAAAGCAGGACAGTCGCTCTGTTCCCTCCTTAATCTGTTTCGTTTCCATATCCCTTTTGTGTACCATGATTGCTCTTCAAATTGCTTTTCTGTGCCATGTTTTATGCCTCCAAAAATTAAACTCTCAGTGCAGAATGTTGCTGTAAGAAGGTTTCCATTGTCAAAATATGTGACTAGTCATTTGTCACAGTTCTCTTTTTCTGCTCTAAATCCCTTACCCACCATGAAGCAATACTACGTTTCTCTCATTAGACTGTAGTTTAATGTGCATTTGTAGCACATGAGTGCAATAAAATCTACAAATTTTATAAGCATGTACATTTGTACAATTTGTATAAACAAAAAAGGTGTTCAATAGACTGAAAATTGTAACTGTTCTTTTTTTAAAACACTGATGTACAACGTGGATATTGTAATTACTCAAAAACCCTGACCATGGCTAAAAAATAATAGTTCATAACTAACAATTACAACTATTCTCAATTGTTCTCTTGTAATTTGCTGAAGGAGTTGAACTCTCATTTATAATGGGTAGGCCTCTAGGTTAATTTTCTTTGCAGAAATTTAAGTGGCAAATGTGGCGCCAATGTGAGCGATGTGCTCTTGGCGGCAAGGCGGATATGTGAAAAGAGAGATTGGATGTGTTCCACGAACTAGTGCTTGAAATTACTGACAGAAGATGTTCAGTAACCTTTTGCAGTCTGTCGGAATCAATTAGACAGTGAAAGGAATTCTAAAGATACTGATGATTGAATAAAGAAAAAAATACTAGCAAACAACAAATAGCTAGTGAGTAAGGTTCGTTGATGGAACATCAAAAATTTTTGGGGGTTCTCCTGTAAAAAAATATCCCCCTTATTCAAATGTTTACTGCTTTTTGACTGCTGAACATATAGATAATCTCTTATTTGTAGCCGTTTACAGCATTTTTAGAATGTTATGATAATTTAATTAGCCATGTATTTTGCATACGCCTTGTGAGAGTTGTCAAAGATAGTCCCTGAATTTTTTATTTCCTGTGCTGATTCCCAATTCAAAACACATGCTGCTGTTAAGACTATCAAAGTAAATTATTGGGAGAAGCAAAGAGCCCCTTATCCAATTTAGATGGACCAAGTTCATAAATCTGAGTAACCAATAAAATAGAATTAGGGAAATAAAATTATAAAACATTTGCTGTTTCTTTCCAATAGAGGACGATCAGATGAGCTGCGTTGGGGGGGGCGAAGCTGATGGTGGAGGGAGCGGTGACAGTGCCAAATCTGGCCTGACTGAGAAGGACGACAACAACAATGATGAATACGAAAACTATGATGAACTCGTGGCCAAGTCCCTTCTAAACCTAGGCAAGATTGCAGAAGATGCTGCCAACCGAGCAATGACTGAGTCTGAGATGAACAGTAACTCCTCTAATGGTGCTGAGGATGAAGATGATGATGAGGAAGAGGAGGATGACGAAGAGGAGGAAGAAGAGGAAGAAGATGAGGATGATGAAGATGAGGACAATGAAGACGGGGAAGGGGATGTAATGCAGAGGGGTGATCTAATTTTAGATGTTGACAGTGATGTAGTTCGGGAGACAGTGGACTCCCTCAAACTGCTGGCACAAGGCCACGGTGCAGTGTTGTCAGACAATTTAGACGAACAGGAATTTGAGGACGGTATAACCAAGAATAGGGACAAGGTCGACTGTACCCGCAATGGAGGAAATGGACACAGTGGTGGTAATGGACAATTTAAAGCTATCAGTAATGGACAAATAGAAAACAGTGATGAGGAAGTGTGTTTAAGCAGTCTGGAGTGCCTACGAAACCAGTGTTTTGACCTGGCTCGGAAACTAAGCGAAACGAAGTCTGCTGAAAGAAATGGACCTTCTCAGCAAAATAATTTCGCATTCGGGGATCCCAATCACCAGCCCCGGCATCACAGCTATGTGGATTTTCACCATAGCCAAGACGAGAGGCGACCTCTTGACAGGAACTATTCCGACATGGACAATCTAATGAAGCTAGAGGAGCAACTGAGCCCACGCACCAAAACTTTTTCCAGTTGTGAGCAGGATGACAGATATCAAAACAGTCACCCTGACTTTGATGAGGACACTGCCTCAGTGACGTCAGACCGATCAGAAGAAGTGTTTGACATGACAAAGGGCAACTTGTCGCTGTTGGAGAAGGCCATTGCACTAGAGTCAGAACGTGCCAAGGCTATGCGAGATAAAATGGCAGCTGAAGCTGCCAGGAGAGATGGGGTGAGGTATAACCATGACGACCACGGTCCACGGCACGGCTATGGCGTTGAGCGGAAAGCCCGACTTCCTGATGGTATGAAGAAGCCTTTCTACCATAAAGGTGAGAGTTTCTCTGAAACAGGGACATGCTCTGATAAATACTGAGCTTAAAAAACATGTCTGCACAAGTGTAGACATGTTTACCTCATTTAACAAGCTCAGGTAAAATATTTGTCCGCCAGCATTTGGCTACATTCTGTATGGAAGACTAGGCAGTCCACATGCATTCTGGGAACCTCAATATAACCCCAGGACAAGCCTTTTCAGCCAATTTAGAAATTCGCATCTCGGTAGCAGCGGGACAGGCAGCAGCAGCTTATGTTGTTAAAATAGGCCAGCATGGAAACATCAGAGGGCAGGCTTGTCAGGCATAAGTAATGGCAATCTACACGTCCTGTTAAGACCGCAAATCTCATCTGTGCAATGCAGCTCGGGGTAAAGCTGCCTATTTTTAAATCTGGGATTCCTTCTGTAGGGAGCACGAAATTCTAATATGCATTTATGTGTGTGGTGCAACATTTAGGTTGATGGTTACTGCTATTACAGAGAGAAAAAAATATATATAAACAAATTAACTGTAAATCATGCATATTATTGTCATATTTAACGACTGCATGAATGTCCCAATTTCTATATATGTATTACATTTGCAGTCACTAAAACATTGGCATTGGTATTTACAGTGGTGAAATTGCAAGTCCTTAGTTTAACCCTTAACTCTGACTTAATGATTTCTTCCCATTAATAAGATATCAGATGAGTGCAACAAATAAGAGCATGCAAATTCACAGCAGGGTGGTATTACATCCTAAATGCCACACAACTAACGGCGGGTATATATGCAATTTAAATGCCATACAAATGTTAATTTCAAGAGCCTCCCATGTCCCTTGTGTCTGGCTAATGTTAGAATAATGAGAGGACGTGAGTCAATTGCGTCACGATAGCATCTTTCCTCAAGCAATATTGTGGCAGGCTCTCGTTGACCAGTCCTTGTGTGTGATTTATAAAACAGCATACATAACAGCATATCACAGGAACAGGGAGACAGGGCGTTGAGAGAAGACCCCAGTTCCATGAGAGAAACATGAGCTTGAGATGAAAATTGAACAGTATCAGAATGACCGATAACAAACGACAGGCCCACTGACTGCACATTAATTATCTAGAGATGGTATGGTAATGAAGGCCATTTGCTATGCAAAGCGCACACCGTCCCCAGCCACAATCAATATCCCTTGCTTTCTAAAATGCCTTCCACTTGGCTGCCTCCACTCTCTCTGCAATGGAAATGTGGCAGGCAGACCGCACAAACATCATGTATGTGTGCATTTGTGCGTGTGGAAATGGAGAATTATATTCAACATATTCCTTGAACACTAACAGTCAGTGTAATAATGTGCTCCAAAAGAAGCCGTATTTCACATGCAAAGCAAGTTTATTATCAACACGAAAATTTCCTGCCTTTATTGCGCAGGTGCCAGACAGAGGAGCCAGACATGACATGGCAATATTGTACCAAACTCATATCCCGCTAACATGACATGGATAAATGACACCCACAGAGAATAATGAGGTGTCTTGTCCTGACAAATGAGAGACAGAGTTTCATTTGGTGATTCATTGTAAATATGCATACATGTGCATCATCTCTCAATTTTGTCTCTTCATATCCTAGTCTTTTCAACACTAGATATGTCTTTCCTTGCCTTTAAAACTTAGGTCTATACCCAACTTATACAGTTTTTATTTTTTTGATAAGTAAGTCTGCTTTTTGGTCTTAAGTAAATATCTGGGTTTGG
Source organism: Betta splendens (assembly GCF_900634795.4). Lineage (NCBI taxonomy): Eukaryota > Metazoa > Chordata > Actinopteri > Anabantiformes > Osphronemidae > Betta > Betta splendens. The sequence continues at coordinate 15,389,619 of NC_040900.2, read as the reverse complement.
AAATAGGAGAACTACTGTAGACAAACTTTTCTCCAATCTTTGAACCAAAACAAAAAAATGACACTACACTACTTGTATGGAAGTTTTTCAGACTCAAAATCCAATTGACAATACATTTGTCAATTGGCAATTCAATATGCAATATCGTCGTTCAATTTGAAAATGCATTTTGCATTTGGCAATTTAATATGCAAGTTGGTCATGTAATTTGAAAGTGCATTTTACATTTTGCAATTCAATATTAAAAGTGTCAATTCAAAACTTAGTTTCATTAATTAAAAGTATGAACAAAAACTTAATAAACTGCATTTTGTATTGTAATGTTTTTTTGTCGTCTTTATTCAAATGGCAATGCATTTTGACAATTCAAGATGCATGTTCCAATCCAAAGACGTGCATTAGGTTAATTTGGCTTCTCTCCATTGCCCGTGTGTGTGTGTGTGTGTGTGTGTGTGTGTGTGTGTGTGTGTGTGTGTGTGTGTGTGTGTGTGTGTGTGTGTGTGTGTGTGTGAATGGTTGTCTGTCTCTGTGTTGCCCTGTGATAGACTGGCGACCCGTCCAGGGTGTACCCTGCCTCTCGCCCATAGCCAGCTGGCATAGGCTCCAGCACCCTCGCGACCCCGCATATGGGATTCAGCGGCTTCGAAAATGGATGGATGGCTGACGATATTGCATTGCCAAGTGACAAATGTATTGTCAATTGGATTTTAAGTTTGAAAAACTTCCATACTACTTAATACGTAATACTTTCTTGCATTAGTAGTGTGAGAATTTAATATTAATTATTCTATCCTTGTTCTTCTCAGGTTTTGCGTAGACTCTTTAAATAAATTCAACAAGTAATGGCACCTCCACATAATATACAAACTGTAAATTAAAAATGTCTTTTGTACAATTATAAATCGTCTGTGTGAGGTGAAAGCCATTGAAAATTTTACTGCTCGGTATTAAGGTTTGTCCTGTAAGTTTGCAGTATATACATTATTATAGGCATAGCACTGCGGGAACCTATCTTGGTGTGCTGGAACCTTTTCCAACTGTCATTTAGACAAGAAACAGGGTACACTCTGTCGCAAACAGTGAAAGAAAACTTTTGGGGGAGTGTGATTGTGTTTGTGAATGTGCGACCACCTTTCTGTGTCCTTGTGCTTACAGATGCTTCACGTGTAGACAAGAAGGAAAGCCGATGTCCGACACCAGGCTGCGATGGCACAGGGCACGTGACAGGCCTGTACCCACACCATCGGAGCCTGTCTGGTTGTCCACACAAAGACAGGGTGCCACCAGAAAGTAAGCATATTAGTAACACGCCAACCAAGCACAGGTTGAGTCCATTTACCCAACCTGCGGTCTTGATTTTTGTTGACTTTCAGGAATGGACATGTTTTCGTAATGTCCGTAGTGTCTTTTTTACTCTGTGTGCTGTGTACTGCTGTGTTGCTTGCACTGTGTTTGTTCCAGCAGGGTGTACATGTACATTGAGAGGTTAGATGCTTTATAGCTGTACCTCTCACATGACCTTTTGCATGTGGTTGTGGACTTGATTGCTGATCACCTGTCTAGTGTGCTGGGGTGAAGATGTGGAAAAACGTTTAAGTAATTTATGGGGACTCAAGTGTCTACCAATGATTTGTTTGACAGTATGAGGCGATTCTTCTCTAGATTGTCAGATAGTGATTAAACGAAACAATGGAGCACACTATACATGGACTGCATGTTCCCACATAGGACAGTTGGTCAGAGCATGTGTGACTTAAAAGACCAGGTGTTGTGCTTGTGTGTGTCACTAATATGTGTAGCTTTTTAGTTTTGAGTTTTAAATTTGAATTTATAACAAAACCTGACCACAGAGACCTTGATACCATTGAGCCTGCTTCAGCCATCCATGCCGTAAACTCCATTTGTTAATGGCATTGCTTGCTCAATTACATTCTACAGAATCGAAAGGTAGTATCATATCTTTAAGCCACAGATCAAGGAAAGTGGTAATAAATATTAGCCTTCAATGAACAGCTAATTTTCCTGGGGAACTTACCTCAGGTATTTAGTCTGCTTCACCTTGTGCAAACCTCTTAATAAAAGCCCCTTTACATGCTTTATTAACCTCAGCATGAGAATCAAATTATGATCTGCCGTGACCCAGACCAAAAATAAAAGGAGGGTTTTATATTGACAGAAAAATGCTTCATGTTATGAGAACAGCAGCATCACAGATTAGTCTTGTTCAGTAAAGTGCTGCTCCCGTCCCCTACCAAAGATGTGCTTCTCTCACAGAAATGTGAAATCCCAGTTGACCTTGAATGGGATCAGGAGCCCCAGATAAGAATTTAGGCTTGAATTGATTGTCACAAGATATTTAGGATAATATCCTTACTTGTGTTTATTGGACCAACCTTTGGTGGAATCAATGCCGCACAGGATTATTTTGGATCACAAAAAGTTCTTCCAGCATCCTACTTCAGTTTTTTTACCCTGTTTACAAAATGATATTTCATACTGCTCCCGACTTCCCATCATTTAAGGAGCAGATAAGTTACATTACACACTGGACTGGCTGCAAGGGAGACTCTACTGTAGTATGTGCAGTCTCCCTCCTTTATTAAAACATTAGACATTTTGGATGAGCAATGTTTTGGTCATGCAGTGTCTCCATTTAATACAATCACATAGTGAAGCCAGACTGCTAGTAAATGTGAAAATGACAAATTAAATCTGAAATCCCTCCTCCTTTTGCTCATTGAAGAGCTTTTGTGTAGAACAATAAAATACTCGCCAAGTCGCTGTGTTTTGTCATTTCAAATGATTTACCTTTGTTACAATCAAGGCACTGGGCATCACGTCGCTTCCTGTTTGCTTTATTGTATTATGCTCATACGTTTAACCCCAGTAGTTCTATCTGTGCCCACAGAATCAGGCTCAGAGTTTTCATTTCCTGCCTTTTTTATCTGCCTCTCTTTAGATGGGCAGAAAGTTGAACTGGGATATGCCTAATGTATTTGCTTGTGACAGGTGAAGGTGACAGGCTGTGTCCATTTACCTACACTGAAACACAAATTAAAATGTAATGAAAGGAGGATGATGAGGGGTTAAAGTTTAAGGGAGTGATAATGATAAAGCTGATGCAGAAGGGGTTTGGCCCCACATGCGCGTGATATAGAGGCAACAGTTCTGAGAAACTGGGACAATTATGGACTGTTTTAATAGTAAATGGTACTGAAGACTACTAACACTAACAAGGTACAGATGATAACAAAGCACACTCTATCAAGGCAGCCTTTTCCAACTGTCCATGTCCTCGATTGATTTTAAGGCTTGTGTTTTACATGATTTCTAGCTGTTGGTTTCTCCGCTCTCTGCATGCCTTGAAATTTTCTCCCATCTCAGTCTTGTGTTGGCTTTGTCCTGTTAAACTTAAATGACATCTTTTTATTGATGACTGTTGCTATTACATGAATACTAATTTGAAAGGGCTGGATAAGTGTTAGCAATATGGTGGGAAACCTTCACTGCCCTTTCAAACTAGTGTTCATTAAAATGAAGATGAGGTCATTTGGGTTCACACAGGCTCATTTCTTAATGATGTTTATAATGCCAAGCTTCTCACACACTAATAGAGATCATGCGATTGTAAAGGGCTCCTAACCTTCCCTGTCTTTCACTCCTATCTCCTGTCTGTATGAAGTTGTGGCTATGTATGAGAATGTTCTTAAGTGTCCTACGCCTGGCTGCACGGGACGTGGTCATGTCAATAGCAACAGAAACTCTCACAGAAGGTAAGTGACAGCCTGCCTGTGAAGCTGGCACTGTCCATGTTGCACCCTCCATTATTTCTACCTTTTTAGTTCATACTTTCTTTGCATTTTTATTATATTTGTTCAACAATTTATATTGTGGTTAATAGGAACAATGCCTTTCTTATGATGCTGGGTACAGTAAAATTTAATGTTTTAGCTGCTCAGCAATACTGAGGTTTAACTGATACTAATCAGAATGCGATTCAGAATACGATTCACACCTTCCACAGTATAAATCATTTATAAGCTCAGGGCGAAAAATTGCAAAGTTTCCAGGGAGGAACTGAAATAGCAGAGCGCTCTTGCCAGCACTGTCAGATGGGGTGAGGTGACAGTAAAAGAAGAGTGTCACCAGCAACAGATGCTCAGGGAGTCGGCATAGCAGCAGCCATTAGCACCTTTCTGCCACTCAGCCAGGGTGACAGAAGAGGTGCAGACCTGGGAGGACAGGGATGCCTCTACGCTGTGCTCAGTCACATGGCCATAGTGCAAAAATAGACGTGCACAGTAAATTTTCACTTTCGCTAGAAAAGGCTCATAGAAACCATTCTTGTACTAACTTGCACTTGCAAAACTGATGCAGACTCCCTGCATACATTCATGCACGCCTGATGACAGGTGCTGAGGAACACAACTCTATATCCGCTTCAGGCCATTGTCAGAGATAATTTCTTTCACTACAGTTTGACATAGCATGTTTGACAGGTTGGATGGAGAATAACAGGGGTTAAGAATAACGACAAGAACCTTTGTCACATTTGGTCAGTTAGTTGTCAGGCAGAAATTTTACAATCCTAAATTTTGTTGGAATGTACTGTACAGTAGGTGTGGAGCCCAAGTGTAGTGTGTACAGTAGGAACATGTATGTGTTACCATGTGTTTGATAGAAACAAGAGGCATCTATACTAAGAATTATTTCACGGCACTCAAACGCAAACTATCAATCTGTCATTGACTGTGTGTTAAAAGCAAAAAAAGATAAATTTCACATTTCAAGCAGAAACTTTCTGAACATTGTGAAGTTGATTCAAGCAAGTAGTACTGACTGGCTAAACTAGCACTAGCAGTTTTGAGGCTGGCAGACTGAGTGACAAGTAATATTAAAAAGCCAAAGATTCCACAGCAATGTGCGTTCAGTGCCTCTTTTAAAATGTCACATCAGATATCAGATCATAATTGGTGGGTCAGAATTATTTGAAGGCAGAAATACAGAGTCACATCTCCTGCAAGAGAGTGTCAGCTGGGCGTGGAACCCTGGATTCTAATCTAGAGGATTTTAACCCTCCATCCTACGTCAGCCAGACGGCTGCTTGTTTCTATAACCTTGAATCTGGCACAGTAAAGCCTGAGATCAACAGTCCTCAACCCTTGTTTTGTTCTGATGACAATGACTCTACTTGTTAACTAAATGGACATGATATTTCAAGTATTCCTGGAGGCTCCAGCACAGTGGCAATTCTTCACAGTAAAATTGTCCCTACCCTGATACCCTATATCACACTACATTATGATATGCCTGACTTTCCACTACAGCAGCACCTCTTAGGTCACTTTATCGTCATATCTTTCAGTCTTTCGGGATGTCCCATTGCTGCAGCCGAGAAACTGGCCAAAGTCAAAGAGAAGCATCAGAGCTCTGATGGACCCAATGCTAACCAGGCTTCTGACAGAGTCCTAAGGTAGTATTTACTCTAATTATACATTATCTGCAAGGCTAAACTGAACCTGACAGCCTGGAAGACAACAAACAAATGTGGATTTAGAAACATGCATGACTGTTCAGTCATGTCGAATGGTTTTCCACCTGGAGCCTCCCTTTTTTGTTTATGTTCTCCTGTCCCCTGGGAGAGTATTCAAGAGGCATCTTCATCTCTCTGTTCTCTAGTGAAGGAAAAGGCTTTTATTAGATTTTAACAAATTGGGCCCCATTCATCACAATGAAGCTTTTTGAATGAGGCTTGCTTTGATAGTCATGGAAAAGCTGTGATGAAAAGTCATAAGTAATTGTACAATTTATATTTCCATCAACAATGAGATCTTACATATCTCTTTCTCCTTGTCTCAGTCTTTGTAAATACATCAGATGAAAAATGCATATCAGAAGAATGCAATCGTTTTAAAAGGAATGTGCAAATTGAATTTTTCCTGTTTTTTTAGTGACTGGATAAAAAGCCTCTTGCAGTATGATTATGGTTTTAAATAAAATGGAGGAAAACACCTATGCTTTGGCATATAGAAGAGATAACAGGCACTCCGAGCTGCTCAGATCCATCAGCATCATCGTCCATATTCTACTCCTGGAGTGTACAGTACCCAATACCAGTCTGCCCCATACATGAATATGCCCATCTTTTTTTAGGCAAACCCCAAGTTCCCTTCTCCTTCACCTGGGCAATATTAAGTGCCTCGGTCCAACTTCCACCCCCTCGTCATTTATTTTCCAGGCCTATGTGCTTTGTCAAACAACTGGACTATCCACAGTATGGTTACAAGAACAATGTTTCCACCAGCACGCCCCGCTCCAACCTGGCTAAGGAGCTAGAGAAGTACTCGAAGACCAGCTTTGACTACAGCGCCTTTGACGGCAGCAGCAACCACCACCAAGTGTATGGGAAACGGGCTATCGCACCCAAAGTTCACGGTCAAAGGGACGCCTCACCCAAAGGATATGACGGTACTATTTCATAGCAAGATTCAATATTATTGCCACGCCCATGAAATTCCTGACTCTTTTACATATTCTCTCTCATAAGTTTTGAACCTTTTTATGCTTGTCTTTTCGACTTGTCCAACGTACAGCCAAACGTTACTGCAAAAACTCCAGCTCAGCCAGCAGCACATCTAGCACCTATGCTCCCAGCAGCAGCAGCAGCAGCAGCAGCCTGAGCTGTGGGGCTGGAGGAGGGGGCATGGGCGGAGGCGGTGGTGGCAGCAGTGCCAGCAGCACCTGCAGCAAGAGCAGCTTTGACTACAGTCATGATATGGAGGCCGCCCATATGGCAGCTACGGCCATCCTCAACCTATCAACGCGCTGCAGGGAGATGCCCCATGGCATAGGAGGGAAAACCCAGGACCTGTGCACACAGGTAGGAGAAAAAAGGGCAGACAGGTGTCATGACATATATTACTACAGTAATGTGAGAAATGCAGCAGGTGTAACCAGAGTCTATAGATTGGGTACCTTTGTACCTCAGCCTTACACAGTATACACCCCTCCTTCACCGTTACAAAAAACACTGATACATTATCTCTGCACTTGCTTTATTATGCTAATGGTAGCACTGAAAACCGACAAAGATGGGGAGATTTCGTTGTGCAAACCACACACACACACACACACACACACACACACACACACATTCCATTAAGGATCCAAGCCTGTGTCTTACACTCAGGGCTCAGCGGGGCAGTTTTTTATTTTCTGTCTGGGGATCAGATAGGAGCAGGACAAAGCGCTGTTTGACACAGCGTGAGCTCAGTGTGTCATTTCTGAAGAGATAAGGTGACAGTGTTTCTGTATTATCTGTACCAAGATGCTGAGCTGGAAAATGGGTCTAGAAAGAGAGTGCACAGCAGAGATCTAATGCTGGCTTAATGCTAATGTTGACAGCCTAGACTGTCAGAGAATGAGAGACCAGGAAATAGAATTGAGAATAAAGAGAGGAAGGAAGAGAGGGAAAACCCTCTTTTTAGTGGGAGTTTTCTAAATGTCACATCAAAGATGAGAGGAAAGGAGAGGACGTACTGATGGAAGACTTGTAGAAAGAAAGAGAGCAGAAGAAAAGGCAAAAATCCAACTGCTGAAAATGAAAGCAGCAGGTGTGTGCGGCAGTCGTATGTGTATGTGTATGTGTATGTGTATGTGTATGTGTATGTGTATGTGTATGTGTATGTGTCGCGGAGCGTTATCTAATTTCTAAAACAAAACTGTTACGAAAAGGATACTTATTGAAATATAATGAACACTGCTGCAGCCTACATTTAGCTGTCATTTGGACTAGAGGTGGGATACTCCCTGGATAGGTTTTCTTTTTTAATGTGTAGATTTTCAAGACCTAAATTCTACTTTACATAGCTAATGAATCACAAGCATCATGTTTGGCTCTGGTTCTTTATTAAGAAATCAAGATCAAATGTGTCTAAAAATTTACATCAATCAGAATACTAATACTAATAAACATCTGAAGTTCATCAGTGCTTTGCGCACAGTGCACTTCATACTGTACACACATGTACATGTGTCTTGTTGCATTATACCAGGACAAATAATATGGCTAGTTAGCTTGTGATCCATATGCAGCTCTATTGAGTAAAGTGACAGAAAGACATGAGCAAGAAACAAGAAGACGATAAGACAAAATATTGGTTTTAGTTTAGGACCTGGAATAAGTGGGCAGAAGTGAATTAATAAGACTTTTGAAGCTCCAGCCTCTTCTTTAACTCATACTGTCACTGTAACATCAGAGGTCAGGGGTTGCTGGTTTTTAATAAAGGAGGGGGGAATCCTCACATTTCATCCTTGTTAATTGGATACTAAAAGGGTTATGATAATTGGATGCTAGCATACAATACAATGGCTGACAAGCAGAGGGTGGCGAACTGAGCATATTCTGATGAGTCATGGCACCCACAATGAGATGTGTTCTTCACTAACTTGACCGTAACAGAGACATTTTCTATTGCCCTTACAGTCCTTTACTGATTCTCATCTGCCTCCATCCCTCTTTCCTGAGTCATTTAACCAACCTACAGTGCAGTGCTACTGAACTGTTGAGTGTGTCTGACAGATGCAGACAACCATATGATGGAATAGTATTAGCTGAACGCTTCTGTAGACCACTGCTGTAGTAAAAGTTCAGCTGTTCAGTGCTTGTTGTTGTGTTGTGCTTGTTTGGATCTCTGTATAATAAACGTTCCTTGTGATTAGCACCCTATCATCACCATGTTTCTTTCTATTTTTATAGCACCTTCTCTTATTCGTAGTACTAATTATCAAGCAGTAATAATGTTTTCTGTTCTCTTTTCCTTTTTTCAAATCCTTGCTCTAGCCACAGTTGGCATGTCTAGTCCCAAATCTATCACCCCATGTGCATCAAAGTGTTTTTGGCTTCAGACACCAGGGGAATCTGCCCCCAGGGATTCTGTCAGCTGGAATAAACTTTAGAATAGACTTTACTACTCATGATAGGAAGCAAAAGGAGCCAAGGAGATTAGGAGAGACAAAAAAAGAAGGCAGAAGAGACAGAAATTTATACTACAGTATCAAAACATAAAGTAATCCAAAGGGTTATGGATTGTGAAAATGAATTAATCCTAAACACGTAAAACAAATATGTAATAAATGTAGATATAAGTAAATCAAAATATAAACAAATCGATCTGTATTTTCACCCGCCCATCAACTGAGTAACTTATCCTCAGTTGATGATGGGTGATGGGGTGCTGAAGCCTTGTCCAGCTGTCATTTGGATGGTACACATGGGGCACATACAGTACAGTACAGTATACACAGATAATCATTCCCCCCTAAACCTAACTAAACTGTTTAATAGATATATAGAAATAGAAATAAATATATCTTTTATTTATTGAATCATTACCCTGTTTATTTTATGTACACTATTTCTGTGGCATTATGGTTGTTACAGGAGCCCGCTTTATGCAGATATGGTGGTGGGCATGTAGGAAAGTCTTTTGCCTTATGTTTTTAGAGCAATATATACATCATATTTTATGCCCTATTCCTCTCAATCTGAAAATTTATGAATGTTCACTGTTTGACTAAAAGTATATAAATGACCTTTTGTTCAGGCTAGTTACAGTAACTTCATACAGTCAATATATTCAGAAATTAATCATAAGCGCATTTTATAGATGCACTAGAAGGAATTATGTTAGGTTCTTGCATCTTAATTGTATGATCACTAAACATAGCATTTGAACTTAGATACTCCTCCTAAATAAAAAAAAAAAAATTCAAATACATATGATCAGGCGCACACCTTCTTTTGTGGCTTTCTCCACTACAAGGTTCATGCCCCTAGTTCTGAACAACTGTTATTGTATTATAATGGACACAAGAATTAAGACACACATGTATGTACAATGCAAAAACATATGCAATGGTGACAGTCACAGTCGTGCAACATTACAGTGCAATATGATCGCCAAATTTTGGACCAGAGTCTGGTATTTTCAATTTGTTTTTTTCCAGGAGTAACTTCAGATTTGAAATTGGCAAGACTAATGGCCCTGGTGTTTTTCAAAATGAGTTCAATAGAATACAAATATAAATTGAAACAAGTTATAAATTTTTTTTAGGAATAGTTTAGTATTGCACCCTGCCTGAAATGACTCAGTTCTAAGCTTTTTAGTGCTTTTTAAGACGCAGCTGGCTGTGTCTGAACCAAAGTTGCCACTCACATGAAGCAAGGACTCAGTGAAATATGTGTGCTGCAATTTTTATTTTATTATTTTATTTTTGTGCAAATAATTTATGTAAAAATTGTAATTGGTATGTAAATAATTAATGTTCCTTCCCATCAGAGATTACAAAATGTTACACGCGAGGGTCAAACTAGACTCTGAACAGTATACTACTGTTACAACCAAGGGTCAAACAGGACTGAACGGTATTTTAAAACACACTCACTATGAGTGGGGAACAGGCTACAAAGGCCTTCAAACCATACTGGGAGGGAAGACCCAAATGCAACGACCCACAGACAGGACTGACAATAAATGGTTTAATAATTAAAACATACAGAAAGGACAATCCAAACTAAGGTCACTGCGTATGCAGGCTAGGGCAGAAATATAAATGCAAACTAACATACAACTCACTGAGTAACAAAAGATTACTACTGAACAGGAAACTAAATGACCCTACTGAGAACATGGAACATGCTAGCAACAAAACCTAACATACCCCGAACTAACACACAAAACTGGACAGAGAGCACGATGACACAACGACATGTAACATGCAATGCATCAAACACAAAGACAACACAAAGACTAGACAAACCTTGATCAGGGACAGGACTGGACCACAAGACAGAAACGATATCTAACAACAACCTCCATGTAACACCTAAAGACAAAGGATAGGAATAACAAACCAACAAAGACTGTACCCAAACCAGAAACTTAAATACTTACTAAAACAGGTGACTCTAATTTGGTGCAAACTTGGTGAATAAAAACTGATTCTTATTCTGAATCTAATTCTAATGAGAAAGCTAACAAACATTCGTCATCTCGGGGGAACCTTACAAACCATCTATACATCTTTGACAAACAACACTTTGCTCTGTTATGCTCATCCACCATAGTTTTACATGTACAGTATGTAAGCATAATACATGTACAATGAATATGATGTGCAACTACAATCCATATATACCCTCCATTTAAATCCTCCATAGAGTACATTATAGATTAGATATAACAGGTGTGTGCATTTATTTCTATACTGTGAACGTTTCAGCCAGCAGTCACTGCTGTTGGATGTGGCTCACTTTGGTCCAGAACACAGTATAGGTCCGCCTCTATTTTTAGGTTTGCAGTAGTATGCATGTAGTTTCAGCCACTGCTCATCGCTGCTCTCCAAACCCTCCCCTAACCCTCAGCCTGCCCTCATGCAACGTTCAGTCACATTAGGCTCACACATGTGAATGAATGCGCGCGCACACACACACACACACGCGCGCACACACACACACACACACACACACACACACACACACACACACACACACACACACACACACACACACACACACACCTTTCTGACTGCCCAGTACAACCCAAGTGGAATGAAAGGAAAGGGAAAAAGAAGGACAGAATGAAAGGAAGAGGAAAGAAGGGGTTCACAGATCCTTCAGCACTGGTGAACTGTTCTCACCTCTTATTAGCATAAAGCTACATTGTTGCTGTACACTTCACATATCTATATCTTTTTGCCCCAGTCTATCAGACTGGGGCAAAAATAAAATTGAATATTATTTCACAAACTGCAGGTGTTCTTCCCAGACATGGAAAAAGTTAAAGAGTGAACACATCAATGGTAAAACCAGCAATTCAAACATTATGCATGAACTTCTTTAGTATTCAGCATGTATTCACTCACTCTTTTTCCTCACTCTGATCTTAGAATATGAATATGTCTGACTGCTATTTAATGGTAAACTCTCTCTCTTTGTCCCTCATCCTGCCTCCATATGTTTCTTGTATCCTTTTACTCATTGCCATAATCATCTGGAAAACCATAACACATTACCCTTTTCCTCTGTTACATTGACCTTACACACACACATGAACATCCCTTTCGCATACACTTCCCAGAGTCCTGGTCTAGATGTCGATGAGAATGGTACGTTGGACCTGAGTATGAGCAAGCGTATGTGCGGCAATGGCGGGGATTCTGTGCTCACGCCTCTAGAGCCCATGTCTCCCCAGAGGCAAGCCGCCCTGCTAGGCTCCCGCTGCTACAGCATGGGGGACACTGCAGACAGCTGGGATCTGCCAGTAGACTACACCAAGATTAAGCACATAGATGAGGACGAGAAAGAGGTAATGGGAAAACTAACAATGGAAAATATCAAAAATTCAGATGTAGAATTGCATGAAACTGTTCATGATTTTGCTGGTAATTATAAAGCAGAAATACAAAATAGATTTTGAAGCTGACCAAACAGCATGTGGCAATTACGCTGTCTGTTGTGTGGCAGCTCAAATGAACTCTCTCAAAGCCATTGATTCCACAGTGTCTCAAAGCCAAACATTTCCATTGCTGCCTGATCGTTTTCTAGGTTTCCTACATTCTGGTTGGACTCACTGTTATATTTAGAATCATTAGAAAGTCATATTGGGGATTTCTGAGGGAAACTTTATGAATCTGCATGTTAATTGATGTCAGTATTCCATTCACAGAGGTGTCTGCTCTGTTTGTATCATGCTCCCCGCATGCTGGCTTTCTGTTTTTACATTTCTCTCTTCTCCAAGATGAATTATGCAAAGTAGCACCTTGGGAGGGAATCGGAATGGCTCATCTCATCAAAGAACTGCTGGAAATCAATGCAGGACTGCTGGGTGTGCCTGTTGGTGTGCAAAGGCGCAGGCATGTACATGTGCCTCTGTTGGTGTGTGGGAGATGTGAATATTCATATGTGTGTGTGTGTGTACACATATCTCTTTGGGAGTTTGTCTGTGTGTATATGCAAGGTTTATCTGTAGCCTACTTTCTGCTCTGCATCTGTATAGATGCATGTGTCATTCTCCTTCCTGTCTGCCTCGCAGCATGTGCGCTCTCTAATTGGAAGAGCTAGCTGGCTGACCCAGCATCATACACTCTGAGGCAGCTTGAGCACTGGATAATTTGGGCTGTATGTGGACCTGTCTCTTTATAAGCATTACTGTACATACACAACAAGCACGCAGGAAATAGAAGAGGATTTGCATCAATGGCTGCTGTGCCCTGGCTGCACATGCGACAGACAAAGCACAGCCCACATGTCAGCATCGGTGTAATGCTGCACCACAGTGTCATCTGGTGTCTGATTGGTGAATTACAAGGATGCACGCTTTTGTGAAACACACACACACACACACACACATGCGCGCACACACGCACACACAGGATGCTTTATGTACATGACCATAGCTTTAAATACAAACCTCCACAGACTGAAGAACAGTATAAACGAATTCACATAATACATAATGATGAACAAAATCATCTCTCTCTCATCTTTTCCTTCCCTGTTTTTCTTCTCCTTCCTGTGTTCCCACCAAGTCGGAAGACCTGGATCCTTTCCACGACTTGCTAGAGGATCGCTCCTACACCACAGATGTTAATAACATGTCCAGCCCCAAGCCCAAGTTTGTCCAGTACAAGGAGAGTAAGAAGGACCTGATAACGTAAGGGTCCCCTACTGCTTGGGTGTCCCAGTGTTCCTCCTGCCCACCTGACCCCTCTTGCTTCTTTTTGTTGTCCCCTCATCCCATCATTTGTTTTTTTTGTTTTCATCCTCCCCTTTGTTCCAGTTAACCTCAAAGGACTGCCTCTTCTATTCCCCCCCCCCCCCCCCATGCTGTGCTGCTGGAATTGGCTTGCCGTATGACTTTTATTTAATCGCTTTTTCCATTTGTCCACGCTGATCCTTCCAGGTGGTAACCTGTGCTGATGGCTTCATTCGTGTAATGCCTTTACTTTATAAGGCACACCACTAGCTGTTAGTACTCTGCCATAGAAAGTGTAGTAGATCTCAGGAACAACAGTAAAATTCACAGACAGTGAAGCTAAACTGGAAACAATGAAACCAACAATAGAACAAAAAAATCTGAAACAACCCATTTGTCCTGTAATTTTTACATTTTCTTTTCCTTCGTCTTGGGCTTATAAATCTGTCTATTTTTCCGGTGGCAGATGTCCCACACCGGGGTGTGATGGAAGTGGTCACTTGACGAGCAATTTCGCCTCACATCGAAGGTGTGACTTCCTTTTCTCCTGGTGGATTCTAAGTCTATTTCTCTTTATTGTTTTCAGCTTACCTCGACTATGCTGTCAAACACCTGTGTCTTGTACTTATTTGACAACTTTGGTATCAAAAAATTAAATATGTGCTAATTTTCTGGCCAAACACTTCATATCTCAGTGGGCTCTGTATGAAGCCTACTAAGCCTTTCAGAATTTGTTGTTCAGTCCTCCAGGCCCTCGCCCTTCACTGCAATGCAGACTAAGCATTAACCATTCATCAAAAACACTTTAGCAGAATTGTTGATTGTTGTGGTGTGAGATGACTCTTCAAGGACTGAATGATATAATCATGCAGGCTGACATTCATCCTCTAGATACATGACATGTCCCTAGAGAAGTTTACGTTGTTGTTTCAAATATAACTATATTGTATCGTATTTTTCACCAGTCCTGAACTGTTCTACAGTGCAGAGGAAAATGTGCATGCGATCAAGTCTTCCTTCTTGTTACATACAAATACAAATACTCTCTTTATGTCTAAAAGCCTATGAAGCCTTTTTATTGTCTTTCTACCTGTTTTTTTTTCTTTATGTCAACTCCCTGCATTTCCTGTATTGTACATCATTGCTTTTCTTTTCATTTTCTGGTCAATGTTTTACATATATTTGTATGTGTAGATTGCCAGCTCTGAGATGATGGGTAATCTAATGGTCCACCAATGTATTTTCAGTCTCTCAGGTTGCCCTCTAGCTGATAAAAGCATTCGAAGCATGCTGGCCAACAACGCACAAGAGCTCAAGTAAGACGGGAAAGGACCCGCTGCTACACACATACGCCTGATCCTGCGCTTGAACCAACACCTTTGTGAAACAACTAACTTGAACTAGTGAAATTAGAACAGAACAATATGATCTACTGTACCGTGTGGATAGTTTATTACTGTCACGGATCGGCAGATAAAGGACCCACATGCACAGCACCGAGGCAGGATAATGATCAAACACAGGTTTATTGCTATAAGCGGAGTCAGACGGTACAGGTCATACACAAAAGGCTCAGCAAAAGTTACAAAGGGGAGCAGGCGATCTCGAGTCCAGTACGTAGGCGAGGTTCGATACACGGAAGGTCACGGCAAAAGTACAGGCAGGGATAAAGCAAAACTCACGGTCAGATAGTAGTCCAGGGTCAGGCAGGAAACGACGGTGAAAGCAAACGGGAACAAAACACGAGGAACACGGAACACGAAACACGGGAAACTTCAAGAAGACTCAAGGAACTCGGGAAACTAAAGACACTCAGGAAACTCACGAAACTCAACAATCTGGCAGGGAACTAAGGACACAGGTGGTGGTTAAATACACAGTGACTTGATGACTAACAGAGTGCAGGTGTGGGTAATGACCAGGTGAAGCAGGGACAGCTGTGACAGGACATGAACCGGAAGTGAAGCTTGAGCAGACACAGAAACCAGGAGACTACCAAAATAAAACAGGAAACAACTAGAAACACAAAGCCAGATCATGACAGTACCCCCCCCCCCATGGCGCCTTCCACGGCGCCCACGGAAGCCCCCCCCCCAAACCAGGGCGGGCGGAGGGTGGTCCCAGGAGGAGGGACCGAATCCCAACCCCTCAAGGCAAACGAGCAGGGTGGGTGGAGGGAGGACCGGAGGAGGGCCAAAACAAGAGTCCACACGACAAAACAAAAGTCCACGAACAGGAAAAACACAAAGTCCAGGGATTCCCTCACGGAGGGTGACGGCGTGGCGAGATCCTGCTCAGCAGCCGCTGAGCCAGGGTGGCCCTCTTAGTGCCCTTGAGCTGGGCCGACGTCCCCGGGGACCACCCCGAATGGCGACGTCCTCCAGGCGGACGCTGATCCGAGGGGCTGAGGAGTCGAGGCGGACGTCGCCGCAGGAGGCAGCGCCATCCACACCGCCGGATGCGCCGCGGGCGAGGCCACCAGTCCACGAGATAACTATGCATCCGGACCTCCGCCAGAGTGCAGGGAAACCAGCGGCGTCCTCCTTGGACCACCGCGACGAGAAACCGGAACCAACAGCGTCCTCCTTGGACCACCGCGACGGGAAACAAGAACCAGCGGCGTCCTCCTTGGACCACCGCGACGAGAAACAGGAACCAGCGGCGAAGACAGACGTGGGGACGAGGCAGGAACCAGAGGCGAAGACAGACGTGGAGACGAGGCAGGAACCAGAGGCAAAGACAGACGTGGAGACGAGGCAGGAACCAGAGGCGAAGACAGACGTGGAGACGAGGCAGGAACCAGAGGCGAAGACAGACGTGGAGACGAGGCAGGAACCAGAGGCGGGCCGCCAGGAACCGATGCAGGTGCGGCCGGAGCCGGGCCGCCCGGAACCGATGCAGGTGCGGCCGGAGCCGGGCCGCCAGGAACCGATGCAGGTGCGGCCGGAGCCGGGCCGCCAGGAACCGATGCTGGAGCGACCTCCTCCTGGAGGTCGGCTGGAGCTAGGACGGGTGCGACCTCCTCCTGGAGGTCGGCTGGAGCTAGGACGGGTGCGACCTCCTCCTGGAGGTCGGCTGGAGCTAGGACGGGGGCGACCTCCTCCTGGAGGTCGGCTGGAACTAGGACGGGGGCGACCTCCTCCTGGAGGTCGGCTGGAACCGCGACAGCAACTCCAGCTGGCGCCGCCTCCTCCTGGATGTCGGCGGGAACCGCGACAGCAGCTCCAGCTGGCACCGCCTCCTCCTGGATGTCGGCGGGAACCGCGGCAGCAGCTCCCGCTGGCGCCGCCTCCTCCTGGAGGTCGGCAGGGACTGCAGCTGGCGCGACCTCCTCCTGGAGGTGCGCAGGGACTGCAGCTGGCGCAACCTCCTCCTGGAGGTGCGCAGGGACTGCAGCTGGCGCAACCTCCTCCTGGAGGTGCGCAGGGACTGCAGCTGGCGCAACCTCCTCCTGGAGGTGCGCAGGGACTGCAGCTGGCGCGACCTCCTCCTGGGGGTGCGCAGGGACTGCAGCTGGCGCGACCTCCTCCTGGAGGTGCGCAGGAGCTGCAGCTGGCGCGACCTCCTCCTGGAGGTGCGCAGGGACCGCAGCTGGCGCGACCTCCTCCTGGAGGTGCGCAGGGACCGCAGCTGGCGCGACCTCCTCCTGGAGGTGCGCAGGGACCGCAGCTGGCGCGACCTCCTCCTGGAGGTGCGCAGGGACCGCAGCTGGCGCGACCTCCTCCTGGAGGTGCGCAGGGACCGCAGCTGGCGCGACCTCCTCCTGGAGGTGCGCAGGGACCGCAGCTGGCGCGACCTCCTCCTGGAGGTGCGCAGGGACCGCAGCTGGCGCGACCTCCTCCTGGAGGTGCGCAGGGACTGCAGCTGGCGCGACCTCCTCCTGGAGGCGCGCAGGGACCGCAGCTGGCGCGACCTCCTCCTGGAGGCGCGCAGGGACCGCAGCTGGCGCCGCCTCCTCCTGGAGGCGCGCAGGGACCGCAGCTGGCGCCGCCTCCTCCTGGAGGCCCGCAGGAGCTGCGGCAGGCGTCGCCTCCTCCTGGAGGCCGGCGGGCGCTGCGGCTCCGAGGGTGACAGGGACTGGAACGACCTCTCTCGGGCCGACAGGAACGGGGACTGGAACGACCTCTCGGGCCGACAGGAACGGGGACTGGAACGACCTCTCTCGGGCCGACAGGAACGGGGACTGGAACGACCTCTCTCGGGCCGACAGGAACGGGGACTGGAACGACCGCTACAGGGCCGACGGGAACGGGGACTGGAACGACCACTACAGGGCCGACGGGAACGGGAACTGGAGCAGCCTCTACTTGGCCGACGGGAACGGGAACTGGAGCAGCCTCTACTTGGCCGACGGGAACGGGAACTGGAGCAGCCTCTACTTGGCCGACGGAACCGGGAACTGGGGCAGCCTCTACTTGGCCGACGGGAACGGGAACTGGGGCAGCCTCTACTTGGCCGACGGGAACGGGAACTGGGGCAGCCTCTACTTGGCCGACGGGAACGGGAACTGGGGCAGCCTGTACTTGGCCGACGGGAACGGGAACTGGGGCAGCCTGTACTTGGCCGACGGGAACAGGACCAGAGACAGGAACGACCTCAACATGGCCGACAGGAACGACCTCAACTTGGCCGACAGGAACGACCGCAACTTGGCCGACAGGGACAGGAACGACCGCAACTTGGCCGACAGGGACAGGAACGACCGCAACTTGGCCGACAGGGACAGGAACGACCGCAACTTGGCCGACAGGGACTGGAACGGCCGCAACATGGCCGACAGGGACTGGAACGGCCGCAACATGGCCGACAGGGACTGGAACGGCCGCAACATGGCCGACAGGGACTGGAACGGCCGCAACATGGCCGACAGGGACTGGAACGGCCGCAACATGGCCGACAGGGACTGGAACGGCCGCAACATGGCCGACAGGGACTGGAACGGCCGCAACATGGCCGACAGGGACTGGAACAGGAACAGGAACGGCGTCCTTACTAGAGCCGGCGGCGCTGCTCTCAGGCTCCTCACAGGAGCCGGCGGCGCTGCTCTCAGGCTCCTCACAGGAGCCGGCAGGGACTGAAACGGCGTCCTTACTGGAGCCGACGGGGACAGGAACGACCCCTAACGGGTCGACAGGAACTGGGACGGCGTCCCCTCCGGAGCCGGCATGACTGCTTACAGCTGCCGAGCTCGACGGAGGAGACGTCGGGCCTGATTGGGTGGAACCAACACTCGTCAGACGGACGGTGCCCTCTGACTGGGACAAGGACTGAGCGTGACTGGACTGGACTGGGACGTGACTCGACTGGACTGGAACATGGGCTAGACTCGACTGGACCTGAACGTGACCGGACTGAACGGGGGCCTGGACGTGACTCGACTGGGCTGGAACCTGGACTGGGCTCGACTGGGCTGGGCTCGACTGGACTGGGACCTGGACTGGGATCTGGAGTGGGCTCGACTGGACTAGGCTCGACTGGACTGGGACCTAGACTGGGATCTGGACTGGGCTCGACTGGACTGGGCTCGACTGGACTGGGATCTGGACTGGGCTCGACTGGACTGGGCTCGACTGGACTGGGCTCGACTGGACTGGGCTCGACTGGACTGGGACCTGGACTGGGATCTGGACTGGGCTCGGCTGGACTGGGCTCGACTGGGCTGGAGCTGGAACCTGAGCGTGGCGAGGCTGAACTGCGACTGGAGCCTGAGCGAAGCATGGCTGAGCTGGAGACTGGGCAAAACACGGCTGAGCTGGAGACTGGGCAAAACACGGCTGAGCTGGAGACTGGGCAAAACACGGCTGAGCTGGAGACTGGGCAAAACACGGCTGAGCTGGAGACTGGGCAAAACACGGCTGAGCTGGAGACTGGGCAAAACACGGCTGAGCTGGAGACTGGGCAAAACACGGCTGAGCTGGAGACTGGGCAAAACACGGCTGAGCTGGAGACTGGGCAAAACACGGCTGAGCTGGAGACTGGGCAAAACGCGGCTGAGCTGGAGACTGGGCAAAACGCGGCTGAGCTGGAGACTGGGCAAAACGCGGCTGAGCTGGAGACTGGGCAAAACGCGGCTGAGCTGGAGACTGGGCAAAACGCGGCTGAGCTGGAGACTGGGCAAAACGCGGCTGAGCTGGAGACTGAACAGCTCGCGGCTGAGCTGGAGACTGAACAGCTCGCGGCTGAGCTGGAGACTGAACAGCTCGCGGCTGGACTGGAGACTGAACAGCGCGCGGCTGGACTGGAGACTGAACAGCGCGCGGCTGGACTGGAGACTGAACAGCGCGCGGCTGGACTGGAGACTGAACAGCGCGCGGCTGGACTGGAGACTGAACAGCGCGCGGCTGGACTGGAGACTGAACAGCGCGCGGCTGGACTGGAGACTGAACAGCGCGCGGCTGGACTGGAGACTGAACAGCGCGCGGCTGGACTGGAGACTGAACAGCGCGCGGCTGGACTGGAGACTGAACAGCGCGCGGCTGGACTGGAGACTGAACAGCGCGCGGCTGGACTGGAGACTGAACAGCGCGCGGCTGGACTGGAGACGGAACAGCGCGCGGCTGGACTGGAGACGGAACAGCGCGCGGCTGGACTGGAGACGGGGGACCGCATGAGTGCAGGAAATCCTCTCAGCGGGGCAAACATGGAGCTGGGCAGGTTGAAGCAGACACGACGGTCCGGCGGGGCTGGGAGGAGGAAACCGAAACCATCGGCGGTGCGCCCGGGGCTGGCGTGGTGCGGAGCACGTCGCTTAACTCTTCGAACCTTGCGCACAACCGCTCATAGAGGCGATGAACACTGGGGCGCTCTAACAAGCTGTCCTCGTCCTCCAGAGTCAATATAGCCACCTCCACGGCGCTCGGTAATCCTCCGCGAGGATTTTAAAATAAACTTGGAGGTCGCTAGGTAACTCGGCGCAGGTAAACTCCATGCTCCCTCGGGTGAATAATACTCGCCGTTTAAAAAAAAAGGAACGAGAAAAAACAGTCACTGACCTGACCGGAGGCTGAGTGCTGGCTGGGTCCAAGTCTGGCCAGATTGTTCTGTCACGGATCGGCAGATAAAGGACCCACATGCACAGCACCGAGGCAGGATAATGATCAAACACAGGTTTATTGCTATAAGCGGAGTCAGACGGTCCAGGTCATACACAAAAGGCTCAGCAAAAGTTACAAAGGGGAGCAGGCGATCTCGAGTTCAGTACGTAGGCGAGGTTCGATACACGGAAGGTCACGGCAAAAGTACAGGCAGGGATAAAGCAAAACTCACGGTCAGATAGTAGTCCAGGGTCAGGCAGGAAACGACGGTGAAAGCAAACGGGAACAAAACACGAGGAACACGGAACACGAAACACGGGAAACTTCAAGAAGACTCAAGGAACTCGGGAAACTAAAGACACTCAGGAAACTCACGAAACTCAACAATCTGGCAGGGAACTAAGGACACAGGTGGTGGTTAAATACACAGTGACTTGATGACTAACAGAGTGCAGGTGTGGGTAATGACCAGGTGAAGCAGGGACAGCTGTGACAGGACATGAACCGGAAGTGAAGCTTGAGCAGACACAGAAACCAGGAGACTACCAAAATAAAACAGGAAACAACTAGAAACACAAAGCCAGATCATGACAATTACAGGTCAAACGTATTAGAGATAAACAGTTCAATATATAAAGAAGTAAATATTCCATACAGTATTTAAGCATTTTCCATTATAAATACATTTCACTATTTTTCCTGCTTTTTAAGGATCTATAAAAAGCATGAAACCAGCTTATGGATGCTTTTCAATTATCAAGTATTGTGTATGAAAATCCATTGTTGTTCAGAGACCAATGAGTCTCAAAGTGCATGGGTTGACCTCCTCCTGCATTAGGACACACACAGGTCATAGTGTACTTTGTCTAAGTTCATATAACCTGCTGCCATAAATACTTTAAAGATTGTGTTGAAATATTAGCTTTATAGTCCTATATCCTCATGTTTGAGTAAGTGAACTACAGTATCTAGCTCTTTTAGAAGACAGATTTTAAATACAGTATTTCTAATAATTTACAATAGTACATTGGTCATAAGATCAGTACTTTTGCTGTAGGCCCTGAGTCCTTTGTGTGTTTTGTGCCCCAGGTGCCCGACACCAGGGTGCGATGGTTCGGGACATATCACTGGCAACTACGCTTCACACAGAAGGTACACACACATGCACTCACATACACATCTCTACGTTCTGCAGCAGTACATGCATTAATGTGTCTCATTCCTGCCTCATACTGTATTGTTACACTCACTTGCTTTGACTCTAATCTCTCTTTCACATAACACGCACTAATGTGTGTTTCAGCTTTGTAACACTGCCATTTATCTGCAGTCTCTCAGGGTGTCCGCGGGCCAGAAAAAGTGGGATAAAGATCATCCACAGTAAAGAGAACAAGGAAGACCAGGAGCCTATCAGGTACAGTAGACACTGATCATCAGTCTCTCATTCTAAAGCCCTGATACCGAAGTCTTTTCTTCCTCACTGGTTCCTGATTACTTTACATAATTACCATGTAAAACACAAAAGAAATTTAAAATATAAATAAAATTCATTTTAAAATTATGTTTGCAAGTTTAAAATTCAATTGGCTATATTGGAAATCAGTATCTCTGGTACTGTACAGTATGTAATGACGCAGGAAGTCATACATTTGTAATAGCTCTGATAAGACAGATTTGGTGTGAGGTTTAAAAGACATCAGGGGGTGGTGCAGGAGAAGCTTCAGAATTGCAAGCTTGTAGCAGTTTTCGAGTGGGGGAATCTGCAGTCTCTGGTGAACTCCTGCAGACACACCCTTAAGAAAAGACACAGACGGATGGGGAGAGATAGAGGCAGGCTGAGAGGAATTGATTGGACTGAACCTAAATTCCACAATGGGCCTGCAGCTGCATTGATTTCTCTAGTGATGCAGAGCACAAGCAGCACACTTTGTCCATCCTCAATTCTGTCATTGTGTTGGATTCCTTGGACAGTTACCTACAGGTATCCCTGGCAGTGCATATGCTTGTCTGACACTATGGTGTCTCAGTGAAATATTTAAATTCACTCTTTAAACATAAAGGAAAAGAAGTAAATGTCTTATCACTGCAGCTTAGTGTGCAGCACAGTGTACCATGTGTTACCGTCCGAATTTTTTCATATATAATTTTAGGAAGGCTTTATACGTTTTCCTATTGAATACTGTGGCACTATCACTTCTACATGCACTTAACCACACTGTCCCTTCTAGGAGGCACTTACCTGGTTCCTCTGAACTGATGCAGTACCACACATAGTTCTTATCACACAGGGGAATTTGTTTGCTAGCAGGTCCTCTCAGTTTGGCTCCAAGGTCACTGATGCAGTATTTAGAGGATACAGTATTCAGTATCTGATTCAGGCAGCTGAAACCTTTATGGCTTAAGCCAATAAGCCCTGACAGAAGATAAGAAAAAGTGCATAGCAAACAAGTTTTTTAGTAAAGTTGAAGCCTTTGTGATATGCTCAGTGATTAGCAAACAATGTAATCATTCATCAGATTTAACCATGTTAATCAGATTTTCTTTTAATGAAGCTGTTAATTTGCAGTTAGTATAGAAAAAATCACACACACTAAAGTGATCAAGTGAAAATGTCACTCATGTTGAAAAGGGAATCATATCTTCAGTATGATGGATGAATCATCTTTAATCTATGCTAATTCATTGCTTGGACTAACCATTACACTCTTCAACCCCCAGGTGTCCAGTCCCAGGCTGTGATGGTCAGGGACATGTGACAGGAAAGTATGCTTCTCACAGAAGTGCATCCGGATGCCCCATTGCAGCTAAGAGACAAAAGGATGGCTACCTAAATGGAATTCAGTTCACATGGAAGTCTGGCAAGACGGAGGGCATGTCCTGCCCGACACCAGGCTGTGACGGTTCGGGTCATGTCAGCGGGAGCTTTCTGACACATCGAAGGTGGGTACAGCGATAGTGGCTACTTGACTAAATAAATATAACTGGACTGTGATTGGTTTCTTCTCAGCATGTGTTTTACTTATTGTTTAAGCTATGAATGTCGATGATGATGTCCAGGTGTCGGTGATGATGATTATCATTGTTGTTATTGGGCAGTAATATTTGGCTTAGTACAGTAAGTAGCAGTCTGTAGCAGTATTGGGTTTTAAGTTTTAACCTATAAATAACCCCTGATGCTGTCACAGTTTCTCAACTAATTCAATAGAAGGCAAGAATTGACCTTTAGTTGCATTATCACAAATGTAGGACCCAATGTGTTTGGACCCATAATAGCAGGGTAATGTCAGGGTATGTTTGGCTTTAAATTTGATGCTAAACCATAAAGGTCTATAAATATTGAATCACATTGGCAAAAAGTATGTGTTGAACAATGAAGCATTAACTCTGTCTTGTCGCTGCCTCCAGTCTGTCAGGTTGTCCACGGGCCACCTCTGCCATGAGGAAAGCCAGGCTCTCTGGAGTTGAAATGCTAACAATAAAACAGCAGCGTACCAGCAATGGTAACTATTTTTCACCAACACAATACAGCCAATCAGCAAAATAGGTATAAAGAGATTTTCTTGAATAGGTTTCAAAATAATTTCACATAATAAACCAGTCAGAAAAGTTTGTGTGAGTGGGTGTGTTGCTCCAGTACACACACACACACACACACACACACACACACACACACACACAGGAAATGAATCACTGTACCATTCAAGAGCTGAACATACAGTAATGAGAAGAGACTTCAGCCTAGAAAAACTGAGCTACCATAATATGGCTAATTTACGACTGAGGATTGATGTTAAAACATCAGTTCTAATGCTTCTCCTCATCTGCAGGGCTAGAGCAAGAGGAGGATATCAAACAGCTGGATGAGGAAATCAAAGATTTAAGTGAATCTAATTCACAAGTGGAAGCAGACATGATCAAACTTAGAACACAGGTAAGTCACTTCCTGTCTGCCACATGTACATCATCTGCATTTATTGATGTCTACTGTAAGTAAGCAGTGGAAATGGTGGAGCCAGTCTCTAATATCCTGTCACCGCTTTTCCACCACCCAGATTACAACAATGGAGTCCAACCTGAAGTCCATAGAGGAGGAAAACAAGGTGATTGAACAGCAAAATGAATCTCTCCTGCATGAGCTGGCCAACCTCAGCCAGTCACTGATTAACAGTTTAGCTAATGTCCAGCTCCCTCATATGGTAAGGGCCACCAGGAATGGCAAGCCGGCAAGTTGCAGAATGCAAATCATAGCATTATAGCAGCTTATTCGTTTATCTATGTTTTTAACATTAACCTAGTGTAATGTGCATGCTTAGTTTTAAAATGTGGAGCATTTCTTTCAAACAGCAAGGGGGAGTTGAAATTAGGTTTGATTGGACATATAATTTTTAGTAATTAAGTAGTAGCAACACAAGTTTTCCGTCTATATTTGGGTTTTGTATGTGCTTTACTGAGTGTGGTGATAGCATTTATTGTAGACTTATGTGTGTTACAGCATGGTTTTGTATTTTCAGAAAATTGTACTTTTCATCCTTCACAATAAAATATATTTTATATTTTTTAACAAAGGATTAGTTACCATTAACTGAATAAGCTAAACATCAGAATACAAAAATAAAATGACTTAGACAAATTTTGTCTGATTCATTGTATTCTCATATCCTCTAGTATTTTTTGATGAAAGTGTTCAGATAGGAAATAGTGGCACAAAATTAATTTAAACACTTTAAAGCAATTCCACTGACTGATCTGGCTCTGTGCTAGTGTCTTTTATGTCATAATTTACCCTCACCACCTTGGTGATTCTACTCTGGTGGTGGACAGAGGTCAACTGGGGATTTCTGAGCAGCTCCTACGCTGTGTGCGCTGACACCTAGCATTAGTAGCAAATCATAGTAGGTTATCCACCACCACAACATTATAGCCACCAGGTTCTATTCATCCAGTATGTTTGTTTTCTTAAGTTTCCAGTATGTGACTAAGCGCGAAATACTGCCACTTTGTGGTAAATGTGAAAATAGCAACTGGGTTTCTCAGGCTAAAAGAAGTGTCTCCCTTATTTCCCTCCATAGAAACCATTGACACACAAAGAACAGCCATTACGGAATAACAGCTGCTTACAGTTGCACCAGCAAGTAAGTTACTTCACCTCATTTAACCTGTTATTCCATGTACTGTATTTTAATACTGAATGGAAGAATTAAAGCAGATTTCCACTGTTCATAGCTGAAACCACGATAATCCTATATAATTATATTATTTAATTAGAATCATGCTTGATGGGATAAATCACATACAGTATCTCTTAGCCTTGTAATCCAGGAAGAAACATATCAGAGGATGTACAAAAGCACATAGATTGGTGGCCCTTAGCTTTGCTGCCAAGTTGTCTACCCGATCATTCACAACACTGCAAAACAATAATGTGAATCTAAAATTACATGTTAGGAATGTGTGATGAAGTGTAATACATTGTAAAGCTTGTTTTCCTCTAATTATCTTCATGTTATGTCTTTGGTCATACAGGAGCCAATAAGCGAGCAGAACTTTGATGCCTATGTGACCACGCTAACGGATATGTACGCAAACCAAGACCAGTACCAGAGTCCAGAAAACAAAGCTCTATTGGAAAATATCAAGCAAGCTGTTCAAGGAATCCAAGTGTAACTATCCAGCTGAGGGAAGTTTTGGTTCCCTTAGTTGGTGTGATGGTGTATCCACATACCAATGATGATTTAATCTCTTCAGTTCAGTGAAGTAACTGTTTTAGTTATACAGTCGAGAAAAGGTTATGGTAACGTTGGTCTAATCATCACCAAAGAAACAAATGTCAACAAACACATTATTTTTATGCTGATAAAATACAAACAGTCATGATCTGTCTTTTTTGAATACACCTAATAGAAATAAAGAGTAATGCTGGAAAAAGAAACATGGTTCATCTTAGATTAGGTGTTAGCAAATCTTGGGTTTAATAAATGAAATGAGAATCGAGGTGTGGTTTAGAAATATCCAGACTTATAAAGCCACTCAAATTGGGTTGCTATTCAAAAACAGTCAATTTATTTACAGATAGTAAACAACAATGCACCCAGCCAAGACCACTTGAATGGCACAATTCAGAATATTTAATGAGGTAACAAAGATCCTTAGAGTAACACGAAAGACTTGAAGAATTCACTGCAGCTGGTTAACGTCTTTGTTCATGAATCAGTCTTAGATGGCAAAGTATTCACATCAGGACTTATGAAGGAATTCTTTCTTTCTAGTAGATCAAAAATGTGTTCTAAAAAGCTGGTGGGATAATTCCAGGTATCCTATCAAAGTGATTAATGGAGCTAAGAGGAAGCCGTGACACATGCGTAGCAGAATGATCTGAGCAGATCCTGATCTGATACTAAAAATCAAAGTAAACCTACAAGAGAATCAATCGACTCATGTTTTCTGCCACTTTGACCTTGTAAGGGTCATGAGCATGCTGGAGTCTATCACAGCTGTCAACTGGCTGCAATGCAGGATATAGGTCATCCTTCAGAAGCTGGCCAGACCTCAAAACAATATGGGCTGAAGCATAATCTTTCACTATCACTTGTTTATTTATGGGTGGGAAAAATAAAGATGTTGGAGCTAATAACAAGATAAAAAATGTCATTTGTTGACATTTGTGACATGGTGAAGATTGTATCACATTTTGTAACCACATGCAGAGACCAGGAAGCTGCAGTACTTTAGTTTACCTGCTCTTTCTTAGAACTGTATATTATAAATTTAGTTATATTAAAAAGAGGTATTATGCTTAGAAAAACCTCAAGATAATTACTTTATTTTTTCCTTTTCTGCTTTTTGGGGTTTGCTTTGAGGATGAACTTAAAAAAAACTCAAAATAATTTTGAGGACATTCACATTTTATACGTTTTCATATGAGTTGACATAGTGTCATGTAATTTTACTAGCTGCTCATTTATGCACATTTTTAGTGTATATTTCTGAAAATTAAGTAAATGATAATGGAAGTACATTTTATTGCTTGACTACAAAGCATTTTAGATGAAAAACCTGGACACTGACATTATGAAAAAACTGCAAGCAAGAAGGAAGCTACTCATTTTTCCTCATCACGGGGTTATTTTGGACTTAAGGATTTTAGGTAGTTTCCTTTTTACTTTGTTTTCTTGCGTGCAGATTGATCAAAAGCAAGAACTGGTGCATTCTGACAATGCTTGAGGAACATTTGCATTTTGTTTGGTAAAAAAACAAAATATGTGTAGCTATAGGTGGGGGCATCTATAACTGGTGCTGTAATGAATCCAGAGAGGAGAACTGACCTGATGTTTGTATGAATGTATGTATGAACAGTTATATGGTAAACATCATTACACGGAAATCTGATGGTGTAAATCCCATTATCTAGGAGGGCCAATTAATTCCTAGAGGTACATGTCTGCGCGGTGTATACATTCACATGCTCATACTTAAGTATTCTCCAATAGCAATTATGTGTAAAGACAATAATCTATAGAGATAACATTCTAGCCTTTCTAGTATCAAATCTGCTCAATTCTCTCTGAGACTTGTGTTGCTACGATCATGTATAATGGCTCAGCAATATAAAAATTGAATCATTTGTTTATCATAGGTACGGGATACAATCTGCAACAGAAAAAAGGGTTAGGTATATGCAATTTCTTGTTTATAAGCATAGCGGGGTAACATGAATCTTTTTAATATAGCCTATGTATAATATTGATTTTTATACAAATCTTTTAATACAAAAAGACTTTTTAAAAAAGAGGATGGAACCAGAACATTGCGTTTCAGAAGTGAAATTATATGAGTTCACCTTTTTTTCTGTACAATTTTGCACAGGGACACCTTCGTTTCCATGTTTTGATGGTCTTACAGAAACTAAAAGCAGTACCCGAGAGACTAAAAGGAGGGTTTCAGAGGGTTTTGTAAAGAGTATTTATGTATGACAGCGGGACTTACAGGGTCACTGTCCCCACTTATGTGCCAGTAGACTATTTGCACTTGTCTTTGAGATATTATCCTTACATATGGCGCCGTGCAATTTAACACGTGACCACTTTGGCACACGATTGGAGGAACCAACTTCTTGGAGCCACTGTAGGAGTGAGTTTAGTACCAACAGGAGATGAAAAACAGGGACTTTAAATAAGAGGATGATTATAACCACAGCGGTTGTACTGTCCGCTGTCAAGTGTAAAAACAGTAACAACCTTCATATTTTTTAGCTATGTTTTAGGAAGATAAAGTTATCCCCCAGCAGCACTTTATATCTAATCACTGTACAAAGGATTCAATTCAAATCAATTCAATTAATTTTTTAAAAAGCAGAAGCGATGAAGGCCTGGTGAAACAAGACCTTCAAGAGGTGATACAATCCAGCATCACACCTGTATGCCTGACTGTATGCACCCCTACATTCTGTTTGTTCTAGCTCTTAGAGATCATGTTCAGACTTAGCCTTTTTGAGAGCTAATGCAAAAGGTGCTTATCGTTCACCTGATTAAATCTCATAATCTATTGTAGTTTACTGCCCTCTTTCAGGATTCTACTACCATTACCCATGACTGCATATTCTTCTTTTCACAGCATTGTGTCTGCAGCTTTTTGCCAATATAGTAATGCTTCAGTAGAGTAATAGCAAGCACCAGTTTTTGAATTTGTTCTCATTTTCAGTCAAAATGGAAAAAGGGGATTTTAAAGCACAAACCAGCTGCTCATCCAATGTTGGTACATAAATAACAAATCTGAAAAGACTTATCTGTGACTATCTGTAGGGGACTGTAAGGTTGTCACATATTTAGAATGCTAACTTTTCATATAAATTATTGTGAATTCATCAGAGTTTATTATTTTATTTGAGCCAGTTTATTTTAAGATTGATTTCAGTGACCATTAACAAAGACGGGATTTTGTATAAACTATTGTGCTCTCTGTGGAACTGAAGTTTGATTTATTTTTGTACTACACAGCATGGATTTGTTGACATTTTAATTTTGCTATAAATGTGTGGGATCACAAGTTGCTGTGATATTTCATTTATAAATTGTGAACTTTGTACAATTTTTGTCATGCTGGATGTTGACACATCTTACTCTGAATAAAGAAAATAATGTGTTGCCAGAGCTCTGTAAAAAAACTGTATTATGTATTATCTCCACCAGCAGATGTCAGCAAATCCAACCTGTGCCTCTTTACTAAGAAACTGCCCTTCTTCACAGTGAATTTATTTTAATTTGAACAGGTTAAAATTAACATTTTAAACCCCAAGTCTTATTTCTGCGGGTCTTCTGAAAAATGGCATAGCTACATTTACAATTTTTATGAATAACACACAAATTTTCAGTTCTGTCTAGAAAAATTCAGCAAAAGATGACTTTGATGAAATGAAAGTTTTCTAATGTGGATTTCTAAATTTCTAAAGTTTTTCCACTACTATAGCACCTAAAATAACAATAAAAGTGATCAATGTATCCAAACAATGCTTATTTACACCTACATATGAAAGCGTACAGCTCATGTACAACTTGTCCAAACCATTAAAGCCTCTTTAGGGGGCATGGTCCTGTGCAGCCATATCTCCTAGCAACAACTGACTGTGGTCAATGAGGTGTCATTTGACACGTCAGAACCGAATTGAATTGGCCTAGGATCACCAATATGGGATTGACAGCACTGCGTGCCAGTCAGAATCAGCCAAACGTCGATGATGCATCACAATGCAGAAAAATGAGGGCAATAAAATGCCTTATATGGGCTCTATGGAAGAGCTAGCAATGCACATGATGACTGGACTATCACCCAGGACAGAAGAACAGTAAATGGTATTTGTTCTCCAGTAATATGGAGTTTATGTGGCAAAACTTGAACATGTACACGTAGCATTTAGCGTAGCGTCCGTCGTTCTTTGGCTCATAAATCTGTGCTTATATACAAAGTCTTTGATTTACAAGCTGATAATGGCAATAGAACACACATTTTATTATCCTTTTTTTGTTACCAGCTATATCTAATTCCTATGCATTTAGTCAGTATATTAACATCACATTGGAGCAAAAAAACTATAAGCTACAGTTCTATTTTATCCTATTCTGTCCAGGTATACCTACTATTCCAGTGCCTTATCATAGGACGTTGTATACATTATTCTGCATGCCATATGGACTTCTAGTGTTTTTATGCCCCCCCTCCATAGTTAATACTACACACACCCAATCTGAGACTCTCTGTTCTTCATTCCCTGCACAATAAACTGAAGCAATGTTTTATTTCTTGATCGGTGCCTGCAGGGTCTGGAAATGCCAACAGCACTAATAGGCTAGCATTGTTAGTGGTGGAAATCCTACTGTACCACAACCAACTCTCACCCACATAGTGCTGCGACCAAGAACATGTGGAGTTATACCAGGGATTCGATTTCATATAATACACAGAGCCTGACTATTAAAAAACTTTATGTAATGTAACTGTTCCAATATTATGTCTTTGCAAGCCCCTTAAGTGATTATGATGATTTCAGCCCATTTTAGACATACTTAAGCATTGGCTAATAACTGTAATTATTACTGGTAATCAGTATTAATTAACTTTATATGTATGTTACTTCATTCAACACCCTTTTAACACATTCATGTTTTTGAGTTCAGCAAAGTCTGTATGGTCTCCACTGCTTGCCAAAAATTATGATTTAGTGATGATGTACAGCATTGCTTTGTTTATACAGTGTTTATTAGTTTTGTGATTAAATTAGTAAAAATAAATTAATATTCTATACTCAATACAAGAAAGGATTCTAGTTAACATATTGATGCAGTGAAAGGAGCAAAAAGAAAACTAAAAAAGGAAAACAGCTTAATCTCATTGTGACCATTTTTGGACACTAACCCAATGAAAGGGAGTTTTTTTTGTTTTGCCGTCTCTGCAAAAAAAATAATGCATGAAAATGAATGTTTGTGTTAATTTGTTGCATATGTGGTATGACTGCCCTGTATGATTCAAAAATCACCTTGGCACCAAGAATATAGACAATTGTCATTGTTTTATTTCTTATCTAGTGTATATTATGCGAACAAACTAGCATTTAAATTATTAAATATTAAAAATAAAATTACTATTTTATACTCAACACAAGAACCGATTCTAGTTAACATATTTATGCGGTGAAAGTAGCAAAAATTAATTAATCTAAAAAATTACAGCATAAACCTATTGTGGCCATTTTTGGCTATAAACACAACAAAAGGGAGTTTTTGTGTTCCACCTTTCCTGCAAAAGAAATAACAATGCACGAAAAAGAATGTTTGTGTTAATTTGTTGCATTCTGGTATTACTGCCCTGTATGACACAAAAATCACCTTGGCACTAGGTATATAGAAAATTTTCATTGTTGTATTTTTCCCTAGTGTCACTTATGCAATGAAACTGGCATTAAAATGGTTTAAAAAGTTATGCAGTCAAGTACCAAAAAACTAAAGAATTACAGCTTAAACCTACTTTGGCCTTTTTTGAAAGACATGAACATGAAAGGGTAGAAAAAAAAACAAAGCCTGATTGTTAATCTAGCCACAGGGGTTGCAAGCCAATAACTTCTGTGCTGGTCCCAAGCCTGGATAAATAGAGAGGGTTGCGTCAGGAAGGTCATCTGGCATAAAACTTAAAAAACAACCATGCGAATCGTCGAATGCTGTTAACCTACAGGGTGCTGGTGGAAATTGGACTGCTGTTGGTCAAAGAAGGAGAGGAGGCAGAAGGGTTTGTGGACAGAGAGAGAAGAGGAAAGGCAGAAGCCTAGATCTGAGAATACAGACTCTTGGCCCTATCAATGTTGGCACAATGATAGGGAAAAGCAGAGAGCTGGCAGACATGATGGAGAAAAGGAAGGCACTGGCCCAAGTCGCTAAGTCACGTGAGATCTCAAAGCAAGAGGGAGAGATGAGGGTGTGTGTGCTTCGCTCCAGCATACAGGCACGCCCCTTACACACAGGCACTTAGAGATGAAGACAGACAAGATAGTTCGCTCACCTCCGTAGAAAACAAAACAGGTAGTTGACATGAGCTTGATGTTATTCACCCAAAGGGTGAGGCAGACGTTGGTGCATGAACAATGCCACTTGTGGAAGCCAGGGTGATATGAGGGGCTCGGCCACTACGCCCATCCAGCAAGCAGAGGAAGGAATCCCAGCAGCCAGGGAGCCCACACACCTTCAGTTCCAGGAGGGCAGGTGTTGCGACCCAAGCCGCCCACACAGAGCCCCCCAGGCAGAGCTGCAGCAGCCACAGAGACAGCACTCGAGGCCAGAGCGGGCCACCGGGGGTCAACGCTGTCCGCCCCATGAGAACCAGGGGCAAACATTCCCCCCGGCGGGAGGGTCGGCCTGAAAGATTAGAGCCCGAGGACCCACGGTCAGTAGGGAGCCCGCCGGGAGATGCCCCCGCGCCCAGAGTGGGACCCGCCCCCAGTCCACCACCCCCACACGAGCGGAGCGGGGCCTACCCCATCGGCCCGACCTCATCCCCTGGCACCACGCCGGCCTGCAGTACAAGGCGAGCAATTGGTGGGGGTCAGCAGAAAAGAGACCACCCAGGCAGACGATCATCGTACCCCGGGCGGAAAACCGGACCCCCCACACTTCAACCGCACCACACGCATACCAACTCACACAAACACAGACGCATACACCCACCACATGTGCAACACACATCTTCACATCAACACATACAAACACCATATACTCTCTCACAACAAACTAGTCAATCATACGTGAACCAATGCACTCTCAGATACATTCTCGCTCCCACACCATTCGCGTAATTACATTCGTGGGGAGGGTAGGTCTCCGGCCTGCTGTCCATGTGGCCCCAGGCAGGGACCGCAGCTCCTCCCGAGCCCCGCCCAACCCCCCCAAGCCGGGGGAGGCAGAGGGCAGCAGAAAAGGTACCCCAGAACCCTGCAACCCAGCTTGGACGTGAGTGTGTGGAACTAAAGTGCACTGAAGGTGGGTGACACCTCCAGGAGCATGACCGCTGGCTGACGGTGTGTCCCCCAGACAGTGCCCCCCCTCACCCTAAATGTCTTTTTCAGCCTTCAGTCCAGCCGTGTTCTGTTCAGCCTTCAGTCCAGCCACGTGCTGCTCAGGTCTCAGCCCAGCCGTGTTCTGCTCAGGTCTCAGCCCAGCCGTGTTCTGCTCAGGTCTCAGTTCAGCCGGGCTCTGCTCGGTGTTCAGCCCCAGTTCAGCCATGCTCCGTTCAGACTCCAGTCGCAGCTCAGCCTCGCCATTCTCAGGTTCCAGTGCAGCCCTGTCGCGCTCAGGTTCCAGTCCCAGTCCAGTCGAGCCCTGTTCGGGCTCTAGCCCCAGTCCAGTCGAGCCCTGTTCGGGCTCTAGTCTCAGTCCAGTCGAGCCCAGCCCAGGTCCCAGTCCAGTCGAGCCCAGCCCAGGTCCCAGTCCAGTCGAGCCCAGTCCAGGTCCCAGTCCAGTCGAGCCCAGTCCAGGCCCCGTTCCAGTCGAGCCCAGTTCAGGTCCCAGTCCAGGCGAGCCCAGTCCAGGTCCCAGTCCAGTCGAACCCAGTCCAGGTCCCAGTCCAGTCGAGTCTAGTCCAGGTTCCAGTCCAGTCGAGTCTAGTCCAGGTTCCAACCCAGTCGAGTCTAGCTCAGGTTCCAGCCCCGTCGAGTCTAGTCCAGGTTCCAGCCCCCGTCGAGTCTAGTCCAGGTTCCAGCCCCGTCCGGTCACGTTCAGGTCCAGTCGAGTCACGTTCATGCCCCAGTCCAGTCGAGTCACGTTCCTGTCCCAGTCCAGTCCAGTCACGTTCCTGTCCCAGTCCAGTCCAGTCACGCTCAGTCCTTGTCCCAGCCAGAGGGCACCGTCCGTCTGACGAATGTTAGTCACACCCAATCAGGCCCGACGTCTACTCCGTCAAGCTCGGCAGCTGCAAGCAGTCAGGCCGGCTCCGGAGAGGACGCCGTCCCAGTTCCTGTCGGCCCGTTAGGGGTCGTCCCTGTCCTAGTCGGCTCCAGTAAGGGCGCCGTTCTAGTCCCTGTCGGCTCCAGTAAGGAAATCGTTCCTGTCCTTGTCGGCCATGTTGAGGCCGTTCCTGTTCCTGTCGGCCATGTTGAGGCCGTTCCTGTCGGCCATGTTGCGGCCGTCCCAGTTCCGGTTCCCGTCGGCCAAGTAGAGGCCGTTCCAGTTCCGGTTCCCGTCGGCCAAGTAGTAGTCCTCCAGGAGGAGGTCGCGCTTGCTGCAGCTCCTGCAGACCTCCAGGAGGAGGTCGCGCCAGCTGGAGTTGCTGTCGCGGTTCCAGTCGACCTCCAGGAGGAGGTCGCCCCCGTTGTGGCTCCAGCCGACCTCCAGGAGGAGGTCGCCCCTGTCGTGGCTCCAGCCGACCTCCAGGAGGAGGTCGCCCCCGTCCTAGTTCCAGCTGACCTCCAGGAGGA
Organism: Betta splendens; assembly: GCF_900634795.4. NCBI lineage: Eukaryota > Metazoa > Chordata > Actinopteri > Anabantiformes > Osphronemidae > Betta > Betta splendens. The sequence continues at coordinate 15,354,379 of NC_040900.2, read as the reverse complement.
GGTCGCACCTGTCGTGGTTCCCGCCGACATCCAGGAGAAGGTTGCTCCTGCATCTGTTTCTGGCGGCTCGGCTCCAGCCGCACCTGCACCTGGTCCGGGCGGCTCGGCTCCGGCCGCACCTGCATCTGTTCCTGGCGGCTCGGCCCCGGCCGCACCTGCACCTGTTCCTGGCGGCTCGGCCCCGGCCGCATCTGCATCTGTTCCTGGCGGCTCGGCCCCGGCCCCGGCCGCATCTGCATCTGTTCCTGGCGGCTCGGCCCCGGTCGCACCTGCATCGGGTCCTGGCGGCTCGGCTCCGGCCGCACCTGCAGCGGTTCCTGGCGGCCCGGCCCCGGCCGCGTCTCCACGTCTGTCTTCGTCTCTGGTTCCTGCCTTGTCTCTGTCTCGGCTGCTGGACTGGTGGCCTCGCCCTCGGCGCATCCGACTGTTTGGATGGCGCTGCCTCCTGCGGCGACGTCCGCCTCGACTCCTCAGCCCCCCGGATCAGCGTCCGCCCGGAGGACGTCGCCATTCGGGGTGGTCCCCGGGGACGTTGGCCCAGCTCAAGGGCACCAAGGGTGCCACCCTGCCTCAGCGGCGGCTGAGCAGGATCTCGCCACGTCTCCACCCTCCGTGAGGGAATCCCTGGACTCTGTGTCTTTTCCTGGTCGTGGTCTTGGTTTTTGTCTTGTGGACTCTTGTCTTGACCCTCCTCCGGTCCTCCCTCCACCCACCCTGCTCGTGTGCCTTGTGGGGTAGGGGTTCGGTCCCTCCTCCTGGGACCACCCTCCGCCCGCCCTGGTTTGGGGGGGGGGGGGCTTCCGTGGGCGACGTGGAAGGCGCCATGGGGGGGGGGGGTACTGTCATGTTTCACGTCATGTCCTGTCTTATTTTGTAGTACTTCCTGTTCCTCAGTCTGTTCCCTAGTTCATTCAGCTCACCTGTCTGTAATCAGTTAATCACTCACCTGTGTATTTAGCCACCACCTGTTCCCATAGTCCCTTGCCAGATTGTTTAGTTCCATACCTCGTTCCCGTGTTTCATGTCTAGTCCCTCGTGTTTCGTTCCTGATTTCCTTGACCGTCGTATCCTGCCTGAACCTTGACTGAACAACTGACCGTGAGTTTGCTTAGCCCTTGCCTGTACCTTTACCGAGACCTCATGTGTACTGAACCTTGCCTGCTTACCGGACTTGAGATTGCCTGCTCCCTTTTGTGCTTCACTACTGAGCCTTTGTGTATGACCTGGACCGTCTGACCCCGCATTACAAAATAAACCTGTGTTTAATCATCACCTTGCCTCTGTGCTGTGCATGTGGGTCCACCACCCTCCTCAAGTCTGACAGAAAGAGCCCACCCCCGGCCCTAAATGTATGTGTATGTGGCTAAGTATGAGGAACTTTGGGAGATAGCCAATTCTCCGAGGGGTCCAGCAGACAGAGCCATCAATGGGAAGGCTCCGGTAGCACCGGTCCCTCCATCAGCAGGACGCCCCTTGCAGACCTAGGTGGATGAATGAATGAGAAATGTAGTTGGGAAGCAGAGCACCAGGGTCCGCAGAGCCATGTTCCCGACTGGCTCTGCTACCCATCCCACCGCCCCCCACAGCCCCCAGCCAGGAAGAGACAACCGAGACCCAGGGACCGCTGCCCAGGCGCCACACACAGCACAGCCAGAGCCATCCTCACCCTTCTTTCACACTTACCCATTCTCTCGCTCAAGTATGCCCATGCTCGCCCCGTGTAGTGCTACACTCAAACCCACACACATACTCTGCGGTTGTGCATTGAGGGCCAACCTCCGCCCAGGGCCCAATGAAGGTCGTAGCCTGAGTAGTCCGCCAACCCCCCCTGCAACAGGCCCGAGCAGTCACCAGAGGGCGTCGGACCGCTAGGGCAGGCAGCGCCCCACCAGAGCAGGGGCAGCGCCCCAGGGGAGAGACACCCCTCCGGGCACAGGCAGGCACCCCCGAAGGTAGTCCTCCGGATGTAGGTCACCCAGGTCTCCACCCCCAGGTCCGCCCCCCGCACACCGGCAGGGAGGCCCGCCTCCGCTCCCCAGAGACAGGCACACGCCAACCCTCAGAAAGGCCCTACTCCGGCACAGGACTGCCGGTCTCCGCAGCCACCACACCCCGGCCGCAGGGGACCCATGCGGCCAGCCCAGAGTCCACCAGTCCCGTTGTCCTGGTTCCTTAAGTAGGCAGGCACCCCCAACCACCAGTCACCCCCCCACCACTGTGCCAGACATGACGCAGTACCCGAGCCCCACGCATCCTTACCTGGAAATGGAATCAATCAGAGTATAGTTTTGGTCATTGATTTGATGAAGCAGACAATGTGTCTAAGGTGGTATAATCTAACAAGTTGTTCAGGTACTGAGTAATGCTTAATTTTTTTTTAGTTTTCCAGTTCATAAGGATGATTTTCTTTGCAACACAGAGGGCAGAAAGAAGTGTGTGTGATGAGTTTGTCTCTAGATCAAGCCCACTTAGATCTCATAGAAGACAAAGTGCAGGGGCCGCTGGGATTGGACAGCTTAACTGGGTTGACAGGTGTTCACATACTCTTTGCCAAAATTGCTGCACAGGTGAACATGACCAGAATGCATGTAAGAATCTATCTGCTGTGTTATCTGTACAGTGAGGGCAAATATTTGAGTTTGTGAGACCAATTTGGAACATCCTTTGTCCTGTATAGTGAGTTCTATGAAGAATTTTGTATTGTATTAGTTGTAAATTTGTATTTTTTGTCATTCTGAATAAATTAGAACATATGTTATTCCAGAACGTGTAATTAGTGGTGATATTGAGATCAGCTTCCCATTTAGAGATTGGAAGGCTCACTGTCAGATCTACATTGGAAATTAAGATATAGATTTTGGATACTGTCCTTTTACCTGATATATCAGTAAATCGCTCTATTACTGGTGGTGGTTGCATGTGGATGGGAGTATTCTTACTTTTTGCATTAAGTATTGACTTTAGTTGTTGGTATTCTAAGAAATTGGCCCTAGTGATTTTATAGTGGGACACTAATTCTTCAAAAGAGGTAAAGTTGTCTCTTGTGAAAACATGTTTCAGATGTGTTATCCCTTTGACATGCCAGGTTGGAAAGTGTATTGCCTTTTTGTTTTGTATGATGTCTGGGTTGTTCCAGAGAGGTGTGTTTTGGCAAAGAGTAAGCGAAGACCCATTAATTTTAAGAAAATCCCACCAGGCTGTCAGAGATGCTTTTATGCTAATGCTCTGGTAACAACTATGATGTTTGATTTTGGTGCTGATAAAGGGCAGATCTGCAACTTTATTATTTCCACAAAATGTTTGTTCAATGTCTATCCAGGAGGAGTCTGCTGGCATGGGTTTTATCCATTTGTGGATATGGTTCAGTCTATTGGCAAGAAAATAGTGGTGGAAGTTAGGTAGTTCTAGGCCGCCGCAGCGTCTGGATTTTTGATGTTTTTAAACTAATTCGTGGTGGCTTGGTTTTCCACAAAAACTGTGAGATGTAGGAGTCTAATGTCTTAAACCACGCATGGGTTGGCTGAGTTGGAATCATTGAGTATATGTAATTAATTTTTGGCAGGATCATCATTTTTATGGTGGCAATTCTTCCCATAAGTGAAATAGGTAAGGACTGCCATCTTTTGAGGTTGGCTTCTATTTGTTTTAATAATGGATTGTAGTTTAGATCAATAAGCTCTGATAGCCTAGACGATAATTCAATGCCCAAGTATTTAATGTTCCCTGAATGGAGTGTGGTAGAGGAGATGTTAGTCACCTTAAGGTTAAGTGGTAGCACTATAGATTTGGTCCAGTTAATAGAGTATTCTGAAAGTCCTGAGAATTCATCTATGAGGCTGATAGTTGTAGGAAGAGACGTCTGTGGCTCAAGGAGAAACAGTAACACATCGTCAGCATATAAACTTATTTTATGATTTACTGATTTTGTCGATATTCCAGTAATTCCATCATGCTGTCTTATAGCTGCGGCTAGAGGTTCAATAAATATTTCAAAAAGTGATGGGGAAAGTGGGCAGCCTTGTCTTGTCCCTCTATGCAGATTAAACCTTGGTGAAATCTGGTTGTTTGTTCTGACTGCGGCGTTTGCTGAGCTGTATAATATTTGGATCCAGTCTATGAATGATTTCCCAATGCAGAATTTGTGGCTAAAAGAAACTTCCAGTTTACTCTATCGAAAGCTTTTTCTGCATCTAAGGAGATGATGGCTGACTCTAGTTTATGAGTGGTGACATAATCAATTAAGTTGATTAATCTGTTCATATTGTTTGTTGACTGTCTACCTTTAATGAAGCCTGTTTGATTAGGGTGAATTATATATGGAGTGATTTTTTTTTCTAATTTTATAGCAAGTGCTTTACACACTATTTTTAGATCTACATTTATTAGTGAAATTGGTCTATAATTCGATGGGAGTGTAGGGTCTTTTCCTGGTTTTTGGAGCAGGCTTATGAAGGCAGAGTTCATATTTGTGGGTAATGAATGCTGTTGTTTAATTTCAGCTACCATTTTGTAAAAGCCGGGTGCCAGCATGGACCAGAACTCTTTATAAAATTCAGTTGGGCCAAATACATTTTTGAGATAGCTTACGGGACTGGACTCGAAGCGGTAGGGCCTTGGTTGAGAACCACACCTGCTGACCGACGGAATCATTGGGTGCAGATGGAATGTGCAGATGGAATGACAACCTCCTTCTCAAGGAATGGGAAAAGCGGCAGTTGATAGCCATAGGCACACAGGAAAGGTGACATTCCTGTAGAGGAGCAAGGCAGGGTGTTGTGCGCATACTTAACCCAGAGGAGCTGTTGACTTCAGGTGGTTGGGCTGGTAGAGGCGAGAAGACGGAGGCCAGTCTCCAGCTGCTGGTTTGTCCTCTCCGTTTGGCCATTAGAATCTGGGTGGCATCTGGACGAAGCACGGGCAAAAAGGATGCAGGGGCAGACCAAGATTAGCCTCTTTTATGCGGCCCTGTGGTGGAAATTTTCCATAAAGAAGCAGATGAGAGAGTTGTCCTTTTGTGCGATTTATTGAAATAATAAAGAAAATAAAAATAATTGGGAAAGCAAATAAAAAAAACAGCTGGGGAGATCAGTGCACACACCACGAAGGCGTGATGCAAAGAGCCCACGATCCTCAATTTGCTTCTGCCTTTTAACCTTTCTCCCTGGACCTGGTGGAATCTCCTTATCACAATGTGGGTGAAGATGTTCACATTACACAGGGAATACACAAGGTTACAGCCTTGGGTCTGGTGAGGCATCAGACAGAAAGGAGCCAGAGCCCAAGGGTAAAAGGCAGACTCAGGCCATGAACAATCGGTCACCTTGAGAGGGAGATAGATTGTCTGTCTGAGAATGTTCAGTTCTGGGTCTAATCAACAAGTACAGAATGCATGGTCGCTATACAGAGTCAGAAATGAACACAAGAAGCATTAAAGTACAATTTTTCCATTACAGGCCCTCAACCAATCATGTGACTGCTTCTACCAGATGAGATGCAGGCAGAATTGTAGCGGGTGCCTCCACCTCCTCCTCCGACTGATGAACCTGGGAAAGGGCATCAGGCTTGGCGTTCTTGGACCCTGGACGGTAAAATAGATAGAGAGAAGAACAAGTAACAACGGGCTTGGCGGGAATTCAACTTGGCTGTATGAAGCTATTCCTCCGGTCCGTGAAAACCAGGAACGCTTGCTCAGCACCCTCAAGCCAGTGGCACCATTCCTCAAGGGTGAGGAATGGCTAACAGCTTGATGGCTAACAGCTCCCTGTTGCCAATGTCGTAGTTCCGCTCCGAGACAGGAAAGCACATGGGTGCAACCGCCCACCTTCAGATTCCTGCTGGGACAGTACTGCACCCACGCCGGAGTCCGAGGTGTCAATCTCCACTAAAAACTGTCCTGCAGGGTCCGCAGCCAAAGAACCAACACGAAACTGTCCTTGAGCCGGAGAAAAGCCGCATTGGCTTCCAGGGTCCACTGGAAGGTTGTTCTGGGAGAAGTAAGAGCGTGGAAATGAGATGCAATAGAACTGAAACGACGGATGAATCGCCTATAGAAATTTGCAAACCCCCAAGAACATTTCGACGGGACTGGGGCATGGGCCACTCGGGCCACACCCCCTAACCCTAACCCTCGTCCCACCGGGTGATATGCGTTCCTTAAGTCAAGCTTGGTAAAAACCTTAGCCTTGGCTAGGAGTTCAAACGGCAATGAGAGCAAAGGCAAGGGGTGGGAGTCCCTGACGGTGATGGCATTGACCCTCTATAATCAATGCACGGCCGCAGAGAGACGTCCTTCTTCCCCACAAAGAAAAAAACGGCTCCCACCGGGGAGGAGGACAGGCCGATGGTTCTTGGTGCTAAAGCCTGATCGATGTACTCCGTCATGGCCTTGCGTTCGGGACCTAGGTGGAGTGGTTCCTGGGTGTAGGTTAATAGCATAGTCATGTGAGCGGTGCGGAGGACGAGAGGTCACTCTCACCTTGCTGAATACGGCTCCAAGGTCGTGATAGTAGACAGGAACACCGGACAGATCGGTCGCCTCCAAGGGCCGTTCAATGGATGGTTCTGCGGTGACCTCCGTCCCCGTCAAAAAGCATGATTCTTGACAACTGGTTTCCCACTCAACCACCTCTCCGTTCCTCCAGTAAAGATGAGGGTTGTGTTAGCGAAGCCAGGTGTAACCTAGGACCTAGGATGGTAGGAGGCCTCGACCGCATGGAAGTAAATCTGTTCAGAGTGAGTATCAGAAAACACCATGGATACAGGACCAGTGTGGTGAGTTGCCTTCCACAGCCGGTGGCCATCCAGGGCTGTAGCTGTTGTGGAAATCTTCTTATAAAGAAATCAACTGGAGATCATCAGTGTGATGAAACATCTCAAAGTTTACTCTCATGTAGACGCGGAGTGGATCACAATTACTGTACATCTAAGACATAAGGCACACCTTACTATGTGCAAAGTATCCACTGAAGGACTGAAGACACAAGACCTGTATTTATACCCTGTTACAAACCCCCACATTAGCTGTTGACTGGTCTTTGATATACATGAGTGCAGTAAACCCCCCTTTACTTCCTTTAACAATGTTCTCTTGATCACCCAGATGCTTCACAAGACTGGCATCCATCAGGCTGGTGTTGGCTGCTATGGTGTCCCTCATATCGACAGGTTGGGAGGGGCCACAGAGCTACGGTGGCTGAGAATGGCGAGGAAACGTAGCTCACTCCTCCCTATGCTCGCGGTCGCTGCTCCACAATCGATGGTCAAGGGCAATTATTTCATCCAAATCAGACGGCAACTCCGTGGCCACCAGGCTGTTCGACACTCGACATGATAGGCCTGCTAAAAAGACATCAAAGCGGTGGAATCACACCCAGCCTCCGCGGCTAGCATGCGGAACTCGATAGCGAATGCAGCCGCGGAACTGTCACCTTGGCGATAGCTCATTTACCTTTGGGCTGCTTCACGTCCCGGTGTAATTTCTTGAAAGATGCACTTCAGAGCCTTGGCAAAAGCAAAGAAGGTGACTGAACAGGCAGATTTATTTTGCCATTTGGCAGTGGCCCACAACTCCGCTTTGCCCAACAGGTGGGAAACGGCGTAAGCGACCTTGGCTTGCTTGTGTCAGGGCTCACCGCGAGCAGACAGGGATGACGGACCCAAACGCACAGCTCAGGAGACAGGATCAGGGATGAACAGAGTTTATTCAACTTTATCCAAGAACGGCAGGCAAAACAGAAGTCGGGCAGGCAGTAGTCAAAAACCGAGGGTCACGATATCCAGGCAGAGGTACAGGCAGGGACAAGGCAAAGCGCAGTCAGGGCAGGCACGAGTCAAAACAAAACCAGAAAACTTAGATACGGACGGTGGGTCTGACAACTGAGCACACGACGAACTAACGGACAGAGAACAAAGGGACGTGCAGGTGCTTAAATGCAGGGAGGTGATTGATAATGAGACACAGCTGATGATGACGTGACAGGAGACAAAGGTGAACTAGGCAAGACAGGACGGAAGCGGAAGTGCATGAAAACAAAACAGGAAGTAAACACGTGACTAAGTGAACCAAACTGAAGCAGACAGGAACCAAGACCGGCAACAACAAAATAAAACAGGAAATGAACATAACAACCCAGAAGACACCGGAACACCCTGGTTCATGACAGCTTGGCAGGAAAATCCGGGGCGTGCAGCTGTTATGGGAAAAATAGTTTCTTCCTTATTCTATGCAGTTATTATATGATTTATGACTTATGTTCTGCAATTAATAGCTTATGTTTTGTCTTACTGTATGTATTTGGCATTTCACCTTGATTGTTTAATGGCTGTCTCTGTCTGATAGACTCTCAACTCTAGCTCCCAAACCCAAGGCCGAAGAGTTGTGTCTCTGTCTGTTGAGACTTGGTGCTCCTTTCTCACAGATAGTTGGACGTCAGCAATGCAGGTGTGAGAATGTAAGCATCTCCACACACACGGCGACAGGGATGGGATGGTGCATGCAGTCTGATTGGGCTACACAGACATTCCACCCTAGTCGGACAGAGAGGTTAAAAGGCAGAGGACTTGAACTTGGGGATCGTGGGCTCTTTGCATCACACCTTCGTGGTGTGTGCACTGATCTCCCCAGCTGGTTTTTGGTTTGTTAATGTGCACGATCCACATCCATGTTTTTTGTTGTACCATCCTCCAGCCAGTGGAAGTACAGTAGGAGCTTTCTTTACTGGGAATATGGGAGTATCGCAAGGAGAGTCATCACACTTAGTCATCAATCTTAGTTCTTAACAGGGAGTCTATGACGAGTGCTAATTCTTGTTCTGCATCAGGTCTGAGTGTATTAGTCTAATATTGTCTCTGACATGACTTATAAAGTTTTTTTTTCTACATTTGAAAAACATTGTCAAATCATTTCTGAATCTAAGCGTTACAAGCGTTCTTCATTGCAGTTAGCTGTGAGCATTTCTGAGTCTAAGCATAGCAAGCATTCTTCATTGCTGTTAGCCGTGACATCATCAGTGTGTGTGTGTGTGTGTGTGTGTGTGTGTGTGTGTGTGTGTGTGTGTGTGTGTGTGTGTGTGTGTGTGTGTGTGCATTCACCTCCCTCCTCAGTGTCATCTACGCTGGTACTGGAACCCAACCGTCCTCTCGCCCATCACTTTGCTCCAGCAGAATCATTCTGTGGACAGTCAGCTGGTCTGTGGCATCAGCCGTGCAGTATGGGCAGCGCAGGTTTTCCTTTTTGCCAAATATCGTTAGGGTATTTTGTGGGTAATCATGCAGTCTTTCACATAAGTCAGAGTCAATAGCATTCTTCACTGTCTACAACAAACATTGTTGCTTTTGCTTCATTTAATTGATTTTTATTCTATATCTGAACATAAACAGTTAGTTTCATACATCACAAAGTATTTTAACAATAAGGAATTAGAACAGAATGTTAATATTCGTGCACCACTTCCACAACGTTCCATCTAATTAATCAATGAGATTGTTCTTTCCTATATTTTAATTGACGCATGCCTTTATATTTATATTTAAGCACATATAGTAATATATATTATTATTGTTCTATTATAGGTTTTTATTTTTTATATTAATGTAAAACAATTATTAAATTATAGCTATTATATATTTTCTATTATATTTCTATCATTCCATTAATATTTTTTGTGTCTTCACTTAATTTGTTCCATAGTTTTACACCACTTTAGTGTTTATTTTAAATTCAAAATCTTGTTGTGCATATAGCATGAATTTTTAACTGGCCCCTTGAATTATATTCCCTATCTCTTTTTTTAAACAGTTTCAGATATCACAGTTATTTTATCCATCAAATTTTTTACACAATTCTACTTTTTTAAATTTCCATCAAACCCAAACTTTTTCCACTGTGGTAAGTTATATATATATTATTATAGTCGACTGAGAATGTCTTTTAGACATGTATTTTGAATCACCTTCAAGGTTTTCACCCTTTAATTTGCTTCACTACGAGGATTGAGATCAACGATCTGTCACAGTGTTTACAGAGATCATCGACTGTGCCAAGCTTCTACAGGAACTAGTTTCCTGCGGACACAGCTGTCTGAGCAAACCAACCTCTCAATTTTGATCTCAATCAGACACACAACACAAAAGGTCTCTGTGACTTCCTCTAAGAAGTTAAAATTCACTTAGAGACCGACAAACAATAACACTTATTTATATAGTCTGATTTACTTCAGCTGATCGCTGCTTCAATCAGACAAACTATCATTAATCTATTTTACGAGGACCCTTTCCTCTTTTACCTCGTGACCTCGTCACAGAACTTTTATGAAGACCCGGTCTTCTTTTACCTCGTGAGCCACTCACGGAATTTAAGATACCTTAGGATTTACTCTTTTCATACTCGCCTGATCTGTGTCCTGGCCCTGGTTCAGGATCCCCTCACCTCACCTCGTCGGACCACCAGCCGACGTCTGACCTGGGCAGGAATTCACCTCCCAGGATTTTCTGCAGGTTCCAAACCTGGCTGTGCACAGACTTCAGTCGCCGACTCGATGTCGATGTCAAAGCGAGGATCTTGGGATCCCGGACGAGCCCCCAATTATGTTAGGGAAATTGTTAGTTCCCTTTGTAAATCTTAAATAAAGCAGACACAATCAGTTGAGACCTTCTTCAGGATTTTACTTGCAAGGAGTGAGCAGTTTACAGCAAAGGCAACTTCCTCTCACTGAAGAGAAGACAAGGATTCAGCTCATAATATGTATTGCATTCTGGGAGGTGCATAGTCACACAGTACATGGGAAATATTTCCTGCACAAAGCAAGCATTAGGCTCATCAGATAAGGATGCTACACTCCGGTACTCCCTATTTCTTGCAGAGCAGAAGGGTGAAAACTTCAAGGCTATAGCACAGCTAACGAGGCTTCAGCAAAATATGTTTCAATGATTAAATGCAGTATTTTTCCAACACTCTTTATCCGGTCATGTGATTTCACCACCTACATTCAATCAGTCATTAGTTGGTTACTTCTCACTCCTGCTCCTTGCTTTGCCAGATTGTTAGATCATGTCCCTGTGTCTACTCTCCAGCATTCAGTGAAGTAAGTCCTTTGTATTCCGACCCCTGATCTTGTTTTTGACCGTGTCTTGCCTGCTCCCTGTCTGTACTGTTTTGGAATCTGCCTTGTGATTGAACCTTACCTGGAGACTGACTGCCATTGCCTAAACCCTGTGTGTATCGTTGCCTTCATCTTGCTACTCCATATACCGACCTCTGCCTATCTGTACCTATACCCCCCCCCACACACTGCTCTGATCTGTGACAATTCTTGCCCATATTGACCCAGAAGAGGACATTCTTGCCCGTGTTGGCCCAGAGGAGGGCATTATTGTCCCTGTTGGCCCAAAAGAGTCATTCTTGTCCCTGTTGGCCCAGAAGAGGCCGTTCCTGCCCTTGTTGGCCCTGAGGAGGGCGCTCCAGCCCCTGTCGGCCCCGAGGAGGCCAGTCCAGCCCCCGGCGGCCCCCAAGGGCTGCTACTGGAGGTCCTAGTGGTCTGGACTAAATCATGCAGGTACTGGACCATGGTTCCTGTGCCCTCTGCTTCATTGTGTGCAGGTGTTGTCTCTGGGGTTCCCTAGTGGCCCGCCGGCACCCTGATCATGTCTGTCTCAGTTCTTGGTGGTTCAGTATTGACCACGTCTGTCTCAACCTCTGATGGTTCGGCGGTGGTTCATGCAAAGCTTGGAACTATACAAGAGCAACAGGACTGTAAGAAACTTCATCCAGAACTCAATGGGAAAGTGGAAAACAACTCTAGAGGCAAACCTCAAGCCGATTGCCCAAGTCAACATCAAGTGCGGCATATATCAAGGAGATGCTCTGTCCCTGCCCTGCGATGGGCTGGTGACCTGTCCAGGGTGTACCCTGCCTCTCGCCCATAGCCAGCTGGGATAGGCTCCAGCACCCCTGCGACCCCGTATATGGGAGTAAGCGGTATGGAAAATGGATGGATGGAAGGATGAATGCTCTGTCCCCATTGCTTTACTTCATAGGCCTAAACCCCCTCAGCCAGAATATCACCCAGACTGGTTACAGGTACCGACTACGGAATAACGGAAGCCAACTCCTCTACATGGATGACATCAAGCTATATGCCAAGAGTGAATGAGATATCGACTCGCTGATACATACCACCAGGATATACAGCCAATACATCGAGATGTCATTCGGACTGGATAACTGTGGTCGGATGGTAGCAAGGAGAAACCAGAGGAGGAACCCTCATGAAAGGACAAACCCCTGCATGGTATGTACCACCGGCATATAAAAGTGGCTGATATCGACAAATCCTACTAGTGGCTGGACAAAGCTGGACTGAAAGACAGCACGGAGACACTAATCCTAGCAGCACAGGAGCAGGCTCTGAGCACCAGATCAATAGAGGCTGTGATCTACCACACCAGGCAGGACCGCACGTGCAGGCTGTGCAAAGATGCCCCTGAAACAATCCAGCACATAACAGCGAGGTGCAAGATACTAGCAGGAAGGGCATACATAGAACGCTATAACCAAGTGGCCGGCAAGGTGTACAGGAACATCTGTGCTGAGTACAGGCTGGAAGTCCTAAAGTCTAAATAGGACACACCTCTAAAGGTGGTTGAGAATGACAGAGCTAAGATGCTGTGGGACTTCCAGACACTGACAAGCTGGTAATGGCCAACCAACCAAAGGTTCACAAACAAGAGAACAAGGCTGTAGTGATAGATGTAGCAATCCCAGGTGATAAGAACAAATGGAAGAAGGAGCACAAGAAGGTCAAGAAGTACCAAGGGCTGAAGGAATACACAGGACCCTCAAGCTCCCAGGCCTCTGGTAAAGGACCCAAGCTTGCAGAAATAAGACCGTTCCAAGGAAGGGGTGACTGGGGAATTTTTTTTTTCATGCATACATGCATACAGTAGGAGCGTCTCAGAATTGCTGACAACCCTCAGCATGGTTTCCGCAGGACCCCATGCAAAGCCCCTGATCCCCCACTGTGACATAGTCAATGAGTAGCTGCCTTGGTAACGCCCCTGTGGTTGAGATTTTCCATAAAGAAGCAGATGAGAGAGTTGTCCTTTTGTGTGATTTATTGAAATAATAAAGAAAATAAAAATAATGGGGAAAGCAAATAAAAAGCATTGATGTTGATCGTGCACATCAACAAAGCAAAAACCAGCTGGGGAGATCAGTGCACACACCACGAAGGTGTGATGCAAAGCTCCAGCTGTAGGCCAGCTAGTGTGCACCTCACGCCAGCCCAGCAAGGTCCCAGTCCCTGTCGGCCTCCCTGAAGGAGAGGCTCCTGCTCCAGTCGACCACGAGGAGATCGCTCCTGCTCCTGTCGACCACGAGGAGGTCGCTCCTGCCCTAGTTCCTGTCCGCTCTCCAGGGGTCGCTCCTGCCCTAGTTCCTGTCGGCCCTCCAGGGTTCGCTCCTGCCCTAGTTCCTGTCAGCCCTCCAGGGGTCGCCCCTGCCCTAGTTCCTGTCGGCCCTCCAGGGGTCGCCCCTGCTCTAGTTCCTGTCGGCTCCAATAAGGACGCCGTTCTAGTTCCTGTCGGCTCCAGTGAGGACGCCGTTCTAGTTCCTGTCGACCTCCAGGAGGAGGTCGTTCCAGTTCCTGTCAACCTCCAGGAGGAGGTCGTTCCAGCTCCAGCTTCGGTCCTATTCGGCCTCCGGGAGAAGTTCGTTCCAGCTCCAGCTTCAGTTCCTGTCAACCTCCAGGAGGAGGTCGTTCCAGCTCCAGCTTCGGTCCTATTCGGCCTTCGGGAGAAGGTCGTTCCAGCTCCAGCTTCAGTTCCTGTCAGCCTCCGGGAGGAGGTTGTTCCAGCTTTGGTTCCTGGTGGTCCTGTCCAGACCACGCCTGCATTGGTTCCTGGTGGCCCGGCTCCGGCCACGCCTGCATCGGTTCCTGGTGGCCCGGCTCCGGCCACACCTGCATCGGTTCCTGGTGGTCTGGCCCCGGCCACTTTCGTCTCAACTCCTGGTGGTCCGGCGTCCGCTGCGTCCATCCCGATGTCCTCGTCTCTGGTCCTGGCTCCGTCTTCTCGTCTGCCCTCGTCTCTGCCTTGCCTTCGGACAAGGCTGGAGTGTCGTCTCGGCCTGGCGGCTGCGCGGCCGTGGCTCTCCTCGTCACCACCCTCCGTGAGTGAGTGTCCGGACTTTGTAACCCTCCACAGTATGGACTTTCCCTGTCGTGATACTCTGAACTAGTGATGTGTCGTTTGTGAATGATTTGTTCAATATGAACTAATGTTTTATATGACTCGGAAGGAACAAGTCCTCTCTGCTGCTTAAGCTTCAATAAGAAGCTCACCACTATTCAGCGTTCTTGACCGTGTTTGATTCCTGATCCTAACCTTGTTTTGACCACTGTTGCTGAATCCTGTCTGATCCAAGTCTGCCTTGTTCACCGAGCCTGCCTGGTAAATACCCTGCCTGGTTTTTGACTTGAGACTGACTTACCCAGAATTGTACTGCAACTGAGCGCACCTGTTACCGAACCTTGCCTGTTTTTGGACCTGAGATTGCATGATTCACTTTGTACTGACACAACTGATGCCTTCCTGTGTATGACCTCGCCTGAACTGACCCTGTCTTCGCCTAATAAATCCTTCTTTACCACATCCTACGTCTGTGTGAGCCGTGCATGTGGGTCTGTCATCTCTGTGGTTCTGACAGAGAACCTCAACATCTTTATCTCTGCTGCCTCCATATCAACCTCATCTCTTCCTCACTGCTACCGTATCTAACCCATAGAGCAGGGTTGGTCTCACCACTGTCTTGCACACTTTTCTTGCTGACACTCTTCTATCACACAACACTCCTTTCCTTCGCCCACTCCGACCTGCCTGCACTCGCCTCTTCACCCATTTTCCACACTCATCACACTTTACCTCGTACTTAAACTCCTGCACCTTCTTCACCTCAGCCCCCTTTAGCCTCACTGTTCTACCATGATCCCTCTCATTTAGAGAGTTATATTCTGTCTTACGACAACTGACTTTCATGCCTCTTCTTTCCAAAGCAAACCTCCAGGCACGGTCTCCTCCAGACCACCGGAAACTTAATGGGCATGGTCTTCTCCGGACTACCAGGTCGAAAGGTTGGGGGGGTCCTTCTATTTCCTCTCTTCTTCTTCCTGACCACCAGATTCACCTTACACACCAACATGTGGTGCCCTCTGGCTACACTTTCTCCTACTACCACTTTGCAGTCACTAACGTCTCTCAAATGACCTTGTCTACATAGGATGTTGTCCACCTGCATGCCCCTACCACTAATCTAATCTGACCCTAATTTGACTCCATACTTTTCTTCTAACTCACAGCCAACCTTTGGAGCATACCCACTGACTACATTCACCATCACCTCTTCAATTTCTTTAGGCTCATCACCATGTCTGGGACCCTTTTCACTTCTAGAACATTATTCCCCCTAGATCACTCCTACCCCATTTCTATTCTTATTTACACCATGTTAGAACAATTTGTATCCTCCTCTATTACTACGGGCTTTGCTGCCCTTCCACCTCATCTCCTGCACACACAGTACATCTTTCTTCCATCTCTACATCATGTCTGCCAGCTCTCTGCCAGATCATTGTTCCAACATTAAGTGTCCCTATTTCCAGATCCTCTTCTCTTTCTGACCACAAATGCTTCTGCCTCCTCACCTTCGACCAACAGTAGTCCAATTTCCACCGGCACCTTGTAGGTTAACAGCATCGGTCATTGTTAACCTGGGCTGCAACCGATCCAATATGAAATTCTTATTTTACGCTGGATGCCCTTCCTGACGCAATCATCTCTATTTATCTGAGCTTGGAACCGGCACAGAAGTCACTAGCTTGCAATCCCTGTGGCTAGCTTGCTGGGCAGTGATTAAAATAGATATACAAGATATAGATAGATATATAGGTAGATATATGCATATGTGTGGATGTATGTGAGAACTAAAAATCGTATTTTCCTATCCAAGTGAGGACATTTTGACAAAGTGAGGACATTTTAGCTAGTCATCACATCTGTGAAGGTCTGTTTGAGGGTTAAGATGTGAATTTAGGGCTGAGGTCAGATTTTTATTTATTTATTTGTTTGTTTGTTTATGATATTTTATTTTTTTATGTCTTTTAATTTAAGTTTAGTTTCCTTTTGTTTTCTAGTGTCTGCAGTTAGTGTTATTCTGACACTGAGCAACAGATGTCAGCAAAATCACACAACACTGTAGTTATTTTATTATTGCTATGGGTGCCTTGTACATACAGTAGAGTGATATACAGTACAGTAGTCGTTTTTTCTTAGTATTAAGATAACTGAACTAATGACATTTACATTTTTTTGGGCTTGTGATTGATACATCAGCTAGCAGTTTCATATCGCATAATAGCAGCCTGCCTATAACATTAATTTAAAACAAGTATGTACAGTAGGTTGATTATCCTTGATGAAAGCAAACAATCTAGCTTTTAAAACAATTGGAATTCAGCCGTATGACTAACTTGTAGTTATAGTTTGCATGTATTAAAGTGACTTTTTTCTACTTAGTTCACTGAAGTGAAGAGTTTAAAATGAAAATTAGAAAGACTTTCTTGGTATTTGCTACGTATGTGCTCATCTAATATGATGATCATGATATCATGGCATGATGTGATAAATTAAAGATGGGGTAAACATTTGGGGGCCATAAAAATTATAAATCAATTTACATCAATTAGTCTTTAAACACATTTTAATCATGACGAGCATGGTAATAAACGGATAAGCTTGGAAACACTTAACTCCGTCCCACTTAAGTTTCTGCTGGACTTCCTTTTCCCACAACTCTCGCTCTCTCTCTCTCTCTCTCTCTCTCTCTCTCTCTCTCTCTCTCCACCCCCTCTCCCTCGCGCTCCCAGTTGGTGTGTGTGAGCGGCAGCTGGCGGTCTCTACTTCGCTCGGCCCACTCTTAGCAATGGCGCTGCGGGTCGACCAGCTCCTTTCTCCGTATCTAGTAGCGGCGGCTTTGTTATTGCTTGCTAGAGGACCACAAGTGGCAGTTTGTTGCCCGAGTCGCTGTTTATGCTTCAGGACCACCGTGAGATGCATGCACCTCCACTTGGAAGCTGTACCAGCAGTTTCTCCTCAGACGACCATCCTGTGAGTAGCCTTTTCCCTAATTTAACGGGAACCGGCCCTCGGGGCGGAAAAGCATGGAGGTTGGCTTCAGCGACAGACGTTTTCAGTTATAACGACTGCTAACATACGGCCCTTTGGTTTTAAACTGAATGGAAGACTCCAAGCAAGGCTCGTGAAGAATTACATCCAGCTGTGGGGAGGTTATCACAAAATCTCAGGATGGTTCCACAAAGATTCACACCTGCCAGTTGTTGCAGAGGTGATTTAACAGCAGTTCTAGCTGTGAAGTTAAGTTTCTACAATAGAGGGATTTTGTGAGAAACCAGAGCCGCCTTTGACAGACATAGGAACAGCAGGCGTGTTGGTCAGATTCGATTTTACTGGTGTACAACTTCATTAAGCTTTACCTTTGTTCCAGGCAGATCCTGATCATGCCTGGAAGTGTTCAGACCACAGGTTGAATATCGTGTTTAACACAAAAGGAAGGAAGCGCTTTTTTCCTCTCAGTGATTAAAAAGTCTGCCTGAAAAGAGCTTTTCTTGAGAAGGTCCAGTGGGCCTGTTCTGGTTGCTGAAGGTTTTCTTCAGTCACCCTATTAAACAGTTAACACAGAAACCGAGCTTGAGAAAACAAGTGGGGGATTTGTTCAGTCTCCCAAATACACACATTTTTGTCTTTAATTGGCCACCATAGTCATTTTGGGTGTTTAAGTCATTAGTTTATGGACCTATAAATAGTTTCTTACACTTAGTGCAAGGCGAAGACAAAGGGGCAACACAGCGAGCATAAACCATAACAGCATACTCTGAATTAAATCTTCTCTTTGCTATCTCTGATGACCCTCGAGCTTTTAAGAGTGCAGCCTTGTCCTGATTATTTGAGAGTCCACTCTCAAATAATAGTTTAGATCATCTGTAGGATGTGTCTAACTACACACTGTGGTTTCCAAGAAGCATTCATCCTGGTGAGCTTTGAAGCTACAGTCTCTGGTTCCTCCCCTCGCTCAGTTCTCATGTCAGGACATGCATGCAGTTTCTACCTGACTTTTCCTAATGCAACTGTATAAAGTGTTCAGCTGCACATCGGCAGGTATTTGCAGAAGGTAACTCTTTACACGTCTTCTTATAAGCACTCGGGTGAGGAATGTTTAAGTGAGGGACAGTCTATTTGTTGCCAATGTGAAGCGAAAAACTTGGCATTTAATGAGAAATCTGTCTTGTAAAAGTATTTTATCAACTTTATCTTAAACTTTATATTTACATTATAACATTACATTTACATTACATTACATTTACACTTTTACAATTACATTTACTTTACATTATAAGTTGTAGCAGTAGGGCAGTGGTTCTTAAGCTTCTTGGAGGTGCTGAACCCCACCAGTTTCATGTGCACATTCACCGAACCCTTCTTTATTGAAAAATAAAATTAGATTTTCTTTTTTAATTATAGACATGAATATATGTTTTACTGGTTTACAAAATGGAATTGAATTAACATCACTGTGTTCCAAGAACAAAACCAATACAATGTGTGAACTCAAAATTACATACATAATTTTTTACAAAGACATAATCATTTGTAATACTACCACACTGAAATGGTTTTAATTTTACCCTATGCATTCCATACAAAATATGAACTTATTACCTAATTTCTATTAGGCTACACGTTACTATAATAATGAAAATTTACTGTTTTCTTTACTGAGGGATTTGACCTCATTCAACAGGTTGAATCCGTCCCTGAAACGTAGCGTCCAAATCACAGACAGGCCGATACAGATGCTTAGTTTGTTGACCAGTTTCTGCATCACCAGAGTCTTTTCTTTTTCTGGTTTGCTGTAGTTCTGAACTCGTTTGCTTATTTCACTCTCATTGTGATGCTGGATGAACGGTGCAACTGTGCAAACAAACACGAGCAAATCATTGAACCAATCAGCAGTGCTGCTGATTTGATTGACAGAGTGGAGGAGCCAACCAGCTACAAGTGAAGAAGGTTTCTGTGACACGTGCGTCAATCAAAACGACATCAAAACATGACGAACAGCAGTGTTTCATATCGCAGATCATTCCCACCAAAACTATCGTATAAATACGAGAATTATTGTATGTCTGGCAACACTGGCGCCAAATTCTCTGCAGCACATATTGACCAAGCAATGTAGCGGGATCATCTGCAGTCAACGATCATCGAGCGGGGCGTGTCATCACGAATCACAGTAATAATCATGAGTCAGGAGCGTGTCTTGACCTTGAGAATGATTCACCGAACCCCTAGGGTTCGATCAAACCCTTTGGAGTCAAATTAGGGTCAGATTAGATTTGTGCGTGCGTAATCCAATCTGTGCATGCGTAAACCGATCTGTGCGTGTGTTACCAGATTTGTACTTGTAGATTTAGTGAGGCTATACTATGCTTACACTTATTATTTGGGGCGTTAAAATTACGCACAAATCGTGGGTAAATTTACAAGTACAAATCTGGTTACGCACGCACAGATAGGTTTACGCACTCAGATTTGATTATGCACGCATCTGGTTACGCACGCACAGAGCGGTTTACACACGCACAAATCTAATCTGACCCTAATTTGACTCCATAGAACCTAAGTTAAACACTGCAGTAGGGACATCAATGGGTGTAGCACACAGAGGTGTTCTCATTTTTACGTCTGTTGGAGTATTTAGTTACAGTTGTACTGTAGCTGCAAAGTCAATTTTAAATGCATGAGTACTGTAGTATTGCTTCATGTCGTTAAAGATGTGTGTATATAATTAGGAAACAGTGTTCTGATAATTAATAAGAGGATGCTTGACTAACATCTCCTCTTGAATGTTATTGCATTGCATCTGAAACTCCAAAATATGACTTTGTCTTGGCTCAGAAGCACTGAACACAGGCTTTGTGCCAAGAGCTTTTCTACGTGCCACTTGGACTGAGAAACATAGGTTTGTTAACCAGATTTTCTGTCTGGCCTACATTTGTTTTTCAGCTGTTTTATCAAGGGACTTTTAGTTTTTAGGCATGACTGGAAATTACGTTTCCTCTGTGTCTAATGACAATACTCCATACCTTCACAGTGAATTGAGTTGGTAAAATGATTACTCTTATACTAATTCTGTTTTGCCAACATCTTTTACAAATGCTGGAGTTTTACCTGTATAGTTTGTTTTACTAATGTTGAAGCTTGAGAAATCGAGGATTTTCTTTAGTCTTTGTCTATTTTTTTATAGCAAATAGTTCTGCTTGGTAAATTTTTGATTTTAAAAAGTTGGCGGATTGTTCTCTGCTTACATGTCTTTACCCATGCCTGTGTTCACCACCCCAAGACAGTGTCCCTGTGTGATTAAATGACACTATTAGTGAGTCAGGGACAGAAAGTGGAGTTTCATTGTGTGGAATTTGCTGCAGTCAGGGTTTGTGAGGAATTCAGTCTCAGGCATTCAGCTGCATTATGGAATGTAGAGCCAGAAATCCTCAAAGCCTTGTTCATTTGCACAGGCCTTAGTTAACTGTTGAAAAGAACTCTACTGGCCTATTTCTGTGTCTGTCCAGAGTAGAAACAGCTGGTGAATTTGGGCAGAGTTTATTTAACTTTTTTCTAAGTTTTAAAATACGGTTACCAAGGCCAATGTGTCTAGGAATGTGATATTTTAATCAGTTACTTGTTGTTGTTGTAGTAGTGACTAGTGAGTGACTAGTAACTAGTGACTAGTAACTAGTATGAACAGCAATCATTAATTGCTTAATTGTTGTGATTTTCTTGCAAGAAGGAGTAAATTAAGACTTGGTAACTTTAATTAGTTACTTAATTAGTAAGAATTAGGGCTGGTGATCTGACTATGGTGTACCCCACTTGAGTGTCATCTTAAATATGCTACAGTGTGCCTGCGACCTTGCAAGGATTAAGCTGTTAAAATAGTGAGTGAGTGATTGGATGATTGAGTGACAGACTTAGGTGTTTGTTACAAACAAGTTAAGTAAATTAAACACAGTGACATTTTAAATCATTGTTGATTAATCAGTTGAGTGAAATCATATAATGTTAAACAATAATATTAAACATAACAAACAATCAAATTCAATTTGTATTCCAGCTAACATTGGTCCAGATGCTTGAAACAACTCAGTTCATTTTTAAGCAAGAATATGTTTTACAGAGACACATTGCAATCATGGTTGGAGAACGTGGCTTGTTGGTTCTCCAACTTGGTGTGAAACTAACTAGGTTCACAAAAAGAGTCATTCACCCTCCAATCCTTGGCAAGACCATCTGAACATGAGGAGGGAGAGAATGAGAGGAGAGGTCCAAAAGTGATGATAGCTGAATTGCACAGGAATCAGGTTCACTCGTTGTTGTGGCTGAGATTGAAACTTTACAGAACCTTTTTGAAATTTCCTTTTTTGTTTTGAATATAGATATATAGTTTTATGATTGACATTATGTTTACTTCACAATTTAAAATTAATTGTTGTAAAATTCCTCACACATTACATGGGGATTTTAAAAGACTAATGTTTTTGTTTAGTTATTATGTCAGTGAGTAGTGATACTGACTTAAATAAATATTTATAGTTGGTCATAAATCAATATTGTAATACTGCTATGCAAGGGTAACCCCCTCTGTCCCGAATTGTCTTCAGTGTGCGTACAGTACAGTACTGGATACAGTTTCATCTCAGACACAGTGTACCCAAATTGTCTTCATTGTGTAGTCTGAATAAGTCATTCCAATTATGATTTGAGAAATCCAAACTTTGCACCTTAGTTTATGCCAAAAAGCTGCGGTGCAAAAAAATCATTTAGTTTCTTGTGGAGCACACATCTGTTTCTAGCAATGAACTAGTAATTTGTGTTTTTAACTGGATACTCAAGGCACACAATAAATGCATGTGTATGTAATGTACCACCAATCCACAAGGGCAACCATGTTCATTGAGTATGCCCTACACTACAGTAGAGTAGATTATGGAAAGGTTTTGATAGATGTGCAGCAAAATGTATTTTATTGGTCAGCACACGTGTTATTTATTTATTGGCAGGTTTTTACTTCTACTGACGGCACTGTAATAATATATAACTTATAGGAGTTAATTAAGTGTTCACAGGACTTTACAATTTCACTGATCAATAACAAATTCACAAACTTTACAATAAAGCATCTACCACATCGTCAGCCATTACACCACAGGAACTATGTATGTATAACAGATAGTCTACCTGCAAGAAGGAACTCGGAGCCCTAAATACACAACAAAAGCCCGACAGATAGCTCACAATGTGTCTCTGATATGATATGAAAAATAATGACTTTTAATAGCAGAACCTCACAACTTGAAAAAGAGCTTTGTTGCATATTTCAGCCTCAGATGTGAGGAAAGTGCAGTGTTGATTGAGCCCCTTATTTAATGTGAAAAGTGAAGTGATTTGTGGGTACCAGTTCATTATAAATGAAGTGTATCCACTTCACCGTTTTATCTTATATTGATATAGGTAGTAGGACTGGACTTCTGTGTTCATTGTAACAGCCAAAATCCTACCATATCTGTGGGACTCGACTTCTTCCAAAGCGAGTGAACAACTGTAGCCAACATCGAAAGATAGGTAAGATTTTAGTGCGTGCCAAAACAGGGAAAAGGTGCGATTGACACTTGAATCTGGTTAGTATTTCATAATGAGGCATTGTTCAGTTTGCCTTACAGTATTTTCAGACTGGTTCTAACTGTCACGGAACGTCAGAGAAAGGACCCACATGCACAACACAGAGAACTCAGACGGGTAGTAGTGTTCAAAGGTTTAATTCAGCTCTCGGTATAACAGACGGTCCGGGTCATGCACAGGAGGTCATAGATTACGGTACAGGTGGAGCAGGCTGATTCAGGTCCAGGGACACGCAGAGTCTCGGTAACAGGAAGCCAGGGTTTACAGTACCGTTTAGGAGCAGGCTATCTCGGCGTCGGGCGGTCAGGTTTGGTATTACTAGAGCTTTCCAGGCGACAGTACAGTTCAGGAGCAGGCGAGTGTCCGGAGTCAGGAAACAAAACAGGATCAAGAAACATGCAGGCGGGATAACTAAGCGCTGGAAGGTGAGGTAATAGAATCAACGATCTGGCGAAGAACTAAGGAAACAGGTGGTGGTTAAATACAAGAAGTTGATTACTGATTTAAAACAGGTGTGTGTAATGAGGACCGGGAGTGAAGCGGGAACTGCTGTGGTGTGACCAGAAACGGAAGTGCTTACAAAATAAAACCGGAAACTGGAACCAAAACCTGACAAGGTAAAACAGAAAAGTCCTTTCAAAATAAAACTGAGAACGAAAACCTGACACTAACAAACCTACGTAAAAGAAAGACTGAATAATGTCCACATACTATAGACCCCATAGCCATAAAAATCCATTTACAGTAGCATAATAATAACAAACAACCTCCTCTTTATTATGTTTTCATGACTACATTCTTGCAGTCACTCAATAAGTGTTTTTTTTCTCCTGAACACTTTGTTTAAAGAATGCCATCCACACTGACTCACTACCTTTCCCACATTTCTCTAGCTCCTTCAAAATTAAGCATCACAAAAGAGTGCGGGAGAAGTGAGATTGCAGCAGATTGCCTTTTATTTGGAATATGATACACGTGTCATAGTTTATCTGAAAAGAAAGGCAAACCCCAAATCAAAACGCAGATTTTTGGCAGTGTTGCCATATCATGATCTCAGTCACACTCGTGTTCACACGTGAATACACTGGTGCTGCTGTAATCACCTCCATTACTGTCTGGCTGCAGAGTCCTTCCTTTCCAGCGGTGGTTCCAGATAAAGTCCTGTGGGGACTTTATCAGTCTATAATGCTACAGCATTATATAAATGTATGTTACATGCATCAAACACAGCCTAAATAATAAACAAGAATGTAAGATGATAACCAACAGCATCAGGCCCTGCCAGGATTAGCCCACATAAAGCTTCTGTGGCACTCGATACTTTGGCCAAACCTAATCCTAATAGAAGCCTAATAATCTGCAGCTCAAATGAAAGCTAATGATCTAAGGAATCTAAGGATATGCGCCAAAGCATCCTAGCTATCAGATGTAGTAAGTTATGAGCCAAAAACAACAAATGCTAAGCTAATCGCTAGCTAAATAAACATTCAAGTATTGCCATATAAAGTCCACATTACTGGTGAACCAATGCCATTATTTGTTATTCCTACATTCTGGGAAGTTATCCGATTACTCTGTGACTTTCTAGCCTTCCCACAGAGCTTGTCTGAAGTAATTTATTGGTCGGCCATCTGGTCACGTTTTTTTATTGCACGTAGGCCATAAAACATGTGGGTGAGTCCCAATGGCTTGGAGTCCTGTCAATCCTGGGTTGGTGTTTTTAGGCCAATCGCATGGCTTCTAATGAGTAAACTGACACCTCACTGACCACAGTCAGTTGTTGCTATGCAGAGATTAGCTCTTATTTAAGTCAGTGAGTTATGCAGAGCCAGTCCTGATTTTACCTCTTAAAAAGGACTGGATAGCCATTCATCCGACTCATCCATTATCTTCGCCTGTTTTTTTCTGTTTTCTGTCATGTAAATGTTTATTGTAAATAGCAGGCTTTTGTTAATTTGCTGCAGTTATAAGTGTTAATTTTCCATGTTCTAGTGTTCCCCCGGCCCTTAGAGCTGTAGGCAAGTTGCTAGAGCTTTTCCTTGGTTCAACACGTCTGGGCAGTGCATTCTTCACTCTGCACCTTTAGCCCATTGACTGGAAAGAGATGTTTGCAGGTGCTGACTTATGATGACCTTCAACAAAGATTGACTAAGAATATCAATATTATATATTAATATTATTAGATATGTAAACAATTTTGAGCTGGGAAAACAATATTTTTCCAATTATAAACAAACAGAATGTTTGTTGCCTATAATGCATCTAACATGGGAGCTCTTGACTTGACTCAAACACCATAACACTACATTTCTGCAGTAACAGTAGTAACATTAGAGTGATGTGTAAAGAGCAGTTATTTCTGATGCTTGGTAACACTAGTTTACATTACTGAAGTAACGTAAGAAGTCAATACATAATCAGTGATATTGTTATTGTTTCATAAGAAATGTGAATTGCAAAAATTATTATTTCCAACACAATCTATATAGGACAGAGTTAAATCTTCTCAAGAAATTGTCAGGAGTACTTGTATTAAATGAGAAACACTGTGTGTGGCTGCTACATTCCTCATCTCATATCCTATATGAAACTGGGATTCACTCTAATTTGATCCATGTGTGAAGGCTATAATGGCGTAAATTACTTGTAGACACTTCATTGGCTATGAAATCAGTTTTTCACAGAAAAACCCTGAAACATATTTAAAGATGTAACTTCTTAGTGCTTCTGTCTGTTGTGCATGTGGATGGAAATTAAAAAGAAGTTTCCAAAAGATCAACATCTAAATTAAGTCAATATGCTTGAGATGAATTTCATAGTGTGTATCGTCGGAGTTCACTTAAAATCAAAAGGCAAGGTGTTGTCTTTCAAAAAGGACTCCCATGAATCTCATCAGTCTGCTGTCTTGACAGTTTTGCATAAGCAGTGACGTATATTAAGTCTCTGTGACCCAGTTCCAGAGTGTTTACTTTGTAAGGTAATTGGCCTAGAAGAATGTTGGTTCAAGATGTGTGTGGAAGTTACTGGAGTCAGTGAGACCGTGCGAGAGGAGTTAATGAAGATTTCTGTTTTTTTAATTAAGTGATACATCTGCTTTGTGGTTCACCTTAAATGCTTGGAGGCCTTTTTACGTTTTCAGTGGGTGTAAGCAGCAAATCCTGTAATTTGACAGAACATGTAAATTGTGAGGGACTGATTGCATTTCATAATACTCTTGTGTTATAAAGCCATACATGTACCTTACATCAGATGACTCAAATTAAATTATGTCAGTGTTTCAAATTGTCAAATAATAATTGAGGCCCTATGAGGTTAACAATAATTAAGACAGGAGGTAAGTCAGCAGTGTTTAGTGTCATGTACTGTACATGCACGGTGGCTGGTCTAAGCCAGTTGAGGAACTATGTTACTGCTCCCTATATTCATCATAAAGGAAATACATTCTGAATTTGCTGTTGTAGGCCTAAATTCTATATTCTAGATGTACATAAATCTATAAAAAAATTTTAGACGAACTTTAAATACATCTGTACTCATGATTATAGCCTAACAAAAGCATTCCTGTAAGCTGAGTCATTTTCACATGATCACTCGGCTGTGGATTTGCTCTATGTCTATTGCATTGGGTTTATGTACATATTGTCTGACCATTCCCTACTGAACAGTGTTGTAATATGTACAAGGATATGAATATTTCTTTCTTTTCTACAGAGACCTGAGATTCAACAAAATCAAGGATTTACAACCAGGTTCCTTCAGGCAATTAAAGAACCTCAACACACTGTAAGTCCTTCTGGTCTTCATGCACAATTGAGACCTACATCGAAACATTGTTATAGACATATGGTACAGGGTACGGTACATGCATGGCTTTGGGGTCTTATTAATATCTTTACAGTAAATTGTTATTTGTTTTTCAAGCATTGTTGAATTTTTTTCTAATTTGGCTTGTGTGCACAGGGCCTTGTTAGTGTAAGATCAAGTTCAAAGTAATGGCCCTTTAGGCAGGTAAAAAATCTCAAATTTGTCTATCAGCCAGACAACCATGTGGACTGTTGAGGGCTTTATATCCTGAGCAACACTTTGTGCCTTCAGGCTGCAGTTCAGCAGACAGAAGATGTCCTGATGGTGCAGTCACACACAGATACAAAGTAGCTGGCAGCAGCTGGACTCTGGGGAAACTGAACAGTAGTTGTGAAAGGGAGTTGTGTTGTATTCAATCATTTGATTTAAATGCTCTGCACCTAACGACAAGTGGTGTTTTAACAAATCTGCCACCACCAGATTCCAGATTCACGTGTAACCTGGTTGGCCAGGTTCTTTTCTATATGAACTTTACAAGTTCTTCTCGTGTCCTCCTTGGATCTCTTTGGGTACTCTGGCTTCCTCTCACAATGTGACAGGATAACTGTCGATTCAAAATTGCCCATATGTGTAAGTGTGACTGTGAATGGCTGTCTATACATACTGTATGTGTGGTCCTGTGATGCACATGGTGACTGGGACAGGCTCGAGCACACCCCTGACCCTGAGGAGGATGAACTGTTCAGCTGAGAATGTTGTTGTAAAAAATAATTTAATCTTATACCAGACAAATTGTGATTAAATTGTAATCACTTTGAGTACATGTACACTGTATCTGTATCTTATGTTCTGTTGATCATTTTTGTCTTGAAACCACAAAATAACCATTCCTTTTTTTCATCAGTCTCCTCAATAACAACCATATACGAAGGATTCCCAGAGGGGCATTTGAAGACCTGGAAAATCTCAAATATCTGTGAGTTGCCCCCATGTCAGTTTGAGACAGTATGTCAGTATCTTTTATGTTCCTGGATTGTTCAGTAAGGATGCATTAGTGCAGTGTACAGAAAAGAAAAATCCCTTTGACCGGTGCTTTGTATTTATGTGTCTGAAGCGTTGAACTGAAGGCACATTTAAAAACAGTGGTTGTTCTGAGGTGTGTACAGCTTCACGGTTTCTGTTAAATTGCTAGTTTGCTCACATTGTTAGTCACTTACGTGGCCTTAGGTTACAGTAATGTCTGTGCTTACAGTGAGAGATATGCTGATTTTGTGTAGTGTAAGAGTGTAGTAAAGATTCAATATTAATTCAGTTAATTTGTGTTTAATATAATATTTAAATTTAATGTGTGATTAGGTATTTCTTTGCATCTGTTCTGCGTTATTTTGATGTTTTGAGAGTAAAGATGATATATTGTATGTTGTGCCTGATGCCCGATTACTAATTAATGACATAATATTAGTAGTATCTACTAAAGATGTGTATTTGTGGGTCTGGTCACCGTTCAAGTGACTGCTTCTCCCGGGTTGGGGTGGGTGGGAGGGGCTAGGAAGGTGCTGCAGTCCCTGCCTGGGGCCATATGGGCCATGAATAAGAACAAGTAAATGGTGCGTTGGGTGTAAGAATGTATGTGAGAGTGCATGGGTTCATGTATGATTGAATAGTTGTTTGTGAGAGAGTTTGTGGTAGTGTGTTGACGTGGGTACGGGTGTGCGTCTGAGGGGGGTGCCAGAAGGGGGTGCCAGGAGATATGGGCGAATAGGGTAGGCCCCACTCCGTTCATTTGGGGCCCACTCTGGCGGGCTCCCTAAGGACCGTGGGTCCTCGGGCTCCACTCTTTCAGGCCGACCCTCCCGCCGGGGGGAGTGTTTGCCCCTGGTTCTCATGGGGTGGACAGCGTTGACCCCCGGTGGCCCACTCTGACCTCGGGTGCTGTCTCTGTGGCTGCTGCAGCTCTGCCTGGGGGGCTCTGTGTGGGCGGCTTGGGTTGCAACACCTGCCCTCCTGAACTGAAGGTGTGTGGGCTCCCTGGCTGCTGGGATTCTTCCCTCTGCTTGTTGGATGGGCGTAGTGGCCGAGCCCCTCACATCACCCTGGATTTCACAAGTCTGCCTCAACCTCTGTATTACTGTACTTATCATTATCAATAATAATAATGTGTGATTATGGTAGTTGTGATGTTGTATGTCATGGCTATTATTTAAGTTTTATGAGATGAGATATATAATATTGTATGAGTGTGTGCACATACCTTAACACTATTATTAGTCTTAATATTAATTTCACAGGTAAACCACAGTGCAGCAGTTGTTTAGTTATGTGTCAGCCTAAGGTACATTCCTATGAATTTATTTATGCCTATTGTTTGCTTAACTGATTTGTTTGGTTCAGCAGCTGGTTGCACACTGTCCATCACAATGTGGCATTCAGCCTAATACATGCTGCTTGTTGAACTGCTGGACACGAAAAAAAAAGTGATACAAGATGGTATAAACTTTATTCGCAAGAAAGAGCCACTTCACTTGTTTACTGAAATAGACAACAGAGTTTGCAATCTTGTACGACTGTATAGTAATTCGATCCTTTACCTAATTAGTAAGTGAATTTTTAGAGCCCCTTGCTTTTAAGAGCATACTAGCCATAGAGTCTGCTTCACTTTGCTCTAACCTTTGTTATTAGGGTAACATCTCCCTCTGCAGTTCTCCTTTCATGTTCTCTATAGCTCGAGGCTAAATTGTTACTCACGGTTCACCTCTTCACTTCTTTTGGTATTTATTCCCTGTCATTTTTGACATCCTCCAAACCCACACCCCCAGTCTTTCCCATGACTAACTGTAAGAAACGTACACATAGGTTTTGATTAGTGAATGTTGATATATATTTAAAGTGGTAGCACTCGTGTCATCAAGTGTGTTAGCTTCTGTGCCCTGCATTTCATTGTAACATGCTTTGTTGCTATGGGTCACTATTAATATCATAATGTTTAATAATTTTTTAGTTTACCAAAATTATAAATGAAATGCAATCAAAAAATTCTGTTAGTAAGTTAACTTAAGACAATTGTTGGATTTTATCTTGAAGTGATCTACCTCTCCTTGCTCTGTCATGCTCTGCACAGTCCTTCAGGTATTAACAAACCAAAGTGAATGATGATACAGAACTTCGTATTAGAATCTTTATTTTTACAATTTTCTACCTTAGCTAGGCTGAGAAGTTTGAAATTGCTTAATTGTTGCCCACTTTCACTCAGTGTCTTCGTAATGTTTTTCCACTGACTAGTATTACATTAAAAACGACACGTACAATTGCACTTTGGAAGTGTCAAACCACTTCTGCTGAGAGAGAGAGAGAGAGAGAGAGAGAGAGAGAGAGAGAGAGAGAGAGAATATGAATGTGTGCGTGCATGTGTGTGGGCGTGCCCGTGTGCCTGTTACTAATGTTGCTGGTTATCTCTCCTTTCAGCTATTTGTACAAGAATGAAATCCAATCAATTGACAGACAAGCATTTAAGGGGCTTGTATCTCTTGAGCAACTGTAAGTGAACAACGTCTTCATCCGTCTTCTCCTTCTGCTTGCCCTACTTGCTCCTACTCGAAATGTGTACCCGCCACAGTGAAAATTGCTTTAAATACTGTACTTAATGAGGCTTAGTATAGTCTGTATATGTAATTTTGATGATGATGATTTAACAGTGCAAAACAGGTCAACCATGTTGGCAAAATTTTGTAACTGTTGAACGTTGTGTAAACTTTACAAGTACATGTGTCATCATCGCACTGTTTATATTTTATATATTTCCAGTAAATCTGCAGCCTCCCTCCAGCACCCCCTCACGTGACCCTCTCTCCACTCCTCTATTTTCACAATGCATGCCATGTGTCCACCCATCCTTGCATGTCTCATTGACCCCCTTTGAACCTGTTGCATGAGATGCACGTCTCATGATCAAAACAATAGATAAGCACAATCCTATTTGAAGCTCAACGCACAATATCCATCCCTGTGCTGCTAGTAATGCTAGTAGTGTGGCTTGGCTCTATCCTGCTACTGCCAGTCCCACGTTTATATACCCTGACCTTACATCCTGTTCCTGAGTGTCACACGTACATTCTATAGTTCTCCACAGCTTTTACAACTGCCTTTTTGCATCCAGCCCTCCTTGCATGCTCAAGAATTAAGGTACAATACCATTCGCTACTTCATGCTATAGTTACCTCTAATAATGACAGCTGGTAAAAGCATTGATTGGTGTAGTGCACGAGGGAGATACTGAAAGGAAAGTTTTATGTTATGCACCCTAGTACAAAGCAGGTTTTTAAAACTCTTGGAGAAGACTTTGACTTTTAGAAAATAGATGTGACCAAAACTATGGTCTGACTCATGGAAGCAGAGGACAAAACCCTTCAAGTAGTTTTACACAATCACATTTTGCTCAAGATCAAGAATATATTTGTAAGTGTAATTAATTCTCATCAATTCAAAATAGAGCATAAAAATACTTTACAGTTTTTGTGGTTGTTTTTGATTTATGTGTTTTTTTACAATGACACCAACATCTAATATTTAAAATAATATTGCATTTTATTTTGTAATTTGTGGTGCTCTGGTCTTTGTGTCTGTTTTGCTGCTTTGCTTTTTTTCTGCTGCTTTGACTGTTGCTTACCCTGCCTATTAAAGCAGATACAATTAACAGTTATTCATATAATCATCATTTAATTCATATGGAAATCTGTTAGTTTACGGGGTGTTTTTTTCAAGCACAGAAGGTTGGGGAAACCAGGTTTGCATTATGTGAAATAACATTGCACAGAAATGTGAATAATCTTATTTGAAGCCCAGCCTGTCATAAAGTTTCAGACCCTAGCTACATTCAGCTAGAGCTACCTGAATATGTTGCAGTAATCTGAAGTGCTAGGCATAACCAGATAATTACAGAAAAATACTACAATGGTGTCACTGATAATTTTTGTAGTTGATTGGACAATTTGTTAGATTGTATAAAAGAATGATTCAATATAAATCTTTATAATCAGATTTATTGTGTTTTCTCTGGTTTTCTTTATTTCTCAAGGTATCTTCATTTCAATAACATTGAGTCTTTGGAACCAGAGTCCTTCACCCACCTACCAAAGCTGGAACGACTGTAAGTCGTTCCTATCTGACCTTTAACCAACAATTCCTAAAATGTACTGTATACAGGTCACATGAGCCCCATCTGCCTTATGGTGGACTTGTGCCAATATCGCTGTTATTTGTTCCTAGTATAATAGCTCTGTTCTGTATAGGGGTATTTTATAGTATAGTATGTATATATGTAGTACCATGTTTGGTGGTCTATTGCCAAATGAAAACTCACGTAATCTCAGTGTCCATGCTTATATTCTTTGTTAGCTGTGGTTGTAAGCTAAATAATAATTTAAACAGTTTTCCACAGTGGGTCATATACATTATAGCCTGTTAGCGTCTAGTATTCCCTCTGATAGAAATCCTGTTGAGTTTCTATTTTACTTTTTCTGTTCATGGGTCAGTGGCTGCCAAACATTTTTCAATCACTGTTGAAAGAGGCATAAAAGTTTTGTTCAGGTTAAGATAGAAGTTGGAGAACAGGATGACAAATTTGATTGCAAATGTTTCTGTTTTCTAAAAATAATCCTACAGAAACAGAACGATTTGGGCATCTAGCCAAAGAATAGAAGTCCCAAGGCTCAAGTGTAGCATTTTCTCATATTTCTTGTCATTTGGGAATGCAACTTCTAAAAAAAAACCACCTTTGTATTTTTTAAATAGCTTCTATTCGCTAATCCATTCATTACACTAGCCACTTCTCCTGTTTTCTGAGCTCCTGGCTCATAAGGGTGCTGAAACCAATCCCAGCTGTTACTATGCTAGAGACAGACATGCTTCTAGCACAGTAACATTTTAAATCTTGTAATGTAAAAGATGATGTGATGATAATGATAATGAAACCTAAAGCTTTTCTCTCCCATTAGATTTTTGCACAACAACAGAATTACCCAACTAGTTCCAGGAACATTCTCTCATCTTCAGGCCATGAAGCGACTGTGAGTAAAATAGTGCAACCAACCACTAATCTGTCTACTTTATGTGAGAATTTATTTCTGTAGCAGTTTCTGCAGCTAACCCTTATGATGTTTGTTATCCAGTGGGTAATGTTTATCAGTTCAATGTCATACCGCACTGCTCTTATGCTTCTTTGAATGCAATTTGGTCACTTTTAAAAGTGTCACATCCTCTGACATCCACCCAACAGAGTGAAGATGTGCAGTAGGATAATGCTCATTTCACTCCTTTAATCCAGTTAAAGTTCTTGAAAAGCGTGTTACTGTGATGATGTAAAATTGAAAGCTAAAGTCATGCCATACTGAGATTATGTCCCATTGTGTAGATAAAGATAAGCTTTTAGTTAATATCCAACCAAAGGGGATTTTCCTAACACTGATAATGTTTATACTTTTATACATCATATAGCATATGCTTCATGTTTAGCCTTATTGTGTAATGTAAGGCGTGTTGTCTTTGTGAAGGCGGCTGGATTCCAATTCCTTAAACTGTGATTGTGAGTTGCTGTGGCTGGCTGACCTTCTGAAGCAGTACGCAGAGTCGGGCAATGCACAGGCTGCAGCCACCTGTGACTACCCGAGCCACCTGCAGGGAAGATCTGTGGCAACGCTCACAGCTGAGGAGCTCAACTGTGGTAAGACAAAAGAAACTGAATATCCAGAAAGACATCTGATACGTCATGGATAGTTTGTTGGCTCACTCAAAACAAAGACTGTCATGGATTTTGGGACTAACCTAATGAGCTTTAGGTTTATTGTTTTTAAATTCCCTTTTACTAACACTTGCAGCATTAAAGGGACCGATTATACTGCTTTTCATGCTAAACAATATTGGCCTGCAATGTCTCAATAAGGTATCTTATTGTTGGTAAACGTACATACCTTCACCCCTGAGCTAGGCAGCAGATGTCTGTGTGCCAACAGTCCGCAGTGGTTTCTCTGTTTGACATCTTACATGTGAGTAACTGGGATGTTCCCCTAGCTGGAACCTATTCCAGCTGCCTTAGAGGTTGGGGGTTTACCCTGGACAGGTCACCAGTCCATCACAGGGCAGAGAGACAGACAACCATTCACAGTTCTCAAATGTTCAAATGTAAGCAAATTTAATTTATGTAAAATGTCTGAGCACCAAAGAATTAAAAGTAGATTAATTGTTCAAAGACATTAATATTTATGAGCTCCATTAACTTTTTGACAGTGTTTAAGTATAGCGCCCTCAATCTTTATAAGTTAGTAGAACTGTTTGGATTTACAGTGCACTTATTGTAGAGACCCGACTACTTAGCAACTAAGCTTGTAACAAAACATTTAGCATGCATGTTGGAATTTGACAGAACAATGCTATAATCAAAAATCACAAATCGACTGGGGCTGTGACACATGACAACATAATAACAGACATAACCACGCTTTTCTTTGCAATAACCTATTGTAGCGATCATCCTGCTCTAAGCCCTAGAGTGCAAAGGGCTAACGGCACGCTAGTGGCTAATGCAAAAGACTGTACAGACTGCAGTCATTAGCAGTAACTGCAGTCATTAGCAGTAACGATTATTGTTGATAAAGGCAAGCTAACAACGCGTTAACGGCTATAGAACATACAGAAGTGACGCCATGTGCCACAAAATTCCAGCTAGAGACCCAGACCGCTAAGGTGCTGTCATGCCACTAGCTTACCCTGCATATGTGTGTGGTTACATTAACCCACAGCAGCGCATTACAACAGGACAAACACTCGATCGACTGCTCTCTGGTTGTAGCCGCTAGCATACCACTAGCTATTAGCTTGTCTCATACATGTGGGTTACTACATTTTAAACAGACAAACTAAAATCATAGACATCAAGACATCATTTATCAAGCATGTACTTACTACAGCAAGTGGATGACCGACTGTAGGAATAGATCCTTTCTTCAACGGTAGATTGAAACAGTTTTGATGTAAGTTAGAACAAGGGATGCAACATTGAAGCGACGATAATGGTGGAAAGCCAGTTTCGGTTCAGTATCATTGTGGAAGGAGGTGGGTTTTGCTGGGAGGAGTCTCCCCTAGTGAGTCACGTTTGGCCAAAGTCTCAGAACCAACTGTCTTTCTCGTACTCTCTTTTGATTGAATAAAATAGCAAAATGTGAAAAAGTAGGAAATGCACATTTATCATGCTTAGTGTGTGTAAACATGATTCATGATCGGTTATATGAATGCTCCAGAATGCCTAAAAAGTGGATTTTGCATAATCGGTCGCCTTTAATAGTGAATGGAGTAGTTAATTTTCACATGTTCTTACACACTGTACAATACCTCTACTTTTCCTGAAAACAGACATGCAGATACATGCTCTTATTGCGTCTGAGGCATGTAGACATCCAGCTGTGTCTTATCTGGATGAATAATCAGGACCCTTTCAATTGGGTCTTCAGCATCAAATCACCAGCAGTCTGTCGTTTTATAAAATGATACTGGTGTACTGTACCAACATCTTTTGTGACAATCAGCAGTTCATGCCGCTAGATGAGCTCTTGTGTTGTTTGGTTTCTTCACACTCCTGTTGTTTTGTTGTTCCTCATTTCCTTTGTTCTGATGATAGTTAATTTGATACACCTGTGTTTATTTCTATGTAAGCCCTGTCTTTTGTGGGATTCCTTGCTGGTGTGTCGTACAAGCTGTAAGCACGGCAGTTACTCAGAGTGTTGATACGTGGAGTTTGTGTTTTCTGTCCTGTTCTCTTCTTTTGTTAAGGTTTGTACCTTTCATGTCATTCTGTGTTTAGTACAGTAGTACAGAGCTGTTTTTAGTCGTTTCGCTGTTGTTTTCACAGTGCTTTTAAGTTCAGTTATCATTCTAAGCCTTGGTCCTGCCCACGCAGTGAGTTTATGTTTTTTGTATCTAATAAATTATTAGGAGTTATACCAGTTCCTTTTTGGGTCGTGGCTTTTGGGTTCTCCCTCTTCCCTTTTTCCCTGTGACCTGGTCTGTGGAGGCGATCAGGGATACGTGTCCCGTGTCCCCTGTGACTCGTCAAGTCCCGGTAACAGGTATGGGTGGAGTTTGTAACATCTTTGGACATTACAGAGTAAACAGGGCATACTGGAATTTTATGGCTTTATGAAAGAACCCTAAAAACTATTTTTTAGTATATAAAGATGGTTAAAGAAATACTTACTACTAGTGTACATAGATAAATACTTGTGACCAACATATAGAGAAGAAAAGCACAGAAGTCTCACTTTATGTCTGTTGCTGCAGGGGGAGGCAGTCTAATCTAGTTTACAGCTGACTGTTCATGTAATCCCTTTTTACATTTTAGACACTAAGTGTTTGGCCAACTTGCCCAGTCTTGCTCAATGTGTCCCCCTCTGCTGCATCTGTATGCATAGCAAGACAGTGTTGAAAGAATGCCCGCCTATAAACAAAACTCTTACCCCTCCATTCTGTTTTATTCTCTCTGTAGTCTATATAGAACAACGCACAGCCACTTAAACTGCTTTAAAACCATCAAAATCAAAGTTGCATCTGAAGAGCACATTGCCTCCTTGATGGAGTCTGGATTACCACAAATAAGATTTCAAATTCATTAGAATTACCAACTCTATTGCAAATGTGGATTAATTTTTAAATATAAATGTGGTGGAGGTATGGTTTGAGTCTGAGGTTTTAGAGTTTGGTATTAATGTAGATTTTCCCACATCCCATGGACAGCACTCCATGTAGCACTGTGCAGAGAGTGCTTCAGAAC
The DNA here is from genome assembly GCF_900634795.4 of Betta splendens. Classification (NCBI taxonomy): domain Eukaryota; kingdom Metazoa; phylum Chordata; class Actinopteri; order Anabantiformes; family Osphronemidae; genus Betta; species Betta splendens. The sequence goes on along the minus strand of NC_040900.2, from coordinate 15,317,961 downwards.
TGTGTCTCCATATTTACTGCACAATACGTTTGTGTTGCAGCATCCAGTGTGTGCCAGGGTTTGGTAGTTATGAGTCTGTGTTTCCTTTGGGGAAAGTCCTGTTAGGGGGACATACTGACTATTTTAAAGCTTAAGTGGTCACAATCCTTTCTTCCTCCTGTGGCCATCAATCTTTATAAGCCTTCCCCCTGAAATCTCCGTGATCTGAACTCTGTTTTGAGTTTGTACCCTTAGGTCATTATATTGAAATCCTGTCATGTCTTTGTCTTTTGCTGTGATAATGTCAAGATAAGGAATTTGAACTACAGCATTTAAGCAAGCAGCTAGCAATGTGCCGGTTTACTGTATGTCCAGTAGAGCATCTTACTGTATGGCTTCACCATAATGCAACTCTCATTACATGGCACCCTAGGAAAGAGTCTTAAGGACAATACACAGACTGGTGGGCATATTGTGCAAACACGAACAAATGCATACAACAAAATGGGATTGTAACCTGTGCATTTTCATCCTGTAACTGTCTTCTCTAACCTTCTCCTCTAGAGGTACCTAGGATCACCTCTGAGCCCCAGGATGTTGATGTTACATCAGGGAACACTGTCTACTTCACCTGTAGAGCTGAAGGCAACCCTAAACCACAGATCATCTGGCTCAGGAACAAGTGAGACAAGATGCCTTAACATTATGGCCACCTTGTAGTTTTATTTATGCATTATTATTAAAAACGATATTCATTATGTTCATTTAGTTCGGTTATGTATTTCTGTGCCCTCTTTGCAGCAATGCTCTAAACATGCGCGAGGACAGTCGTCTGAACCTGCTGGAGGACGGTACACTGATGATACAAGACACCAGGGAGACAGATCAGGGAGTTTACCAATGTATGGCAAAAAATATTGCTGGGGAGGTCAAGACTTCACAGGTCACACTGCGATATTTCGGAGCCCCTTGTAAGTAAACAAAGCCTGATGGCCTGCAAAATGTTGTTTATATACAAACAGAGACACACACAAAACCAAAGATTTAGTGATGTCTCTCTAAGGAACAGTTTATGTGGGGGGTGTTTTGCATTTCCTGTCAGCGTGATGTCAGTGTGTGCCTGTGTACATATTTGCTCATACTCTGTATTCGTTTGCCAAATATGGAAAATCAACCACATTTGGTGACACGCTTAGTAAGATAGTGTAAATTTAATGTGCTGCAGTCTGAGCAACTACAGTCAACCGTTTACAAAAATCAGCATTATTTTCAGTGATTTGCTTTGGAACATTTAGTTAATCGCTCTTTTTAAACCAGTGTCACAGGCACTGCATTAGTTTAAATCGATTTCTATGTTATTTCCTTTTTTTATACTCCCAGCCCGACCAAGTTTTGTAATTCAGCCCCAGAACACTGAAGTGTTGGTCGGAGAGAGCGTGACCCTGGAGTGCAGTGCTACAGGCCAGCCCCAGCCCCGTGTGTCCTGGACACGAGGTGACCGAACACCGCTGCCCAACGATGCCCGTATTAACATCACCCCCTCCGGAGGGCTGTTTATACAGAACGTGGTCCAAGCTGATGGAGGACAATATACCTGTTTTGCCTCCAATAATGTTGACACTATACATGCTACAGCTTATATCATCGTACAAGGTGATAATCAAAATCTGTTTTTTATATTACATTTATGAATTTAAACAGTAATTTTTATAATAAAAAATCTTTTCCCATCAGCATTTCCACAGTTTATAGTCACACCACAGGATCAGTCAGTGTTGGAGGATCAAACTGTGGAGTTCCCCTGTGAGGCAAGTGGCTACCCACAGCCGGTGATTGCCTGGACACGTGGCAGCAGTCCGTTGCCCCTTGACAGTCGTCACACAGTCTTGTCTTCTGGTACTCTCCGCATCACCCGTGTTGCAGCTCATGATGAGGGCCAGTACGAGTGCCAGGCAGCCAGCCCTGTGGGGAATGCTCACACCACTGTGCAGCTCAGTATTATGCAAAGAGGTAAGATTAAACAGTCAGCCTTAGCCATCTTAGATGATTGGACAAGATACCATGTACAGAGGCAGCCGGTAAAAGTGTCTACCCCCACCGTGTTTGGGTTTCAAATCTGCCGCGTCAGTGCCGGGTTTGTATTGCGGGAGGAGTGTGTTACGTCCTTCTGGCCTGTAGGTGGCGATTGACTCCCACTTTTGGTCCTGAAACATCGTAGTTGCTTACGTCATATAGCCTCTTGTAGAACAACCAATGATCAGGTCTTGGGTGGCCTAGTGGTTAACGTGCATGGCCACAACGTTTTTTTTTGTCCAGGGTTCGAGTCTGAGTGGAAGCAGTTTTTTTATTTTAATTATTGGAAAAACAGCGTCTCATCATCATCATGTGATCACGAGATGACAACGTTGTATTACTTAGTGCATGAATCGCCAAGACCATGAACCGCTGGTCGCGTTATAGTATGAAGTTATGAACGTAAGTAAATTATGGCAAATTATGGCAGTTACTGTAACCCTGATTTCTTGCTGTTGGTACGGGCAATTTTCTTTACGTGGAATGCTTCTTTAATGCACCACACGGCAAGACAGTACGGCACATGTACACTTTTGTCTTTACGCCGCGCTTATCCAACGCGCGTCACATTTTCTTGTCCCCCGTCAACAAGGACAGGTAGGAACTAATGTTGATGACAAATAAAATCACAGTAGCTGAAATGTCACGTTTCCCAAACATAAAATAAAAAAAATAAAAAGGAATACTAACTAAGGTTACACTACTACAATTTAAAAAAGTGAATAAGGATGATCTAGACCAGAGGTCTGCCACCGGTAACACCCACGTTTTAAATGAAAAAAACAAACACTGGGAGCCGCGGAGGGCGGCAATATTATATTATTTGAGAACATTCAACATTTGTTTTTTAATCCAAAGAAGACATAAAAGTCGGGGCTCAGAGATCTAACCGATGCTAAAACATTGTCAAGGCATCGACAAGGACAGCTAACTCGCTTTTCCCTGCTTCAAACAGCTGTTTTAACTGAGAGCAACCTGTGCGGCATCACCGGTCAATCTGTAAACGTATTAATTTTTTTTTGTAAATAAAAATAATGTTTGCCCTGTTCAAACCTGCATGGGGAATTCTGAAAGCGGCTGAGCAACTTCGTAGGAACACATTTCATATGGTACAGGTGAAAGGGAGACTAACAACACAACGCAGCCGAGGCTGTAGCAGCAGAGAAACGCAGATCTTTGTCCTGCGTGTTGATGAGCGTTTCCCATCCCCCAGTGTCACCGCTCTGGGACGTGGATGGCCACGCCCACTTTCATTCACCAGGCGGACATGAAAGAGGAAATAACGAAATAAACAGCTGGTTAACTTTGTGGGAACATGGCTGTAGCTCTGCAATGACTTTATGTGGTACAGGTGAAAGGAATAATAACAAAATAAACAGCTGGTTAACTTCGTAGGAACACCTTGTAGTAGGAACTGGTATATTTAGAAAACCCAGTAGTCCTAGTGTTAAGGTGTGTGAACTGGGGAGGAGACGGCAGCAGCGACTGAAGAGCGACTGAATAGAGTTGATATCTTCCCCGCTGACAGGCGCATTCATTTGATAATGCACGTATCTTGGCTGACAGTTCAGTCAAAAACCATACTGAATCTTTATTAAACCGTCCCTGAATAACAAATATGAATTGCAGTTTCTTCCTTGATTATCCATGATTATTATGAAAGAAGCGCAAATCTTCGCCAGTCCAAATTGTGCAATTAATACTGTGTTTACAATAAAGGTAATAAATAATAATATTAGTATTTTCATTTTAAAAAGCACTGCATATTTTAAACGAAGTCAAAGTGCTACAAATAACTTAGATCAGAAAGCTACGATAAATACATACGTTTATTTTTGCAGAGTAAACGTATGTAGAACAAACTACTTGCTGCATTAATGAGTCTTAGACCTGCAGCTGATCACGCCGCCCGATGCTGCCCAGTCTCTCAAAGAGCTTTGTCCTGAAGCTGAAGTATTTCTCACCTGCTGATCGAGTAGTAGCAACACATTAGCATGTCTATGCGTCTCTACGAAGGAGGGGGGAGGGGTGTGTAGATTTCCTTTGCGACTGTGAGCAAACATGAGACAAACAAAAGCTTGGTCGAACTCAGATCCAAGTCATCTGAGTACGAAACACATCACATATCATTCGATCTCGAGTTTCATTGAGCGGCAGTCTGGAGCTCTCTGCTAAGACTGCTGCCCCGCGACCCGTCCACGGATGAGCTTCCATTAAAAATTAAAAGCAGAGGTTTTTAGTTTTACGTTTTTCTCTAAACGAAAAAAAACAGCTTAAAATTCAAGTCCGTGTGTTTTTGTTAAAAAATATTTTTGTTCAGTTTATTGGTTTGTAATGCGGTGCTTTTATTCAGGATAGATAGACGGATGGGAAATCAAAGTTTTGAAACGTACACGGGCCGAATAAGTCACATCAGCCACTCATTCAGTTACAATGACACGCACAGTCAAAACAAATTCTCGCTACATCTCGTGCACCACTGCCCCGTTCCTCTCGTAGCTTGCATTTGCACATCCATACATTTGTGTATTGGTCACTCTCTGTCTGGACACATGACTCCGAAACACGTCACGTGTTTGTGTAAGAGATTGATGTCTCCACCAAATTATAAGCAGAGGTAACGAGAGAACGACTTTTTGTTTTCCGTTTGTCTCTAAACAATAAAACATATTAACTCCAATTCCGTGTCTTTTTGTAAAAAACAAATATTTTTGCCTGTTTTATTGGTTTGTAAGGCGGTGCTTTGATTAAAATCCGTTTGCCGCTCATCGAAAGAGAAACGAAAACGCCGGTGAAAGTGGCTGGATGGACGGATGGGAAATGAAAATGTTGAAACGTACACGGGTCAAATAAGTCTCTCAGCCTCAGTTACAATGACACGCACAGTCAAAACAAGTCAAACTGCAGTTCTGCAGACACAGAGTAAACGCGTAGGAACAAACATGTTGCTGTAATGCGTCGCTGTAGATCTGCTGATTTCTGGCGTCCTGTCAAAATTACGACCGACAACTGCTGTAAAACAAATTCCTATGATTATTACGGTTATTTACGTAAAATCTACGACTATTGTAAAACATTCATTAACAAGTTGTGGAAGTTTAAAACCTAAATAAGCGGCTGTAGTCGCAGATGGACTGCGCTCTACGTCTTTACTTGCGCATTCAAATTATATTAATTCAACCGCGACGCATAATCATGGTATTATGTGAAGCCAATATGTTGTATCAGATGTTAGAGCGGTGGGTGTGTGCATATCCTTAAGAGACACCTGCTATTTAAAAACATGAAAAAGCTGAGGAGAATGAAAACAAGAATGTGTTGCTGCTGTGGCGCTGCCTGTTTTAAACCACACAGAACAATTATAACTTCGCAGTGAACAGAAAACAGCTAAGCCATCAACAAGTTGTTGCCCTTCACACTCCCCATGTTTTAGCACACAACAGATACTTAATAGTAAAGACTTAATAGTAAAATAGGTCTGGTGTAATATATGTGTGTTACAGGTAGAAATGAACAGTCGGACCTCAGTTACGCTGTAGTGCTTTGGAGGCTTCTAATCAACGCTGCGCCACCTGGTGGTGAAAACGAGACTAGCGTCCTGATTTTTTCCAGCCGGCTGCAGGATTAAAAATCTTTAGTCAGCGACGCACTCGCTGCGCCGTGGCGACGCGGCAGTACTGCAGTAAAAACCCTAGTCACTTTGAACCGCTGCCACTGTACAGTCGTAGCACTTCAAAGCGACCACCTTTTTTACCGCAGTACGTGCGCGTCGCCAGCGCGCCACGGGTGCGTCCCCGACTAAGGATTTTTAATCCTGCAGCAAGCTGAAAAAAATCAGGGTGCTAGTCTCGTGTTAACCACCAGGCGGCGCAAAGATGGGAGGTCCGACTGTTCATTCCTATCTGTGTCTGCACATTAAGCACAAAAAACGATGTCATGGAATTGTATCATTAAATGTAGAGTAGTTCATTTTTAAATATTATAGATTATTATGCATCTTTGCTCGCTAGTGTTTGTTGTCAATTGCCGAAGCTGCTGATGTTTTTACAGTTTCCAGGCCAGCAGAGAGACACAGTCCCTCCTCCAGCCAATCCAATAGAATAATATAAGTATAATAACTTAAAATAGGAATCTATATTTATTCATCAATCTGTGTTATAAATGTATTTTATTTGTATATCTTTACTCGTCTTCTGGTTTGTTGATCATGAGGAAAAAATACAAAACAAACTTGGTTTTCGTTTCAACTCGTAATATTAATTAACGGAATTCAGGTGTTGTTGTTTTTTCGACACAACGCACGGAGTTGGATTTAAAGCTGATTTTTCGTTTTGAGAAAAAAACAGAGAACGAAAAACTAAGTCGTTGTCTTGTTATAGCAGCTTTTAAGTTTAACCAAACTCTTAAAATTTACTCAGACCGCAATGACCTATAGTTTGCTCTTATTCTGAATGAAACGTAAGAGCCTGAATGACGATGTGTCCAGGTAGAGCTTAACTGGAAATGTATGCTTGTCAAATGCAGGCAACAAGAGAATCGGGGAAGTGGCGTCACCGTCTGAAGCAGACAGTGATGTGACGTTCCAACGATGGTGCTGATGAGCCACCTATTCATAGGCAGATGACTTGGATCAAGTTATCAATGCGCGCTAGTGTTTGCTGTCAACTGCTGAAGTTGCTGCTGTCCTTATACAGTATGTCCTGGGGGAAGGGGAAACGCTCATCAACACGCAGGACACACATCTGCGTTTCTCTGCTGCTACAGCCTCGGCTGCGTTGGGTTGTTAGTGTCCCTTTCACCTGTACCATATGAAATGTGTTCCTACGAAGCTGATCAGCCGCTTTCACAATCAGAACCGTTTTTATTCCCCAGGTTTGAACAGGGCAAACATTATTTTTATTTACAAAAAAAATTAAAACGTTCACATGTGATTTGCCCGCTTTGATGTAGACAAAACTCTTGAAAGCGTTTTACTTTACATTCCGTTCATTTCGTTATTCCCACTTTCATAGCTGTCTGATAAATAAAAGTGGGCGGGGCTATCAGTCCCGTAGCAAAGGTAAGCGCTGACTGTGGGGGTGGGGGCATCAACATGGACAAAGACCTGTGTTCCTCTGCTACAGCCTCCTCTTTCAGCCTGTTGTAATTTCAAATGCTGCACTGAGCTCTCTTTTACTTTTATAAGTTTTGTGTCTACATGAAAGCGGGAGGAAAAACGTCCATGCGTGTGTCACCGCTGAAAGCGGCTGGTGAACCTCTTGGGAACATGGCTGTAGCTCTGCAATGACTTTATGTGGTACAGTGTCCCTGCTCTGGGACGTGGATGGCCCGCGCCCATTTTCATTCATCAGACGGACATGAAAGAGGGAATACGAAATAAACAGCTGGTTAACTTTGTAGGAACATGGCTGTAGCTCTGCAATGACTTTATGTGGTACAGGTGAAAGCAGTAATAACGAAATAAACGGAATATAAAACGTAAACGCTTTCAAGCGTTTTCTGTTCACCCAAACTTGATGGGTGTACAGTCATCTTTTCAGAAAAATTTTAGCATGTGCATGTTGTGTAAATGAATAACGAAATTAACAGAATCTACGTTTGAAAAAATTGTGAAGAGTTCCGTGTTTACATGAAAGCGGGCAGAACGACGTCCGTGTATGACTCACTGCCGAAAGCGGCTGGTGAACCTCTTGGGAACATGGCTGTAGCTCTGTTAAATAATACAGACAGCCAGCCCTATTAATCATTTGTTATGATCTTGTATGCCAAAATATAAAAATGTTTAGTAATTACAACTTCTGCTTTCACCGGGATTCGAACCCGGGGTAAAAAATTGACACATCAAGGCTGTTAAACAATAAACAAACCATTACACCACGGAGGCGTAAATATATAGCTCCACATGGGCCTATATAACAAAACTATAGGACAGCTTCATAAAGGCCAGTGTGGGAGCGCCACCTATAGGCCAAATAGAGGTAACACAGCTCCAACGCGCTAAAAACCCGGTCATACCGCGCTGAAAATGCAAACAGATTGCCGTAAAGGCTGACACTTTTAAGTGCTACGACTGTACAAGTTAGTTAATGGTTTTGTAGATTAATGGTATTAAAAAGACCTACCTGTAAATATATTTTCATTGAAGGG